>NC_041219.1:89962682-90001150 GCF_002837175.3 Physeter macrocephalus
GCCTTCCCTATAGAGATGCTCCAAAGGCCGGGGGTGAAGAAAGGGCTCCAGAGGGGAGCTGGGGGGACAAAGGCATTGGGGGTCTGAGTGTCGCCAAAGACAGGTGCTTCAGTGCACACTGTTCCTGTAGAGGTGTGTGTCTGCGCGGGTCCCGTGTGGCTCCAGTGACTGTGTATGTCCAGATGACAATATATACCAACGTTCTGCCTGTCAGTGGGACTCGGGAACTTTCCCTCTGTCTCTCAGGCTCCGTTACTCAGCTCTTCGCAATCCCTAGCCTTATCGCTTAGCTGTCTGCCCTCTGGCCTCTTCCCTTTGTTTACCAACTTGGCTGGCCTTCTCCTCTGGGAACAAAGGAGGTGTTCAGTTCTGGGCAGTGCCTGGCTCCAGCTAGCTGCCCCCATTCCCTTCCCCTCTCCCGGAGCCATGCCCCACCCCCCCCCACTTCCTCCATCTCAGGCAGACCCCTGGGTTCGGAGAGGCCCCCTCCCACAGTTCCATGGAGAGGGGAGGCTGAACTCCTTGGCTGGCACCCCCTTTTTCTCACCCTCTGGCCCCCATTCCTGTCCCGGACAAGGTCCCTGAAGCTTCACTTGTCTAGGCTGGAGGCAGCTCCTCTCCCCATTGTCTGACCAGGATTTGGAAGCTCTGGTTTCCATAGCAACCCTGGGCATTTAATTAAGGGAGGAGGCCTTCATCTCTTCTAGTCTGGGCAGTTCCAAATCTCTACCCGAAAAGGATACCCTGAGGGGGTGAGGGAAGAGCATTGTCCTCCAACATAGCACAATTCTGGCTTCTCCACAGAGCCCATTATAGCATTCCCAACCCCCCAGCCCTTCCAGCCCTCTCCCCACCTCACACCAGAGCAGGCTGAGGAGCCCTCTCAAAACAGCCAGGGCAAACCCCAGGTCCCAGAAGAGCAGGGGTTGGGGGGGGGCAGGCAGTAGCTATAAGCCACCCCCTCCCCTGGCTTTGTTTACTGGACTAGTGGATTGGAGATGGGATGGGGTGGGGTGGGAGCTAATTCAACACTGGCCCTACTACCCAACTGCTCTTTGAAGCCCCTGAAATTGAATATAAAATGTCGTATATAAGTTCATTATATGCTTTTCTCCTGGGTACTGGGTACTTAGCTTTCCTCAGATCCACAAAAGGGATCTGTGATTTCAAACTCCTTAGATCTGCCATTTGCTAGCTGTGAGACCTTAGGCAAATTACTTAACCTCTCTGTGCCTCTGAGTCCTCATCTGTAAAGTAGGGATCATTAATTCTTACTTCCTCCGCAAGACTGTTGATATCTGGTGAGCACTTGGTAAGGGGTTATTCTTGTCATAGTTATTATTACTAAGAGAGGGGGCTAATTGGAGGACCCCACCCCTTATTCATTCCACACCCACAGCCCCTCAAAGTGACAGGTCTGCCCTCTCAGTAGGAGGCATTCACCTCCTCCTTCCTCCTCTGCCCCGCCCCAGGCTGCTGGAAAGTGCTCCAGACTCTGATCGGAAGCTGGCAGCTTTCAAGAGCTTCGTCATGAGGTGGAATTTCCAAGCTCAGGTCACCAAGTTATCCCAGTTCCTGAAATTCCTGACTCCGATTTCTCAGCTGTTGCCATGACCACTTTTTCCCGTTTCTGGTTAGGTTAGTCTGTGTGTGTGTGTGTTTCCTTTTCACTGTATTTTTAGACTTCGGAAAAAATAAACACAGTTCACACACTAGCACCTTCCTGATCTTTCGGTTCTTCAGAGGCATGGGGGTTGGGGCACTTCTTTCCATGACCATTCTTCAACCCTGCCCCACCCCATCCATTCTTACCTTCTGTTGAAACTTCCCAGATTTATCCCACCCATCTTTCATCGCTGCCTCTCCCATCCCCTCAGCACAGATAAATGTCGATTGTAACATGATTCTGAACTGTATGTGTCTCTGGGTCTTTCATCCTTTCTATACTTTTGTCTTGGTTCCCTCCTGGAAATTTCTCCCACTCTGGCGTTTTTTCCCTCCCTTCAGAAGAGGCAGCTCTATTTCTGCAGTTCTATTTCTGCAGTTCTTGGCTTGTCCCACTGTGACAGCGCCCTGATTCAAAGGAGGAGCTGGGGAGCCAGATGAACCTAGGAACCTGCACCCCCACCAATTAGGTTTAGGCTTTGTCATCAATAAAACAGCATTTACCTAATAGAGTTGTAGAGAAGTTTAAGTGAAATAATGCAAGGGAGGTACTGAGCACAGTGCCTTGTAGGTGGCAAAGGCCTTGATAATGGAGCTGTCATTCAATGAACCTGAGGGTCCTCCAGGACGCGGGGCTATTTCTCAGCCCTCTTTCATTCAACTCCGTCCACATGCCAGTCAGAGTCCTGGAGCTGGACTTGGTGCCGCCAGTGCCTGAAGACACAGGTGATATCGAGAGGCGGCAGAGGAGAGGTGTGGGAAGGGCTGAGAATTAGATTTGCGAAGCAAGAGAAAAGGATTTGGGTTATTCAAGTCTGGAGAAAACCGGAAGGAGGAAGGCAAGCCTCTTGATAATAACGGACTTCAGGGCTCTCTGTGTCAAATTCTGTTTTCTCTCCCTCAGGGAAGAGGAAGTGTTGGGGTGGAGAGACTAAGACTGGTAAGCAGAAGAATGTCGCAGCTGTGGATGAAACCCTGGCTCAGGAAATCCAAAATCCCTGCCAAGGAAACCAAGGCTCACAGAGGTTGCCCAAGGTCACAAGGTAGTAAATGCTTGAGGTCTTGGACACAGACCTCAGCCCACTGAACACAGAGCCAAGGCTTTCAACTGGCATGCTGTAGCCAGAGGCCAGGAGCCCCAGGGGGTCAGATGGGATGGCAAGCCTAGCAGGAGACTCCTAGTTTGCTTAAGATTCCCAATCCCCAGGAAGTGCTGGAAAGAATGTGAAGTAACGCAATTACCGGAGACATGAGAAATCTCAGTGAAAGACTGAGTAACTCACCCAGTTCACATTAACTAGGAACCGCTGGGAGCAGGATTCAAACCTGGCCCACGTGGCTTGAGCCTGGGCTCGCCACCTGTGCTGAGCGGAGGTGCTAATGAAGTCCTGTACCACCTCTCGGACCCTCAGAGGACTGAGGACTGAGTGAGACAATGCAGACAGGGCACGGCACACAGGAAGTACCAACATACTTGTTCTCGTTATGTCTGGCTGGCTCCGGTTCTGCCTTTCCATTATTTGCTCTGTGCCTGGGTTTATACCTTTGGCCTTCACTATCCCAGAAGCAAGTTTCTGTCCTTCTTCCGTATCTGTCCTCAATAAACAGGATTGTGGGCTAACAGGTGACTGCCTGACCCTCTCCATTCCACCCACTGCCAGTCTCTGGTTATCTGGAGCACATCCTCTGGTGTGCCCTGGAAGACTGGACTGTAGGTAAGCCGGAAGGCATCCAGAGAGTAAGTCCAGCCTCGCATTTTGTGGATGAGGATGCCGGGGCCCAAAGAGAGAGAGAGTCTGGATCAGGGTCATTCCTTCGTTCTATTAACATTCACCGAGCACTGCCGCGCTCCAGGCACCATTCTAGACACTGGGGATACGGCAGGAAACAGTAGCGAAAAGACCCCACCAAGTCCACTTTATCAGAGTGGAGGAGAAAGACAATCAACAAAAAAATAGATAAAAACATAAGCCAGAAAAATATCATAGTGCCAAGAGCCAGAGAACATGAAAGGGAATGGTCAAGTGGCTACTTCAGTCGAGTTGACCTCTCTGGGCAGATGACACTAAACCCAAGATCTAAGGGATAAAATGGTACCAGTGGGGATAATCAAAGAGCAGGTCACTCCAGGCAGAGAGAATGCAGCGAAAAGGCCCCAAGTACAAGTAGAGTACATCGTACCTGGTAAAGGTGAATGTTTGGGGGAACTTTAATTTCGGCATGAATGTGTGTGTGTGTGCTGTAAATATGTATTTATATGTAAATGTATATGTACATAAATTGTGAGTGTGTATATGTTTTAGGCTGTGATGTAACATGTATTTCTGACTATGACTTGGGACAGAAAAGTTTGAGAGCCATGATTGGAGGAAGCAAAAGTTCAGCATGGCTGGAGCATAGTAGGAGAGGGGAAAAATGCCGGGGGGGCAAGGCAGGTCATGTATGGCTCTAAAAGAAACTGGACTTTATTCAAAGTGAACCTGACCCCATAGGAAGACTTAAGCAGAGGATGGACATGACCTGTGTAGTTTCTTGGTTTTGTTTTTAATCTTGCCATTTAGAAATAGAGAAACTGAGTCTCCTTACTTACAGTCATTTCCCCACCAAAACAGGTTTGCCTTGCTTTTGCAGGCAAGAAATTTGAGGGCAGGCAGAGGAAAGTTATACTTCTGTCCATCTTTGCCTGATCAAGGACCTCCTGGAGGAGCCTGGGAGAGTGGACACACAAAGATCCCCAGGGAGGGACTTCCCTGGTGGCGCAGTGGTTAAGAATCTGCCTACCAGTGCAGGGGACACAGGTTCGAGCCTTGGTCCGGGAAGATCCCACATGCCGCGGAGCAACTGAGTCCCTGCGCCACAACTACTGAGCCCACACGCTGCAACTGCTGAAGCCCGCGTGCTCTAGCGCCCGCGTGCCACAACTACTGAAGCCCACACGCCTAGAGCCTGTGCTCTGCAACAAGAGAAGTCACTGTAATGAGAAGCCCACGCACCTCAAGGAAGAGTAGCCCCCGCTCACCACAACTAGAGAAAGCCCGCGTGCAGCAAAAAAGACCTAATGCAGCCCCCAAAAAAGGAAAAAACAAAAACCCCAACACAAAGGTCCCCAGGGAGGCTGTAATGAAGGCGGGGCAGAAGAAGCTGAGAGAGTAGAGGAGGGGGAGGGACTTGCCTCACTGGAGGGTGAGGAAGTGGCTGGACATGGGAAGCTGGAAAGGGAGTATGTCTGACTCAGGGTTCACATCATTTCCCAGCTGACTCCCATGTTCCTAAGGTCCTCTCCCCCCATAGAATTCCCCCTAGCATGAGGGCTCCCTACCACTCACTCAGCAAGCGGCCACCTTGGTCCTGACCAAGCCCTGGTGGCGGCAAGAGAAGGCAGGAAGCCCTACGTGCTGTGGTCTCGCCACTGTCCTGTGCTCCGAGTGCCTATTCCATGTATGGCAGCTGCGCTCACTTTGGCCACATTCTGCTCCTCTGTTCCCCACTCCCACCCCCCAACTCAACCCAAACCAGACAGAACAAGGCTTCTTCAGGACCACTGTCTTTACCGCCTCCCCGTTTCCCCTCCTGCCCCATCCTCAGCTGTCTTTTTCCTCCTAATTCTTAGTCTAGTTCAGGTAGCTTTTTTTTTTTTCTTTCTCCTCCTATTCCCATTCCAGGAGAACATTGCCTATACCCTGGCCCACCTCTCAGCATCTTATTCTTGTTTTACATCATAGCTCAATGCTACTTCCTCCAGGAAGTTTTCCTAGAAAATTCTCTTTCCTTCTGTTCCTCCTTCCGATCTCTCACCAGATTCATATCACACCACCCAGCTCCCAGAAGGAGAAGCACAAGAGCACAAGAAAGAGAAAAGCCCCAGGAATAGGCCTGGCCTTCATAGCTAGACTTTGGCTTTCTCCTATAGAACGTAACACTTTCACAGAATACCAACATCAAACGAGGCTACCCAATGCCCATGACAGATCAAGAATAAGACCTCTTCATAGTCGCATCCAAACACAGGCAAAAACAAGAACATGTCCAAGCCACAAAAATGAACAAACAGGGACTTCCCTGGTGGCGCAGTGGTTAAGAATCCGCCTGCCAATGCAGGGGACACAGGTTCGAGCCCTGGTCTAGGAAGATCCCACATGCTGTGGAGCAACTAAGCCCATGCACCACAACTACTGAGCCTGTGCTCTAGAGCCCGTGAGCCACAACTACTGAGCCCATGTGCCACGACTACTGAAGCCCGTGCGCCTAGAGCCTGCGCTCGCAACGAGAGAAGCCACCGTGAGAAGCCTGTGCACCACAACGAAGTGTAGCCCCCGCTCGCCGCAACTAGAGAAAGCCCGCGTGCAACAACGAAGACCCAATGCAGCCAAAAACAAACAAATAAATAAATAAATATTTTAAAAAAAAGAACAAACACCCTCCTATCCTAGCTAATACGAGTGGCTGCTGCTCCTTTACCAATCACAGTGTTAGCCCTGCTTCATTCTTTTTTTTTTTTTTTTGGCTGTGTTGGGTCTTCGTTGCTGCACACGGGCTTTCTCTAGTTGTGGTGAGCCGGTGCTATACTTCGTTGCAGCGTGTGGGCTTCTCATTGCGGTATCTTCTCTTGTTGCAGAGCATGGGCTCTAGGTGCGCGGGCTTCAGTAGTTGTGCCGCACAGACTCAGTAGTTGTGGCTCGCGGGCTCTAGAGTGCAGGCTCAGTAGTTGTGGCACACGGGCTTAGTTGCTCCGCGGCATGTGGGATCTTCCTGGACCAGGGCTCGAACCAGTGTCCCTTGCATTGGCAGGTGGATTCTTAACCACTGAGTCACCAGGGAAGTCCCCCTGCTTCATTCTTATTTAAGGTACCCAACTGTAGAATCCTCCAGCTTCCTGACAGCCTCAAACCCAGAGCAACCTCGCTTCTCTGATCTCTCCCCAAATCAGAAAATATAAGTCCAAATCCTAAGCCCTTTTCCTGGATGCCCCATAGTTCCGCCATGGTGTGAGTTGTTCTCCTCATTGAAATGAGTCCACAAACCCAATTTTGTTCAGCTACAAGTGTCTGCTCGTGGTCTTTGGCTGAAGGGCGTTGACAATCAAGAACAACATACAGGGACTTCCCTGGTGGTGCAGTGGTTGGGAATCCGCCTGCCAGTGCAGGGGACACGGGTTGGAGCCCTGGTCTGGGAGGATCCCACATGCCACGGAGCAACTAAGCCCGTGTGCCGCAACTACTGAGCCGTGCTATAGAGCCTGCGAGCCACAACAACTGAGCCCGCATGCCACGACTACTGAAGCCCACGCACCTAGAGCCCGTGCTCTGCAACGGGAGAGGCCACCACAATGAGAAGCCCGTGCACCGCAATGAAGAGTAGCCCCTGCTCGCCACGACTAGAGAGGGCCCGCACGCAGCAACGAAGACACAACGCAGCCAAAAATAAATAAATAAAATAAAATAAATTAATTAAAAAAAAAGAAAATCATACAGGTATACTTGTATGTATTTTTTTAAACTACAAACTCCTATATTTCAGATTTTAAGTGTATTTAATGATATTTTAGTACCAGATTTCCTTTCCTAATTATGTTCTCAGGCAAACTGCCCCACCCCACTAAATCATCTGCTCTATGTTGCATTGATTATTCAGTCCTTGGGCACACTTAGCATTTTCCTGCATCTATCCTCTGCCCTCACCAATCTTGTATCAAAATTGAGGTCCAGGGACTTTCCTGGTGGTCCAGTGGCTAAGATTCTGTGCTCCCAATGCAGGGGGCCCGAGTTTGATCCCTGGTCAGGGAACTAGACCCCACATGTATGCCACAGCTAAAGAGCCCGCACGCAGCCAAAACAAACAAACAAATAAATAAAATTGAGGCCCAGGTGAAACCACCCTCTTGGATAAGCCTTCCAGGATCACCTAACCAGATCCGACCCCTCCCTCCTCAGCACTCCTACTGAACTTGGTTTCAACTACCCACCAGGCTTTTGCTTTATCTCCCCATCATTGCTGTAAACTCCGTGAAGACAGGGACTGAGTCTTAAAAACTTGGTTAGCACTGTAGTGGCTGCTCCACCTAAAAAGCCCAAAGGGTCAGGTGTTCCCATGGCCAGGAGCCAGGGATCCCTGAGATCACGAGAAGTTATGGTTTAGGACTGAGAAGCGGAGCACCGGAGTCATATTAAGGAGGGGAGAATGGGACTTGCCCTGCTAGACCCCTGGCTGGGTGGCGGGGTGCCTGGGAGTTCTTTGTAAGGATCCCTAGGGCAGAGAAAGTACTGGGTTTGTGTACGATCTGGTAAGAGTCAGAGTGGATTTGAATTTGCTACCACACTGAACACCTTGGTATATTATGTCACTGTCCCAGATAAGGACCTTATCACAGTAATCAGAGCCAAAAAAAGATAGGGCAGCCCTGAGCTTTGAATGTGTGGTACACACACTCACACACACACACACTCACACATTATCCAGGCTAGTGGTTTTTAAACTGTGTTCCCTGGAGTTTGTTCCTTAGAGGTACGCCAGGAGCGGGGAGAAGGCTGAGTGAGCCCCACTGCAAGTCCCTAATTCTGATTCAACCACTGCAGTTTTGTTTTTCATCTTTTTTCACGTTTTGGAATACTGCATAAGATTTAATTTGTAAAGGAGTTTACTATGAATGCATGTTAAGAACACCATGGAGATGCAATCAGCAAAATCCAGAATGTGAAAAACAATATAGAATAAACAACCTGGTTTCTTCATCAGACAAATTGAGAGGAAAAAAAGGAGATGGAACCTATGGAGTAAAAGACACTTAAGAGCCGGGGCTTCCCTGGTGGCGCAGTGGTTGCGCGTCCGCCTGCCGATGCAGGGGAACTGGGTTCGCGCCCCGGCCTGGGAGGATCCCACATGCCGCGGAGCGGCTGGGCCCGTGAGCCATGGCCGCTGGGCCTGCGCGTCCGGAGCCTGTGCTCCGCAACGGGAGAGGCCACAACAGAGGGAGGCCCGCATACCGCAAAAGACACTTAAGAGCCATATCAATGAAATTCAACGAGTGGACCTTGTTTAGATTCCGATTTAACTAAACCAATGTGTGACACAATTGGGGAAATTTTAGCACTGACTGGATATTTGGTGATATTAAGGAGTTATTTATTTGCAGTTGTGATAATGGTATTTTGATTATGTTAACGAAGAATCCTTTTCTTTTACAGATGAGTACTGAAATCTCTATGGATTAAATGATATGATGTTCAAAATTTGTTTTAAAATCATCCAGGACTTCCCTGGCGGTCCAGCGGTTAAGACTCTGTGCTTCCAGTGCAGGGGGCATGCGTTGGGGGTGTGGGTTCGATCCCTGATCCAGGAACTATGATTCCACATGCCACACGGTGTGGCCCCCCCAAAAAATCCTTTAAAAAAGTAAATAAAAAATAAAATCATCCAGTAAGGAGGTGTAGTGGGGAGAAGTGGGTGGGGGGATAGATGAAGCAAGATTGTGTGGATGATTATTGAAGCTGGGTGTTGGTTACCTACGGGTTCATTGTATTATTCTTTCTACCTTTTTAAATGTTTGAACATTTCCACACAAGTTAAAAAAAAATGTTAAAGGAGGGCTTCCCTGGTGGTGCAGTGGTTAAGAATCTGCCTGCCAATGCAGGGAACATGGGTTCAAGCCCTGGTCCGGGAAGATCCCACATGCCGCAGAGCAACTAAGCCCACGCGCCACAACTACTGAGCCTGTGCTCTAGAGCCTGTGTGCTGCAATGAAGAGTAGCCCCCTTTAGTTGCAACTAGAGAAAGCTCACGCGCAGCACTGAAGACCCAATGCAGCCAAAAATAAATAAATAAATGAATGAATTAAAAAACAAGTTAAGGAGATTCCATAAAGATTTGGAATTATAAACTTATTTTTAAAAAAGTAACAGCTTGGGCTTCCCTGGTGGCGCAGTGATTGGGAGTCCGCCTGCCGATGCAGGGCACGCGGGTTCGTGCCCCGGTCCGGGAGGATCCCGCGTGCCGTGGAGCGGCTGGGCCCGTGAGCCGTGGCCGCTGAGCCTGCGCGTCCGGAGCCTGTGCTCCGCAGCGGGAGAGGCCACAACAGTGAGAGGCCCGCGTACGGAAAAAAAAAAAAAAAAAAAAAAGTAACAGCTTTATCAAGATATAATTCACATACCATACAATTCACCAACTTAAACTGTACAATTCAGTGGTTTTTAGTATAGTCACAGAGTTGTACAACCATCACTACAATCAAATTTAGAAGTTTCATCACCCCAAAAAGAAACCCTGTACCCATTAGCAGTACTCTCCATTCCCCCAGCCCCTAGAGCCCCAGGCAACCACTCATCTACTTTCTGTTTCTTTGGATTTGTTCTGGACATTTCATACAAATGAAATCATATAATATGCGGCCTTTTGTGACTAGCTTCTTTCACCTTAGGATAACATTTTCAAGTATAACCTTGTTTAAAATTTTTCTGGTCTTGATGGGAAAGAACAGTCTTATAAATGTATTACTCTGGCTTTGGATTTTCAAATAAAGACACTTGGAAGAGGTTTGAACAAACTTGGGGGAGGGAGTCTAACTGCAAAAAAAAAAAAAAGGCTAAAAAACCCTTCTTTAGGAGAGAGAAGAGACTCCCAAACACACACAGCTTGTTAAGGGCAGAGCTGGTCCAACACCCAGACCAGCTGAATTTTGGCTCCATCCTTTTTTCATGTTGCCATGTTGCCTTCTGAACACACACACACACACACACACACACACACACACCCCACAACTCATAAACTTGTGACTCACAAAATACCTTTGGAGACACATCTTGAGAATCAGCCGTGGTGCGGCTGCTCCATGTCACGGCTCAGGCTTTCTGCTTCTCTCCCCTGAAATGCAACCACTCAGGGAAGAAGCAGGGTTAGCACCAGCTCCCAGAATACCTATCTCAGTGGACCTTATGAATGGCAATCTTATTAGAAGCCAGAGGAAGCTGTTTGCAGAGCAAGAACAGTTTTTACTTATTTGAATGTTTATTTGAAGTGGCTTGGGCGGGGGTATGTGTAGGCACAGGCTGGTAGAGAACATGGGGGGGAGAGAGAGGGCTAAAGCCTTTGGGGCTGCCATTGGAGGGAACCCAGTTAAGGGTTAAGAGGTTGTATGGGAACCCCACTGATGCCTCCAGAACTGAGTCCAGGTGAGACTGAGGGAGGGAGACACCAGGAAAAAGGCTAAGGGAGGGGACTCCAGGCTGAGGCAGACTGTGATCTTACAGCTGTTCCTGGAACGCTCCCAGACCATATGTATGGGCAACTCAGAGAAGCTGTCAGGCTGCTGGAAAAGGGCAAGAAGAGGACAAATTCTATTGGCAGACATTACCTGAGGGCTGAGGATGAGGCCTGGGGAATGGTAGGGGGAAGAAACTTCCAGAGAGCCTGCCTGGGAAAGGAGGGTAACCAGCTAATGGTAGCACCTGGATAACTGCCCTTCTACCCTGGAGGTTCCCTGAGGTGATTCCTGATCCCTGGAAGGGGAGCCTTAGGAGATGGGCAGAGGACAGTGCAGGACTTAGCCTCAGAGCCCTTAGCCAAGCAACTTGGACTTGGACGCCATAGGCTTTGATGGGAGGCACACTGGCTAGGCTACATTCTCAAAATACTCTCCATTCTCCTGTCTATCGAGGGCATTGCAATCTTACCCTTAGAGATCTGTCCCTTTGGGTCCAGGGAAGATTTTTTAAATTAATTAATTAATTTATGGCCGCGTTGGGTCTTGGTTGCTGCGTGTGGGCTTTCTCTAGTTGCGGCTAGAGGGGGCTACTCTTCCAAGGTGTGTGGGCTTCTCACTGCAGCGGCTTCTCTTGTTGCGGAGCATGGGCTCTAGGCACGTGGGCTTCAGTAGTTGCAGCATGCAGGCTCAGTAGTTGCAGCACGTGGGCCCTAGAGCGCAGGCTCAGAAGTTGTGGCACAAGGCTTAGTTGCTCCACGGCATGTGGGATCTTCCCGGATCAGAGCTCGAACCCATGTCCCCTGCATTGGCAGGCAGATTCTTAACTACTGTGTCACCAGGGAAGTCCCTAGGGAAGACTTTTAAACATCCTTCGTAACAGAGAAAATACCCCTGGGTGGGGCAGCAATGATGGTGAATTAGAATAAAGCTCAGATGGAACAGGACCCCGGCTGTGCTCCAGAGGCACTGGGCTTGACGAGGTGAAGGGACCTAGAGAAGTCTGGAGTGCTCTCACTTTTGTCCAAGGTCAGTCTTACTTCAATGCCTTATCCCCAGGAGGCCTCATCTGGGCTGTCTTGGTTCCTGAATAATCAGTGGGTTATTCAGGCTGTGGACGTACATCCCATGGGTCTGTCTAGCAGAGAGGCAGTAAGATGAAGGGCCCTGAGGGCTGAGGGCTGGCAGGCAGTTACGTAGCTCATCTCAACCTCATCTTGCCCTCCAGCTTCCTAACCCCAAAGTTCCAGTCCCAGTCTTCCATTCTGGACTTTAACCAGGTGACACACGCAGTATGTCAGTGTCAGTAGGTATCAACCTGAAACTGGACCTGTGCCTGATTCATCCAGGAAGCTGAACCCAAGCAGCAGAACAAACACTCCTAAAGCAGTTCCTGCCAGCCCTGGAGTGAGAGGTTGTTTGGCCGAACAGACAGCGACTTTGTTTGTTTTGTACTCCTTGCTCCCATCCCCACTTGCCAGACTCCCTCATTCCTTTCTCTCTGCCCATCTGTGGGTCAGGAGCTCTGTGGGTTTTTTCCAGATGATGCAAGAAAATTTTTTAACTTATTTATTTTTGGGTGAAGGTGATTTCTGAGAAAGAGACGGGAGTTGAAAGGGGTCCAGCAGGAGCTTCTGTGGGAACTGGTTTGGGTGGGGATTAGATGGAACAAAGGGGTCAGAAATTTCTGGGACCACCCCTTCCCCAAGGGGTGCCACCTGTCTACAATTTAGGCAAGTCCTGTTCCTCTCCTGGGACAGCTCCAGCTTGACCTCACTATCCACATTCTTAGCTAGTTTGTTTTTGACACTAATTGGTGGCCACACAAGACCATTAAATTTTGCTTCATTCCCCCTCCTACCCCCAACCCCAATACAAATGCAAAACAACGCGGGAATCCCCTTTCAGAGGAAGCAATGGTGCAGCTTTAAGAGAAAGGGAAGGGAAAAAGAGGGCTCTGAGTCAGAACCTCCTGCCATTGGCTGCTGGAGGGGATCCCACCTCAGGGATTGGCTGTGACAGAGCCCGCCCCCTCTTGTGATTGGCTCAGCCAGGGTGATATAAGGAGGCTGTGCCGGCCTCTTTCTCACTTGGAGAGAGACAGGGAATCCGGCTGGGCCGTGTGCTGAGACGCACCTGGCGCAACGTTCTCCTCTCTGAATCCGAGTCCAGTCCCGCGGAGGCTGCAGCCATGAAGGAGAGACGGGCCCCCCAGCCAATCGTGGCCAGATGTAAGCTCGTTCTGGTGGGGGATGTGCAGTGTGGGAAGACAGCTATGTTACAGGTGTTGGCGAAAGACTGCTATCCCGAGGTGAGTTGCTCGCCCGACCGCTAGCCAGCTTTCCTCCTTGCCCGCATGCCTGCTGGGGGTAGATTCCCACCCGCCCAGGGGAGCTGTCTCACCCCGCCCCACCCCTCCCCATCCTCAGCCGCTTTCTGGCTGGAGGACCGCCCTGCCTTAGCTTCCCCTGAGACCTGTTCCACTTCTGCCGCCCCGCAGGCTCCTCCTCACCTCTTCACCCATAGGTTTCCCCATCAAATCCCCTCCTACCTCCATTCATCCTGGAGTCTGCTCTTGGGAGAGGGAACTGGAGGCATTTGAGAGTCTGGGGTTTCTTCTTGACATAATACCTGTCCGTCCCTTCACCCATCCTCAAAGGTTCTATGCGCTTGTCCCCAGGCAGGATTCTACTGCTCCTTGCTGCTGCCCTGCTGGTCCAAGGGGCTTGTGGGGAAAAGATAAAGCGCTAGAATTGGCTTGTGGCTGTGAAACTGGAAGACAGACAAATCTGGGGACAAGAGGAATCCTTGTGTGTGTGTGTCTCCCTGACCATCTAGGATATGGGGGGCTTGTCCCTGGCAGGCAGTCATTCACATTTCTTACTCCGATGGAGCAAAGTGCCTGTGCCTCTGCACTCCCCTCCCTCCTGTCCCATGTGGTCCCTCCTGCCCCAGGTCTCCCCTCCTCTCCTTATCTCCTGACACTTTAGTGTCTCACTAGGATGAGCGGCTTCTTGTGTAGCCAGCACTAACTGGAGGGTTACAAGGGTAGGGGCGCCCAGGGTGTGAATAGTTCCTCTCTTTTCACAGACGTATGTGCCCACTGTGTTTGAGAATTACACAGCTTGCTTGGAGACAGAGGAACAGAGAGTGGAGCTCAGTCTCTGGGACACCTCAGGTAAGACTGCTGGCCCCAAGTCCCCCCCTTCCCACCCCTACTGGTCTGCTGCAGCTGCTGTCTTTTAGAAATCGTTTCCCTCTTTGACGGGGAGAAGGAGTTTGGTGTTTGCCACGAAACTGAAAGAAGGGGACCTGAAGATTCTTTGGTTGGGGTTGCGGGGAGGGTTTGGCCAACTCAGTTCGCTGGTCCAGGGGTGCAGAGTGGATAAACCCCAGAGGCTACTCACTTCTCTGGGTCTGGCTCCATCCTTCAGAGGGCTGACATGGTGAGGTGGATGGACCCCGGAAGACTACTGGAGGAGGCAGTTAGGGCTTCTCCATTTCCACTCCCTGCCGCCCAGCACACGCACACACAGCCTTTACTGCCCCAGAGCAAAGCCAAAGAAGAGGCAGGAGGCAGTGCTGCTGGAGGCCGTTGTGGATGAGGCAAGGAGACAAACCTGCTTTGGGGGAAATACTGCTCCTGACTCAGTTTTCTCTCCTGCATTCCATCTCGGGCCACTGCTGCCTGCCTGCCTGCCGCAGCTCAGCCCCACTGTCATACCTCTGCGGCTGAGGGACGAAGCGATGCATCATCAGTGTTTTGGACGGTGGGGGCTTAATATGGGGCATGGTCACGTTGTACATAGTTGGGGGGGGGGTGTTGGCTCTGACTGGGCTGAGGTGGAAGATGCTCTGTCTTCCTGGATCGTAGAAAGCAATATGTTTCAAGCCTCTCAACCCTAAACCTTCAGTGCTAGTGTATCCTTTGCTTTGATTCTGACCCCTTCATTATCTCTTTAGCCCAGCCCTTTTTAAATAGACTGAGCTCAGAGTCATAATTAAGGACTAAAAGCCAGAAATAGGAGAAAGAAAATAAAATCCACTTCTCTCCAAAAAATGCATATTCAGGCTGAGTTTAAAGAGGAACTATAAATCACTAGGGGTTTCCTGTTACATATAAATATGCCATCCTACTCCTCCAAAGAGCTGTTATTCCCATCATCCAATTTTGAGGTCTCGAAAGATTGGAGGTAGGGGATGGGGAAACAGAAAATGAGACTTCCTTTTGCTCCCCACTCCCCAAAACAAAACAGAAATTCCTCAACCTGGTATGCTTTCCTCCGTTGCAGTTCCAGGGGCTGGGAGGCAGGATTCTGGTTATCCTGGACTGTGCTGTGCTGGCTGGATTGGACTGGAATGCAGCTTGGCTGCATGATGTATGGTTTTTCATCTGCTGTACTCTGCCCACCTCTCAATCTTCCCAGAATCTTACTGCAGCTCATCTCTTTTCACTACCACCACCCCAAAGAGCCCCTCCTCCTCCTCCCACAGTCAGCATGCAGCCCTTGAATCCCAGTCCAGATAATAGAAAGTCAGCAAGGTGGTCTCTATTCCCTGTGTCGCATCCCCCCGACCCGTCCCCTGCCCCCCGAGTTCTGAAAGGATGCAGGCTATCAGTCATCCTCAAACTCCCTCTTTCAAATGAGGTGCCCACAAGGAAGAAGGAGAGGCAGGGGTGTGTGGGATGGGGCTTCCCAGCACTGGGGCCAGGGTTGAACCTGTTCCCGTTATTCACTTGCTGGTCTTAGGGGAGGGGGATCGCTTGGAGCCAGAATGGAGGCCTCCTCCCCTCCCCCTTCCCCAGTGCTGCAGTGCTCCCTTTGCTCAGTGATGCTGTGATAAGACCCCACCTCAGAGAGGGATGGGGACCACTTGCTGAAGGAGCAAGCAGCCATCCCAACTCCCCTTTACTCCTTTTTTTTTTTTTTAACAACCAACCCCCCTGCCTCAGCTTGGATTCCCCCCAGTTTCCATGGCGATTGCGGTTCAGGGAGAGGGGCTGCTTGCTATTCTGAGCACGGATTGTCTGGGTTCCAAATCTGCTACTCTTCCTTCCCCAGGGTGGAGGGGGGCAGGCTCAACCCCTAGCATTCTCCCGTATTGGACCACCTGAGTCTGCCTTGCCTACTCCCCTCCCAGTGAAGGACCCTTATTCGAGCCTCTAAATCCCAGCTATTGGTGCCGCTGTTTCTGAGAACGCCTCCCTGAGATCTTGGGATAGGGGCTACAGCTTTCCTTTTGCCCTTTACAGCGTAAGCTGATTTGGGTGGGAGGGGGAATGGGACACTGAATTCTTGATGCTCTCCCTCCCCTGCCAGCCTCCTAGAGTTCTGACCCCACGGCAAAGAAGCAGGGCAGCCAGTTATGTAATAGGCAGATTTGTTCCTTCACTGGGGAGACCCTAGAGCAGAGGTTGGGTAGCAGGCAGACTCTAGAAAAGAGACCTTAAACAAGGCCTGGTCTCTCTGTAGGGGTAGGAGCAGCTTCCCCTGGGACTCAGAAAACTGGTGGACCTTCAATTAAGCCCACTGTAGGAGATCCAGACAGGGCCAAATTATACTCCACCTCCCTTTTATTTTGCCCCCTTTCCCTCTTTTAGGACTAAGGAAGATGATATTCTTGTACCGCCTTCTGGCAGGCGGTCGGGTCCTAAGCTTCGCACTGGAGCACATTCCCCTGGGAGATGGGTGGGGCCATCTCACCTAAGGGACCAAGCATGGTATTCCTGGGGCTCTTTGGGTTTAGGCCTATAGGGAGGGAGAATGCCATGGCTCACCATCAGCTCTCTCTCCTCTCTACCAGGATCTCCCTACTATGACAATGTCCGTCCACTCTGCTATAGCGACTCAGACGCAGTATTACTATGCTTTGATATCAGCCGTCCAGAGACAGTGGACAGTGCGCTCAAGAAGGTGAGGCTGGATAAACTCTGCTATCTCTAGCTCAGCCTGAGAACAAAAAGGAACCTTGGGGACCTTGTCATCTAATCCCCTCTTGTGTAACAGGAAGAAACTGTGGCCAGGGAAGGAAGAGATTTGCCTGAGACCACATTAGCTACAGCTCCGGGACTAGATCCCAGATCTCCAGTCCCCTCTGCATCCTGCCTTTGCCCCTATCCTGCACTGCTCTGTCAGAGGCCCAGCAAGGGAGGGAAGTATTGAGACTCAGGAAGTGAGGGATTGAGAGTAGAGAACTGTCTGGTGATATGGTTTGAGGGTCGGGGAAGGGGCCTTTTGGTGGCAGCTTTTATAGACCTTGATCCCAGGCCTTCTGGACTGGGCAAGTCAGGCAGGCCTGAGCTGAACTGCTGGTAGGAGATGCCTTGGTCCGAGTAGCAAGCTCTGCCCATACTGAGGAGTCCCAGGAAAGCTTGTGGAACTAGCCTAGTTTCCCAGACGACTCTAGGATTATCTCCTTCCCTTGGAAAGAGACTGGTTGGCTTCTTCCTGGCTTTCTGGACTTGTGAAGCCCTTTGGGTTGAGGGGGCAGACCCATGCCCCATATGCTTGGCAGCGAGTGGGAGATTTGCCTCTGTGCTCTCTCTGGTCCCTGGGCTGTTGAATTTGGGGACAGACTCTTGGATCTGCATTCCTGTGGCCCCAAAGCCCTCATGGGCAGGAAGATGATGTAATTAGTGCAGTGGTGGTGCTGTGACTCAGAGGGAGGGCTGAGCTGGTGATATACTGGATGGTGTGTGTGATGTTGCCAACTGGGTTGCCCCGGGTGTCCGTCAGCCACTGACTCTCCTTCCTTCCTCCTTCCCATCTTCTTGCACGGCTCTTCAGTGGAGGACGGAAATCCTCGATTATTGTCCCAGCACCCGTGTCTTGCTTATTGGCTGTAAGACAGACCTGCGAACAGACCTGAGCACTCTGATGGAGCTGTCCCACCAGAAGCAGGCACCCATCTCTTACGAGCAGGTGTGTGTGCGGGCCCTCGTGTGTGTTGGGGGGTGAGTTGGGGAAGGCTACAGGAGAGGGCTTGAAATATGGGCCCTGCTCACACTCACTCACTATGGCAGGAGAGAACTGGTATTCTGTGGGGCCATCTATAATCAGGAAACTAGTTACCTGGATAGAGGTGCTGGGTACCAGTTTACCCAGATTCATGCTATAGTTCGGCAGGTGAGCCATTCCTGTGTGTGCCAGTGTTTCTCAGCTGGTTTGTTTTTTGAGGACCACCTGCATTAGAATCACTAGAGGTGCTTGTTAGAATTCCTGACTCCTTATCTATAGAGTCACTCTGGGAGAAAAGTATGGGAATTGCATTGTCAATTAAGCCCCTGGATAACTTCTTATGCACATGGGAGTGTAAGGATCATTTCTTTTCAACCAGCGTTTCACATTACAATCATCTGGGGAGCTCTTAAAAATCCTAACGCCTCGGCATACCCCCAGAAATTCTGATTTACTTGTTGTGGCATCAGTATGGTTTAAAAAGTGTGCCAGGTGACTTAAGGTGCAGTCAGGCTTCACCTTCAGAAAATAATCAGCAGAGGGCGGTGGTGGGAGACTGGCAGTTGGGTCCATCGGAGCAGCCCTGGGGAGGACCACTAACCTTAGAAGGCAGTGTTTCAGAGCCATTTTGTATCACTGCATTGACGGCCTCACTCCCCCCGCAGGGCTGTGCAATAGCCAAGCAGCTGGGTGCAGAAATCTACCTGGAAGGCTCGGCTTTCACCTCAGAAAAGAGTATCCACAGCATCTTCCGGATGGCGTCCATGGTGTGTCTGAACAAGCCCAGCCCAGTGCCCCCGAAGAGCCCTGTCCGAAGCCTCTCCAAGCGACTGCTCCACCTCCCCAGTCGTTCCGAACTCATCTCTTCCACCTTCAAGAAGGAAAAGGCCAAAAGCTGTTCCATTATGTGAAGTTGGGGTTGGAGAAGGGAGACAACCTCCCACTTCCTCCCTTGGGTTGCAGAGGCATGGGGAGAGGGAGGAGGAGACAATTTAGGACACTGGACGTGAGTTTTTCAGATGGCCACGGTGAGGGCTTGGAAGGAGACAGGAATGGGACAAGGAAAGAGCCAGGCCCGGCTTGAGGACCTGACACTGCGAAAGAACCATCACACCCCAAGCCAGGCACTAGGTGGTGGACGGGCCGGCTGCCCCAGTGCCCTCCGCTCCAGAGGCAGGAAAGTTGTGGGGCTTTGGGGCGGCATGCTGGCCTCATGGCTTTGGTTGGGGGCCTACAGGAGCCTCACCTTCAGCATCATGCCTCTTCCACACAGCGTTTCCATGCAGGCCAGGGGATGGGAGGGGTCCCTGAGCCCTTCCCTTCCCCTCCGAGGAGGCCACAGAGGAATGGAGAGTGGGGAAGCCAAGAGGCAGCTCCTCTGGGAGCTGAGCCCAGGTGCTTCGTAACTGGTAACTGAAATCAGAAGAGCAGGAGCTGGTCAGAGCCAATGAGAAGGAAACCTCATCTTTGCATAGCCCATGCCTCATGGAGAGGTGACATCATACATTCACATGCTTCTCACCTAAGTCCCCAGGGTCCAAGGGAGAAGCCCCAGACCCCCTTCTCTTGCAGCATGGGGGTGGTGGTGCTGCAGGACGCAGGGCTGGGTGGGGGTCACCAGACTTTTTCTGCCTTTAGGGCAGTGTAGCTGGCATTTGTTTTATAGACTCTTGTCTTTGGAACCGGGGGGAGGGGGGAGTGTTTCAGTCTGTTATATGTTCTGTGTTTAAAGAAGAAAACCTATTTATTACTGAACAATATAGCACATATAAAGAAGTTGGCTCCGTATTCTTAGTTCCTTTCTCTGCTTCCTTTGGTCTTCGATAATGAGGAAAAGCTGTCTTGAGGTCCTTTCTGTGGGTTGCAGAGTGGCTGCCTCCACTGTTCCCTGGCACCTCCAACAAGGATCTCCTCCCTCTTCCCCACCCCCTGCCTCACCCCCTTCCCCACCCAAGTCCTGCTAAGCCAATGAAGATCTCCTTAGCCCTAGAGCAGGGTTTCTCAACCTCAGAAGAAATGACATTTTGGACTAGATAATGCTTTGTTGTGGAGGCTGTCTTGTGCACTGGAGGATGTTTAACAGCATCCCTGGCCTCTACCTGCTAGGTGTCAGTCACACCCCTAAGTCGTCACAACCAAAAATGTCTCCAGGGGTTTCCCTGGTGGTGCAGTGGTTGAGAGTCCGCCTGCCGATACAGGGGACATGGGTTCGTGCCCCGGTCTGGGAAGATCCCACATGCCGCGGAGCGGCTGGGCCCGTGAGCCATGGCCGCTGAGCCTGCGCATCCGGAGCCTGTGCTCTGCAACGGGAGAGGCCACAACAGTGAGAGGCCCGCGTACCGCAAAAAAAAAAAAAAGTCTCCAGATATTGCTAAATGTCCCTCAGTGCAAAATCACTCGTGGTTGAGAACCATTGCCCTGGAGAGTCTAGAGGAGAGATACAAGGTTCAGTGGAATCATCAGAAGGAGATCCAAGCTGCTGAGATCCCAACCCCTGCAGAAGGTAGACAGACCGAAGCCAAGGCTGGGAGGTTCCAAGGGTTCTGGTCTCCTCTGAGTTCAAGGTGAGGTGATGCCTTCTGCTTTCTGGAACTTCCAAGTCCATGGCCTGTTGATGGCAGCTCAGGGGCCTTAACATCCCTTCTCTTCAGCTGCTTATAGCTCTTTTTTCCAACTTTCATGGTGTACTGGAAATAGTTACTGTGTATTGAGTACTTACTATGTGCTCAGCATTGTGCTGAGTGCTTTATCCACATTATCACATTTTTTTCAATTTAGTATTTTTAAAAATTTTATTGAAGTATAGTTCATTTACAATGTTGTGTTAATTTCTACTGTACAGCAAAGTAATTTAGTTATACCTATACATACATATATATATATATATGTATATTCTTTTTCATATTCTCGTCTTAAACTCCCAATCCCAAACTCCCGATCCCCTCTACTTTATCACATTTAACCTCATAAATGAAAATAGCTAACATTTGTTAAATGTTTACTATGGGTCAGGGCTGCTTATAAGTTCTTTATATGTTACTTATTCCTGTGATAACGCTATGGGGTACTACTGACGTCATTCTACAGACAGGGAAACTGAGGTTCAGAGAGATTGATGTGCCCAAGGTCACACAGCTAACAAAGTGATAGAACCTGGATACAAATCCAGGCAACCTGGCTCCAGAACATGCACTTTTTAAAAAAAGTTTAACCATTTAATTTTTTTTTCACTTTTTAAAAATTGAATGAGTCTTCAAATTCTATAGTGCTTTACAATTTTCAAAAGTTTCACATACATGATTTCATATAATCCCATAATAACTCTTTTTTCCCCCTACCCCTATATTGCCCCTTCCCTCTCCCCACTGGTAACCACTAGTTTGTTCTCTACAGAACATGCACTTTTTACTGCTCTGCTATCCTATCCTGTGTGGCAAATGGCATTATTATCCCTCTTTTATAAAAGAAGAAATAGAAAAGCCAGAGATTCCAAATAACTTGTACAAGATCATACTCTGGTTAAGTAGTAGAGTCAGGATTCAAACCCAGTCTCAATGTTAACTGTAATTCCGTGGGCCCCTTACTGCTAGCCATGTGGTACCTAAATAGGAGACTCTCTCCCTATGGTCCTTACTAGAATGTAGTCCCTCTGTCTCCAGCTCCAAAGATGCATATTTGTGAAAGAACTAGCAGGGTAGGACAAACCATGCAAGTATCCTTTAAGCTCAATGTCTTACATGTGCCGTGAGAGAGGTGTGCACCAGTACTAGGGGAACTCTGCCACTCTGAACTTGGACAAGCTTCATCAACTTTCTGGGTCTCAATTTACTGATCTTCAAAGATGACTGAGAATGGTAGCCTGGAAATGGGGAAAGAGTATCTACTCTGAAATTAAATGAACTTGGAGTTGAATACTGGCTCCATTCTTTTAACTATGTGGACTTAGAATCTTTCTGGGCCACAACCTCCTTATCAGTAAAATGGAGATAATGCCCATCTTATACTATTAGAAGAACAAGTAAAGTTAGGGCTTCCCAGGTGGGGCAGTGGTTGAGAATCCGCCTGCCAATGCAGGGGACACGGGTTCGAGCCCTGGTCCAGGAAGATCCCACATGCCGTGGAGCAACAAAGCCCGTGCGCCACAACTACTGAAGCCCATGCGCCTAGAGCCCGTGAGCCGCAACTACTGAGCCCGCGTGCCACAACTACTGAAGCTCGTATGCCTAGAGCCCGGGCTCCACAACAAGAGAAACCACCACAATAAGAAGCCCGCACACCGCAATGAAGAGTAGCCCCCACTCGCCACAACTAGAGAGAAGCCCGCGTGCAGCAACGAAGACCCAACGCAGCCAAAAATAGAAATAAATAAATAAATTTATTTATTTTTTAAAAAACAAGTAATCTAAGTTAAGTGTCCAGCACAGAGTTGGGTACTAGGAGGTATCAATACTTAGTAAATAGCAACTGCAGCTCTACACCTTTGGTCTGATTGTTAGCTCCATTCTGTGAGTGGATAGCCCTCCGGTGTTCACTGGGTGAATTACACCCCACCCAACAGACCTGAGACAACTTTTCCATTCTCTCTGTGAGGTCCAAGCGGGCAGCTCAAAGGCTGCAGAGTTCTAAGAGCAGAAATGTGCCTATCCCAGGGTTATTTGGGGCCTTTATGCCTGAGGCTCAGAGCTTTAGGATTATTTGGGCCTATCCCAGGCTCTGCTTCAGTAGAACTGAACACATTCAGAGAGAAAAACCAGAACTAAAGCTATGTGGGATTGAAACCAAAAAGCTGGTGATGGGAAAAAGGGAAGGAAAGAGGCATTAGTTACTTCCTGGTATCTATCTAAACCGTCCTAGAAGTTGCCAGAGTTTTTGTTTTTGTTTGGGAGGAAGGGGGGTAGAATTATGAACCATATGACCATAGAGAAACAAAGTGAAAGTACAATTTTTTGGGAAAAATCTCATTGGAGGACTGAAAAGAGGGAACTAGGAGAAAGAAAGAACAAAAAAGTATTAAGATAACCCAAACAACTGGCCAGATTCCAAAGAGCAAGAGAGTGAAGGCAAGTCCTATCTGGAATGTTGAGAAAACCAGGTGCCACAGCCCAGGAGATACCATCCTTCCAGGAGGCCCTTGGAATCCATTGTGTGGGCTCATTTTGAGTTGTCACAGTAACCAGGGTGTTACCACTGGGCCAGGGTTGCTAAAATGTCCTCCTAAACCTGGGATAGTCTCACACCGTGAATTGTCCCACCCTCATTGGGACATACTAGGCTGCTCCTGTAACTTAACTTTTAGTTTGTCCACCCGTAAAATGGGGCTAATAATCTATCTATCTCAAAGATTTTTTGTAAAAACGCTCTTCCATAAACGGTATTTATAGTTGTTACTGTAGTTGCTAGTTATAATTACGTGCTATTGCTATTAAGGAAGGCCTTAAATTTCTCCGTTGTAAGCCACAGGCCATGATGTCATTAACTACAGTTTCTAGGAAAACCAGCATATTCCAGGAGGACTGCGCCCGCGGAGAGAAAACCTTTTGAGAAAGGCCGGCCCACGAAAAACTCTTCCTCCCGCAGACTCAAATGTTTGGCGAACCACATTGCCCAGCGGCCCCCGCGGCCAGGGGCCGACGCTCTCACCGTGCATTCTGGGATTGGTAGTTTTCAGGCCCTCGCTGTCGGCCTGCGCTGCCCAGCACCAGGAACTCGCCTTCCCAGCTTGCCGCGCGGCCGGGGGAGCAGCCCGGCGACCAGGAAACGGGAAAGATGGCGACTGCTCGGCGACGTTGAGGCCGCGTTGGGCGGTTCGGACTCAAGAGTGGTGAGTCTCGGGCGATGGAAGCGTTTTCCAGGAGCTTGCAGAGAAGGCGAGAGTGAGGGCACAGCGGTGGCTTCTGTCTCCGGGATAAGACGGGAAGAACGCCTCAGGGAAGGGGCACGAGCTTGGAAAGCTGTGGCGGGCAGGAGCGAAAGGGCGCGGGCCCCAGCGGGAGTGTTGCCTCCTGGGGGCACAGGGCAGGTCCCTGGACGATGTTCCAGGTCAGACCTTTTCCCACGCGCACAGCACCTGTGATACCCTCAGTCCGACTTTATTCCTTCATGTTTCGAGTAGCCCTTGCTCCAGCCAAACTGAAACTCTGGCTTTTCTCCCAGAACCAGTCTTGCTTTCCCGCCTCTGCACCTCCTGTATTATTTCTTTTTCTGGGAATGACTTCTTTCTGGCACCTTCAGTTACACATCTTCAAATTCTACCTATATTTCAGTGCTCAAGAGCTACTTCTACAGTCTTTCCAAATTACCTTTTACAAGTGAAAGTAAACTTCTTCTTTGAACTCCTGCAATAATTCATCTGAGCCTGCATCTTGCTATGTGTCACATAACCCTCTGTTGTTTTGTAAGCTTCCTGATTTCCTTTTGTAACTCACACAGCGCCTAGCATGGTGCCTTGCATATAGTGGATGCTTGATA
The DNA here is from genome assembly GCF_002837175.3 of Physeter macrocephalus. Taxonomy (NCBI): domain Eukaryota; kingdom Metazoa; phylum Chordata; class Mammalia; order Artiodactyla; family Physeteridae; genus Physeter; species Physeter macrocephalus. The sequence goes on from NC_041219.1 coordinate 89,986,965, forward strand.
AGTACATAGTTCATTGAATGAAAAAAAGACTGCCCCTGCCCTACAAGAACTGAGGAACTCAAAGATGCGGAAGTTTGTGATAAGTGGAACCTATAATAAAAGTTTCCTACGTTTACTTTCTTCTTATTTGCACTTCTCATTCTCTTCTAAGCTCACTCCACTCAGCCTTCTACTCCCTCCACGCCACTGAAACAGCTCTTGTCAAAGGTCACCAAGCCATCTCTGTTTTTCCAAATGCAAGGGTCACTCCTTTATCTTCTAGTCTTTCTCCACTTGACACAGGTAACCCCTCCCTTCTTGAAACACATTTTTGACTTCTGTGATGCCGTACTTTACTATTTTTTCTTCTTTCTTACTGGCTGTTGTTTCTTTCCAGTTTTTTCCTCTGGCTCCTCCTGTGCCTGACTTCTAAATGTTACAGTCTTCCAGAGGTCAATCAATCCTGAGTTCTCTTCTAATTTCTTCTTTAACTAGAATGCCTACTTAGGTAATAATCATTTAGCGTCCCATGGCTTTAAAAGCAATCTATATATTGGTAACTCAAGTTACTGTCTCCAGACTCTCTCTTGAGTTGCAGAATTACATTTTCAACTGCCTTTCTGGAATCTCCACTTGGTTTTCTTATTGACATCTTACACTCAGTATGGTCAAAATGAAACTTTTGATTTCTTCTAAGTCTTTTCCTTCCCCAGTCTCCTCTGGTCACTAATGGCACCGTGAACCATTTAACCAGTTGGTCGCACCGTAAATTTAGGAGTTATGTTTGTCTCTCCTCTTCGTTTCCTCCCTTCATCAGTAAGTCCTATCAGCTCTGCCTTCAACATGTACCCTGAAGCCCTCTACTTCTTTTCATCTCCATTGCCACTTTCCTAGAACAAGCCACTGTCATCTCTTGTGTAGACTACTATGATAGCATTCGCAGCGGTTCTGTGTCCACTGTTGCCTCCCTACCATATATTTTCTTGCAAGTCACCAAAGTAATTCTTTGAAAATGTAAAATAAGACCACATCACTTCCTGTTTAACACCTTTTTAAGGTTCCCACTGCGGTTAGATTAAAATCCAAGTGCCTTTACCCTGGCCTGAAACACATTTCCATGATCTAACCCCTGCCTACCTCCCTGAACTCATCTTGAATCAGTCTTCCCCCTCGGTCACTGCCACTGAGCCACATGAGTCTATTTGTTTTGGCCGTGCCGTGCAGCCTGCGGGATCTTAGTTCCCTGACCAGGGATCCAACCCCGCCCCAGCAGTGAAAGCATTGAATCCTAACCACTGGACCGCCAAGGAATTCCTCACACGAGTCTATTTCATTTTTTTTACTTATTTTTTATTTTTACTTTTGGCTGTGGTGGGTCTTCGTTGTGGCATGCAGGATCTTCGTTGCGGCGCGTGGGCTTCTCTCTAGTTGTGGTGCACGGGCTCCAGAGCACGTGGGCTCTGTAGTTTGAGGCACACGCACTCTCTAGTTGAGGCGTGTGGGCTCAGTAGTTGTGGCGCACGGGCTTAGTTGCCCCACGGCATGTGGGATCTTAGTTCCCCGATCAGGACCCTCGTTCCCTGCATTGCAGGGCGGATTCTTTACCACTGGACCACCAGGGAGGTCCCACACGAGTCTATTTTTAATTGGCAAACATGCTAAGCTAGTTCTTGCCCCAGTGCCTTACTGTCCCTTCTGCCCAATAAATTCTTTTCCCTGATTTTTGCAGACTCTATTTCCCATCATTCAAGTCTCAGCTTACATGTCATCTAAAAAATTCTTTGCAGAGCCTTCTATCTCTTGTTCATACTGCTCCCCATCACGTCACCCTGTTTTACTGTCTTCATTAGCACTCATTACTGTTTGAAATTCTCTTATCTTTCTGCCTAACTGTTGTCTGCTTCACTGGAGTTTAAGCATTATGAGATCAGAGACTTTGTTTTGTTTACTGCTGTATCTCTAGTACTTAGAATAGTTTCTGGCACCTACCAGGTACTCAGTGAATATTTGTCGAAAGAATGCTGATGTCCAGGATGCTTTATAGAGAAGATGGCCTTTCCTCTGGATTGTTTTCTTTTTTTCTTTAATAGAAGAGGGCTATTTTATTTTATTTATTTATTTTTATTTTTGGCTGCGTTGGGTCTTCGTTGCGGTGCGCGGGCTTCTCGTTGCGGTGAAGCATGGGCTAGACCACGGGCTCTAGGCTCATGGGCTTCAGTAGCTGTGGCTTGCGGGCTCTAGAGCGCAGGCTCAGTATTTGTGGCGCATGGGCTTAGTTGCTCTGCAGCATGTGGGATCTTCCCAGACCAGGGATTGAACCCGTATCCCCTGCATTGGCAGGTGGATTCTTAACTGCTGTGCCACCAGGGAAGTCCCTGGATTGTTTTTTTAGGGCTATAAGTGGACGAGACATATGTATAATTTCCATGTGATATGCATGATGTACTGGCAATTTTGAGGTAAAGTGGGTTGTCTCCGCCTTTTGAAAGTGCTACTTGTTCATATTTTCTCTTCTTTACATACTCTCCCTTCTTAAAAATATATGGCAGGAATTACATGGGAAAGGGGGATCGTAAGCTAAAGCTTAGGGAACTGTTATTTCATTGGAACCATTTGGGGTTAAAGTAAGTTCTGAAAAATATATCCTGAGGCTTAGGGATGGGGGTGGTGATGGTGGAATAGAGGCAGATTCAGACTTGCTGTCTGAATTTAGCACCTGGCTGAAGTAGATTTTGGAGTCTGAAGGACAGTTGACAGTGTGGCATGGTATTCAATGTCCCCTAGGCAGTATGGGGACAGAACAAACTCCTGCTCAGACTTTTCATGGGACTGGATCATAATCAAGGCTCTGAAAATCTGAGTAGGAAACATGAGTCAGAACGTCTGTGATCTCTAGTTTCTGGTACACTTCTTCCTCCCTCTTTACCTCCTTCCCTCTCTCCATTCCTCCCTCCCTTATTTTAAATTCTAAAATAATTGTAGATTCACAGGAAGTTGTAAAACCAAAGTGTATGGAGTCCTATGTACCCTTCACAAAGTTTTTGCCATTGCATAACTAGAAATACAGGGATTGAACCCGTATCCCCTGCATTGGCAGGTGGATTCTTAACTGCTGTGCCACCAGGGAAGTCCCTGGATTGTTTTTTTAGGGCTATAAGTGGACGAGACATATGTATAATTTCCATGTGATATGCATGATGTACTGGCAATTTTGAGGTAAAGTGGGTTGTCTCCGCCTTTTGAAAGTGCTACTTGTTCATATTTTCTCTTCTTTACATACTCTCCCTTCTTAAAAATATATGGCAGGAATTACATGGGAAAGGGGGATCGTAAGCTAAAGCTTAGGGAACTGTTATTTCATTGGAACCATTTGGGGTTAAAGTAAGTTCTGAAAAATATATCCTGAGGCTTAGGGATGGGGGTGGTGATGGTGGAATAGAGGCAGATTCAGACTTGCTGTCTGAATTTAGCACCTGGCTGAAGTAGATTTTGGAGTCTGAAGGACAGTTGACAGTGTGGCATGGTATTCAATGTCCCCTAGGCAGTATGGGGACAGAACAAACTCCTGCTCAGACTTTTCATGGGACTGGATCATAATCAAGGCTCTGAAAATCTGAGTAGGAAACATGAGTCAGAACGTCTGTGATCTCTAGTTTCTGGTACACTTCTTCCTCCCTCTTTACCTCCTTCCCTCTCTCCATTCCTCCCTCCCTTATTTTAAATTCTAAAATAATTGTAGATTCACAGGAAGTTGTAAAACCAAAGTGTATGGAGTCCTATGTACCCTTCACAAAGTTTTTGCCATTGCATAACTAGAAATACATTTCTTTTAATCTGAGTAAAAGTGAGTTTCTCTATTTGAATTTAGGTTTCCTTGAGGTGCTGATCATAATCCTAAATCTCTAAGTTAAACTCCTTTTTTTTCTTTTGAGCTTTCTTTATGAGCTCAAGAGAACTTATCTCCCTTAGATGTATACACGTTGACTGATCCTGGTGGGCTGGCAGACACAATAGACTCCTAAGATAAGCAAGACAAGATGTTTCTAGAGATAGCTAGTATACTATTCATTAACTAACATTTCTTTTAATACTCTTGCAGTCTAATTATAAAAATAAGGTATATTCATTGAATACTTTTGGAAATAAATATATACAAAAAGGAATCCCAGAGAAATAACAGCATTAATGAATAAGAATGGGCCTCTGGAGCCAGACTGCCTAAAACTCTGACACTTAACACCCGTGTGTCCTTAGGCAAGTTACTTTGTATGTCTGAGCTTCAGTTTCTTCATCCATAAAGCATGCATACCAATATATCTACCTCAGAGGGTTGTTTTGAGATTAAGTAAATTATTTGTAAAAAGTTTAGAGCAGTACCTAGTATATAATAAATACTCCTCTTAACCCACGACAGATGGCAGGAGAGCTGGCTGATAAGAAGGACCGTGAGGCATCACCTTCCAAGGAGGAAAGGAAGAGATCTCGGACTCCTGACAGAGAACGGGATAGAGACCGAGACCGGAAGTCTTCCCCATCTAAAGATAGGAAACGGCATCGTTCAAGGGAAAGGCGTCGAGGAGGCAGCCGTTCTCGTTCCCGTTCCCGTTCCAAGTCTACAGAAAGGTAAAGTAATTTTCTGTTTGTTACGTGGAAAGGGAGTGTACATTTCAAACTCCTTTATTCTTGGTTCCTCTGATGCCTCCATATTAGGGCATTAGTCTTTCATACATTTCTCTACACCTAGTGACCCAGTAGTTCTTAAAGATTAAGAGGGAACTTGTAAGATGAAGGTCCAGGTGATCAAGGAAGATAGTTCCTCTGTTCACATAATCCATGGCCTATCATTGCCACTGATACTTAGCAGTACAGCTCTGAGCTCTAAGACCTTCTTAGAATTCCCTCATAACTTCTTGGGAAACACATTTTCCAGTTTGTAAAATATTACTTTGGGGAGAAAAGGGCATGGGAACCTTCTTAGGGCTGCAGTGAAGCAGGATACTCAGGAAGTGTCATGTAATTTCTTAAATGTGCTGTCTTCAGAGAACGCCGGCACAAAGAACGAGAGCGAGATAAGGAGCGTGATCGGAATAAGAAGGACCGAGATCGGGATAAGGATGGGCACAGGCGGGACCGCAAGCGATCCAGGTACCTGCGGGAGTGGGAGTGGGCTTTAGGGCAACGCTCTGGTCGCTTCCTCTCTGCATCTCAGCTGGCTCAGCTTCGGGGGAAAGTAAATTTTCCATAGCGAATCCTATTGGCAGTTATTGTAGAACTGTCTTTTTTAGAAGGCACACACCTTCTTTAGAAAGTATAACCAGTTAGTGAAGTCACCACGTCTTGAGGGTCAGCTTGTTCTTAGAATTTAGAAATTAGTTTGAAAAGGTTACCGGCCAACAAAACAGCTTCATCGGACCATTCAGTTTTCTACCCAGAATGTACAACATATATTTGTTGGGATAGCTTAATGCATCAGTAACTTGATCTCTTTGTTCTGGAAACTTTCTTTTTTTTTTTTTTTTTTTTTTAATTTGTTTCTTATTTATATTTTGGCTGCATTGGGTCTTCGTTGCTGTGCGTGGGCTTTCTCTAGTTGCGGCGAGCGGGGGCTACTCTTTGTTGTGGTGCGCCGGCTTCTCATTGCGGTGGCATCTCTTGTTGCAGAGCACGGGCTCTAGGCGTGTGGGCTTCAGTAGTGTGGCACGCGGGCTCAGTAGCTGTGGCTCGCGGGTTCTAGAGCGCAGGCTCAGTAGTCGTGGCGCATGAGCTTAGTTGCTTCGCGGCATGTGAGATCTTCCTGGACCAGGGCTCAAACCCGTGTCCCCTGCATTGGCAGGCAAATTTTTAACCACTGCACCACCAGGGAAGCCCTGGAAACTTTCTATACAAAGTTTTTATTAGGCCCTGAATCTGTAGATTAGAATTCAGGGCAAAGAATAGAATTCTTGCCGCAAACGCAGTGGGGTTGAGATCTCTTGCATATTAAGCTTATAGCAGGTGTGGGGAAAAGATTGCTGGGGCTGGTAGGAAGGAGAGATGAGGAAAGGACATATGTAGCAGTATCTGGGAAGGGTGTATGTGGGTGGCCATGTCGGCTAAATTTATTGTGTATTCTAAAGTAATGCAGGATTTTTTTTTCTACTGACATGCATATGCTGTTTGGAGGAAATAGTTTTTTAATCAAAATATAGTTGATTTACAATATTGTGTTAGTTTCAGATGTATAGCAAAGTGATCCAGTTTCTTGTATATATATATATATATATATATATATATATATATATATATATATATACACGTATATATACACACACACACACACACATATGTATATTTTCTGGTTCTTTTCTATCATAGGTTATTACAAGATAATGAATATAGTTCCCTGTGCTATACAGTAAATTCTTTTTTTAAGAAATTTTTTAATTGTATGTTTTTTATTTTTAAAAAAGTTATATTTATTTATTTTTGGCTGCGTTGGGTCTTCGTTGCTGTGCGTGGGCTTTCTCTAATTGCAGCGAGCGGGGGCTACTCTTTGCTGTGCTACGCAGGCTTCTCATTGCTGTGGCTTCTCGTTGCGGAACATGGGCTTTAGTAATTGTGGCACGCAGGCTCAGTAGTTGTGGCTCGTGGGTTCTAGAGCACAGGCTCAGTAGTTGTGGCTCGTGGGCTCTAGAGCACAGGCTCAGTAGTTGTAGTGCACGGGCTTAGTTGCTCCGCAGCATGTGACATCTTCCCGGATCAGAGCTCGAACCCATGTCCCCTGCATTGGCAGGCAGATTCTTAACCACTGTGCCACTAGGGAAGTCCCTACAGTAAATTCTTGTTGTTTATTTTATATATAGTCGTGTGTATCTGTTAATCCCATACTCCTAATTTAGCCTTCCCCACCCGCCTTCCCGTTTGGTAACCATAAGTTTGGTTTCTGTGTCTGTGAGTTTGTTTCTGTTTTGTAAATAATTCATTTGTATTATTTTTTAGATTCCACGTATAAATGATACCATATATTTGTCATTCTCTGTCTGGCTTCACTCAGTGTGATAATCTCTAGGTCTATCCATGTTGCTGCAAATGGTAATATTTCCTTCTTTTTTATGGCTGAGTAATATTTGGAGAAAATATTTTTGATATCAGTAGTGAAGATCCACTTCCCAGAAGAGAATAGTCTCAGAAAAGGAGATTCAGGTAGAATGGGGCCAAGACAGGGCCATCGTTAAGGCTTCAGAGCAGGCAGAGTGACCAGGCCTGCAAAAGGAGCTTCAAGACATGTTGGATGACTGTGGGCCAGTCTTGCTGAGTCGTGGGAAAACTTCCATCCTCTTTTGGCGAGCTCAGTCTGAGCCTCATCCAGGGGCTAGGCTAAGAGTGATGTGGACTTTTCCTGTTCCTTTGCCTTTAAGTTTATCTCCTGGCCGAGGAAAAGATTTTAAATCTCGGAAAGACAGAGACTCTAGGAAGGATGAAGAGGATGAACATGGTGATAAGAAGCCTAAGGTAAAAAGAGGAAGGATTTTTTTCCTCATCTTCCTCTTCAGTTCAAGCCCAACTTTGTTCTTCACAGGGAGAGAGCCTCTATGGACTGAAGTCCTGTGTTTTATCTTCAGGCCCAGCCATTATCTCTGGAGGAACTTCTGGCCAAGAAAAAGGCTGAGGAAGAAGCTGAGGCTAAGGTAAGAGCTTGAAGGTCTGTATTAGTTGGCTAGGGCCGCCGTGACAGAACACACGGACTGAGTGACTTAAACAACAGAAATTTATTTTCTCACAGTTCTGGAGGCTAGAAGTCTGAGATCAGATGGGGTTGTTTCTTCTGAGGCTTCTCTCCTTGGCTTGTAGATGGATGTCTTTTCCATATTCACGTGCTCTTCCCTCTGTGTGTGTATGCTCCTGGTATCTCTGTGTGTCCAGATTTTCTCTTTTTACGAGGACACAGTCAAATTGGTTTAGGGCCCAACCTTGGAGCCTCAGGTTACCTTAATCAGCTCTTTAAAGGCTCTGTCTCCAAATACAGTCACATTCTGAGGTACTGGAGGGTAGGGCTTCCACATGTGAATTTTGAGGGAGACACAGTTTAGCCCGTAACAGGGTCCTGGGCCTATTTATGTTTTCCTTAACATGTTTAATGCCTGAGCAAATGTTTTTGGGCCCCCTGCCATCTTGCCATTAGTGATGTGATTATACCCTGTTCCCAGATCCTTCGTTTACAGTTGTAATCTGTTTTGTAGCCCAAGTTCCTCTCTAAAGCAGAACGAGAGGCTGAAGCCCTAAAGCGACGGCAGCAGGAGGTGGAGGAGCGGCAGAGGATGCTTGAAGAAGAGAGGAAGAAAAGGAAACAGTTCCAAGACTTGGGCAGGAAAATGTTGGGTTCGTTTTCTTACCCTGTAGCCCCTAGACGGGGTAGGGAAGGGTGGGATGGGATTGTGGTGTAACTCAGGAGAGCTAGAAACCTGTTTGCTCTGAGTTTGGAAGAAGGAAGGATGGGGCAAGTTTCTGAGAAAAATACCTTTCTGTTAGGTCTCCATTTCCCTTGTATCATAAATCTCCCCCCTTTTTTTTTACTCATTTGGTGTCTGTTGTCTGGATCTCCTCCATGCCCTCTTTTTTCTTTCACTGAGTTCTTCTGCAGCTTTGCTTTCTTTGGTCTGCAGAAGACCCTCAGGAACGGGAACGTCGGGAACGCAGGGAAAGGATGGAGCGGGAGACCAACGGAAATGAGGATGAGGAAGGGCGGCAGAAGATCCGGGAGGAGAAGGATAAGAGCAAGGAGCTGCATGCCATTAAGGTGCAGGCCTCAGCTCTGTCTTCATGGCCCCACGCTCCTCACACACTAAGGAGGTTTGGTTGTTTGGCCATTCTGATCTCTGTATATGAGATTTGGGCCTCCCGTTTGATGGGCTTTGTGTTCTGTGCCCGGGCAGGAGCGTTACCTGGGTGGCATCAAGAAGCGGCGCCGGACGAGGCATCTCAATGACCGCAAGTTTGTCTTTGAGTGGGATGCATCTGAGGACACTTCCATTGACTACAACCCCCTGTGAGTGTCTTCAGACCTCAGTGCTAGGTCTTCTAAACTAGGCACTTGCTAGAGAGAACCGGTGACTACAGGGATAGAAGTAAGATAGGCTGGGATGAGGAGATGGGTAAAATAGTAGTTAGCCAGCCCTCTGGGCGATGAAAGACCCTGGCTGGAAGGGGAACTGGTACATGTTGGTAGTCTGCACCTCCATCCTTGTGCTTAGCAGCTCCTTCTCTTTTCCGCTTCCTCTGTCTCAATCCCAGGTACAAAGAACGGCACCAGGTGCAGTTGTTGGGGCGAGGCTTCATTGCAGGCATTGACCTAAAGCAGCAGAAACGAGAGCAATCACGTTTCTATGGAGACCTAATGGAGAAGAGGCGGACGCTGGAAGAAAAGGAGCAGGAGGAGTGAGTGGTCAGGGCTATGGGTGGTTGGGCAGAGCCGAGTCTACAGGAAGGAGGTGGAGGATACGAACCCCCTTCATTCCCCATGTCCTGCTCCAGGGCAAGACTCCGCAAACTTCGTAAGAAGGAAGCCAAGCAACGCTGGGATGATCGGCATTGGTCCCAGAAGAAGTTGGATGAGATGACAGACAGGGACTGGCGGATCTTCCGTGAGGACTACAGCATCACCACCAAAGGTGGCAAGATCCCCAATCCCATCCGATCCTGGAAAGACTCTTCTCTGCCTCCACACATCTTGGAGGTCATCGATAAGTGTGGCTACAAGGTATGAAGGAGCAGATTGGCCCAGAAGGCCTTACGTGTTCCCAGAGTCTAGGGCGTACAGATTTAATTTGAGAACAGAGAACTTTGCTCCTAGACTGTTTGGTGCCTTCTCTGCCAGTGGGCACCAAGGTGACGTCTCTCAGTTTCTGGTGGAAGTATTGTTTGTTGATTGTGTTTCTTCTCGGGTCCCATTCCTGTTCACTGTGCTTGGTGTCCTCCCATTGTGCTAGCATATGTGCCCACTCTGTCAGCAGCAGCCCCGGTAGTATAATTTTGCCTGTACACATGACTGTCTCTGGGTCACTACAGGAGCCGACACCTATCCAGCGTCAGGCAATTCCCATTGGGCTACAGAATCGTGACATCATTGGAGTGGCTGAGACCGGCAGCGGCAAGACAGCAGCCTTCCTCATCCCGTTGCTCGTCTGGATTACCACTCTCCCCAAAATTGACAGGTGACATCAGCTGACACCAGTTGGAGTGGGTTTGACTGAGCAGGAGAGGTGAAAATGGCAGAGGAGCATTTGGTTTTCTTTTTAAGTCTACAATCAGAAGCCTTTAGTCTGGGTCAGATATTAGGGAATAATTGGATCATGATATCAAAGAAGTGTATGATTTTATTGCTGGCAAGGACCACTCCCTGGAGAGCTTGGCTAACCCGGAGTCTGATTTTTAAGAGCGATTGTTACATTCTTTTCCCACCACCCTCCTCATTCCCTTTAGTTGCCCTTAAGAGTGACTTTGTCTTGCTCCTGTTTGTGGTTGGATGAGAACCAAAGCTCATGAAACTGTGGAATGGCCCATTTACCGCAGGATCGAAGAGTCAGACCAGGGCCCTTACGCCATCATCCTGGCCCCCACTCGTGAGCTGGCTCAGCAGATTGAGGAAGAGACCATCAAGTTTGGGAAGCCGCTAGGCATCCGCACTGTGGCTGTCATTGGCGGCATCTCCAGAGAAGACCAGGGCTTCAGGCTGCGCATGGGTTGTGAGGTTTGTTCACCTAGCCAGCAGCCAGCCCGCCGTTTAGGAGGGCTCTCTGTCTGGGGACTCTGTTTCTAGTTTCTGCCATAGATGTACAGTAAATGACGAAAGGGGCTGGTTTGTATATATGTGCTGTTATTTATGGAGGACTTATGCACCAGGGATTGTACTCTGTATATCATTAATTCTCACAACCACCTTAGAGAGAATAGATAACGGTATTTCCATTTTACAGGTGAAGCTGAGAATCAGGTTAATAACTTGCCCAAAGTCACAGCTGGTGATGGGCAGGGCTGAGATTCATATGTGAAGGCTGTGCTCTTAATCGCTCTGAAAGACCATGTCGTTGATTTTGTGTTGCCTTCTTCTTAGGGTAGGGGAGGAGAGCTTTTTACAAGAAGTCTGCTGGAGGAATCAAGTCTTCTGCAGGCTTCTTAGAGTAATCCCTTTATCCAACCCCCGCCGTAGTATCGCTTAGTCTCTCTTCCGTCTAAGAAAGTTCTGTTGATGTTGCCTCTTCTGTCTAATCCCTGGACCTTACTCAGAGACCCCATTCATTCCTGAAAAAAATCCAAGGTAGCAACAAGTGATTTCATGCCACTTCTCAGGAACTTTCACTACCAAACATAACTGGAGGTTGGGGTCAAAGTTCCTTAGCATTGGGGCTCTGTTGCCCAAGTGGGTGGATAGTTCACAGAAGAGAGGAGAAAGGGGTACCTGCTGGGGCCACCCATGATTCCACTGTACCCCCCAGATAGTGATTGCAACTCCAGGACGTCTGATTGATGTGCTGGAGAACCGCTACCTGGTGCTGAGCCGCTGTACCTATGTGGTTCTGGATGAGGCAGACAGGATGATTGATATGGGCTTTGAGCCAGACGTCCAGAAGATCCTGGAGCACATGCCTGTCAGCAACCAGAAGCCGGACACAGATGAGGCCGAGGACCCTGAGAAGATGTTGGCCAACTTCGAGTCAGGAAAACATAAGTACCGCCAAGTAAGGCTGCTTCCCTAGGCTGGGAAAAGTTGGGCAAGTTGCCAAACCTGCTCCTGGGCCCTTCTTGCCCTAGGCAAGTGCATGTTTCCAGAATGGTGAGGCATGGCTCACCATGTACAGTCCTCTCACAGTCCTAGCAGTGTAGCCTCTTTGCCCTGGAAAAATGATTCCAAAGAGTCATGCTGCTGCCCGCCACAGCAGCTGGCAAATGCTCTCAGCCCTTCCTGTTATCATAAGATGTAAAGTACTCTGCTGAACAGGCACTGAGGAAAGAAGTGGGAAGGCAAAGGACAGTTTTCTGTCTGTCAGGCGCTACTTCTGTCAAAACTCACACCATGGCTCATTTTCTATTCTGCAGCTTGGGCTGCGCTGCCTGTGCTGATGGTGGGATGTGTGATGTGTCTGCCTGGGCCCAGGGCTGAACCTCTTGTTTTCATAGACAGTCATGTTCACGGCCACCATGCCCCCAGCGGTGGAGCGTCTGGCCCGGAGCTATCTTCGGCGACCTGCTGTGGTGTACATCGGCTCTGCCGGCAAGCCCCACGAACGTGTGGAACAGAAGGTCTTCCTCATGTCAGAGTCTGAAAAGAGGTATGGGGGCAGCTGAGCCAGGGGAAACAGAATGGAGAAGAGGTTTTTTTGTTTGTTTGTTTTTTGTTTTGCGGTACGCGGGCCTCTCACTGTTGTGGCCTCTCCCGTTGCGGAGCACAGGCTCCGGACGAGCAGGCTCAGCGGCCATGGCTCACGGGCCCAGCCGCTCCGCGGCATGTGGGATCCTCCCGGACTGGGGCACGAACCCGTGTCCCCTGCATCGGCAGGCGGACTCTCAACCACTGTGCCACCAGGGAAGCCCGAGAAGAGGCTTTTTTTAGTGCGAGTGGTGGCTGGAAGGCGACTGTTCTGCCATGTTGAAGAGCTGGGCATTGGAGATCCTGGAATTGGTGTTTGTAGATCAGCGTTGGGCATTTCACTTGGAGTGGAGGGTAGTATGCATCTCATTTTTCTCTTCCTCTTCTCTCCAGGAAAAAGCTGCTGGCAATCTTGGAGCAAGGCTTTGATCCCCCCATCATCATTTTTGTCAACCAGAAGAAGGGCTGTGATGTTTTGGCCAAATCCCTGGAGAAGATGGGGGTGTGTCTGGGAGGGGAGAGCAATGCCTGGTTTCTTGGGTGCTGCTTTCTGAAACTAGATGGGCCCCCTAGGCTTCTGCTTTCAGTGCTTACCTATTCTTGAACCTCTCCAGTATTTAACAAGCCAGGGTCAGAGGGAAAAGGGTGGTTGATGGGGATAAAGAGGACTTGGTCAATGGCTATGACTCCCTGTCCATTCCAGCAGTGCCACCCACAGCTGCCTTGGGTCTTCCTCCAAGTGTGCTGGGGCCAGGGAGAGGTTATGAGACGCATCCTGGCAGGATCTGAGGATATGGAGTAGAGTGGGTCGAAGTGTTTCCTGTTTATTTATGTTTGGGAGAGAGGATGGTGTAGTCAGGAGGGAGATGTTAGTGATCAGTGTCCTTTACTCCTGATACTGGTGTTGGAGGGGAAGGGTGTGTCCTCTCCACTCAGGCTTAAACTTCCTTAAATTTCTTGGTCCCTGCTTTCCACCCTCATCTCTTACCCTCATTCTCTCTTTCACTATTTCTCATCTGTCTGGCTCCATATCTCACCCCTGATTGCTTTACCTTTGACCTTGCCCTGTCTGTGTGTCTCCCCCCGCCCACCCCCCATCTGTCCTATCCCTTTCTTCAGCTCATCTGTTCTCTCCTTACTTCAGTTGCCCTTGTTCTCTTCTGCCTCCTTCCCCTTTGCATCTCCCCTGCTGCTCTCTGCAACCCTCCCTCCTCCTGGTGCACTCCCTCCTAACTTCTGTCTTTCCACGATCCCATTGCTCTTTCTTCACCTCACCATTTTTCCAACAGTACAATGCTTGTACGCTGCATGGTGGAAAAGGCCAGGAGCAGCGAGAGTTTGCACTATCCAACCTCAAGGCTGGGGCCAAGGATATTTTGGTGGCTACAGATGTGGCGGGTCGTGGTATCGACATCCAAGATGTGTCTATGGTTGTCAACTATGATATGGCCAAAAACATTGAAGGTAAGTGCAGGGGAAAGCAGCTTCAGTCCAGGTAAAGGGAGATTCCTTGCCCGTTTCTCCTCGAATAGCTCCACTGAGGAGGCTATTGCTGCCAACTCTCACAGCTCTGAGCCTAGGGTTGCTTGTCCCAGTGAGAAGAGCTCCTGCCCTGTATCTCTCTTGGGTGTGTTGTCCCAGCTCCTGGGATTGCACTCTGTCTTCTGGGTATGGAGAAGAATGGAGCTGGGCCACTCGGTCTTTCTTTTTTTTTTTTTTTTTTTTTGTGGTACGTGGGCCTCTCACTGCTGTGGCCTCTCCCATGGCGGAGCACAGGCTCCGGACGCGCAGGCTCAGCGGCCATGGCTCACGGGCCCAGCCGCTCCGCGGCATGTGGGATCCTCCCGGACCGGGGCACGAACCC
>NC_041219.1:90004574-90027700 GCF_002837175.3 Physeter macrocephalus
CCTCTCCCGTTGCGGAGCACAGGCTCCGGACGAGCAGGCTCAGCGGCCATGGCTCACGGGCCCAGCCGCTCCGCGGCATGTGGGATCCTCCCGGACTGGGGCACGAACCCGTGTCCCCTGCATCGGCAGGCGGACTCTCAACCACTGTGCCACCAGGGAAGCCCGAGAAGAGGCTTTTTTTAGTGCGAGTGGTGGCTGGAAGGCGACTGTTCTGCCATGTTGAAGAGCTGGGCATTGGAGATCCTGGAATTGGTGTTTGTAGATCAGCGTTGGGCATTTCACTTGGAGTGGAGGGTAGTATGCATCTCATTTTTCTCTTCCTCTTCTCTCCAGGAAAAAGCTGCTGGCAATCTTGGAGCAAGGCTTTGATCCCCCCATCATCATTTTTGTCAACCAGAAGAAGGGCTGTGATGTTTTGGCCAAATCCCTGGAGAAGATGGGGGTGTGTCTGGGAGGGGAGAGCAATGCCTGGTTTCTTGGGTGCTGCTTTCTGAAACTAGATGGGCCCCCTAGGCTTCTGCTTTCAGTGCTTACCTATTCTTGAACCTCTCCAGTATTTAACAAGCCAGGGTCAGAGGGAAAAGGGTGGTTGATGGGGATAAAGAGGACTTGGTCAATGGCTATGACTCCCTGTCCATTCCAGCAGTGCCACCCACAGCTGCCTTGGGTCTTCCTCCAAGTGTGCTGGGGCCAGGGAGAGGTTATGAGACGCATCCTGGCAGGATCTGAGGATATGGAGTAGAGTGGGTCGAAGTGTTTCCTGTTTATTTATGTTTGGGAGAGAGGATGGTGTAGTCAGGAGGGAGATGTTAGTGATCAGTGTCCTTTACTCCTGATACTGGTGTTGGAGGGGAAGGGTGTGTCCTCTCCACTCAGGCTTAAACTTCCTTAAATTTCTTGGTCCCTGCTTTCCACCCTCATCTCTTACCCTCATTCTCTCTTTCACTATTTCTCATCTGTCTGGCTCCATATCTCACCCCTGATTGCTTTACCTTTGACCTTGCCCTGTCTGTGTGTCTCCCCCCGCCCACCCCCCATCTGTCCTATCCCTTTCTTCAGCTCATCTGTTCTCTCCTTACTTCAGTTGCCCTTGTTCTCTTCTGCCTCCTTCCCCTTTGCATCTCCCCTGCTGCTCTCTGCAACCCTCCCTCCTCCTGGTGCACTCCCTCCTAACTTCTGTCTTTCCACGATCCCATTGCTCTTTCTTCACCTCACCATTTTTCCAACAGTACAATGCTTGTACGCTGCATGGTGGAAAAGGCCAGGAGCAGCGAGAGTTTGCACTATCCAACCTCAAGGCTGGGGCCAAGGATATTTTGGTGGCTACAGATGTGGCGGGTCGTGGTATCGACATCCAAGATGTGTCTATGGTTGTCAACTATGATATGGCCAAAAACATTGAAGGTAAGTGCAGGGGAAAGCAGCTTCAGTCCAGGTAAAGGGAGATTCCTTGCCCGTTTCTCCTCGAATAGCTCCACTGAGGAGGCTATTGCTGCCAACTCTCACAGCTCTGAGCCTAGGGTTGCTTGTCCCAGTGAGAAGAGCTCCTGCCCTGTATCTCTCTTGGGTGTGTTGTCCCAGCTCCTGGGATTGCACTCTGTCTTCTGGGTATGGAGAAGAATGGAGCTGGGCCACTCGGTCTTTCTTTTTTTTTTTTTTTTTTTTTGTGGTACGTGGGCCTCTCACTGCTGTGGCCTCTCCCATGGCGGAGCACAGGCTCCGGACGCGCAGGCTCAGCGGCCATGGCTCACGGGCCCAGCCGCTCCGCGGCATGTGGGATCCTCCCGGACCGGGGCACGAACCCGTGTCCCCTGCATCGGCAGGCGGATTCCCAACCACTGCGCCACCAGGGAAGCCCCACTCAGTCTTAATGTGGTAGGATGACCACCGTCAGCAGTGCTAGTGGGGAGAGCAGCGTGGGCACTGCAGATGCAGGCAGCACGAGCTGTGTTTACTGCCCTCAGAAGCGTGGTGGGGAGGATGAAGCCTTTAGAAGTGGAGGCTTCAGACATTGCTCACCAGGGCATCTGGTCTGGCACCCTGAGTGACATTCCTCCCCCTCCCCAGATTATATCCACCGCATTGGCCGCACGGGACGAGCAGGCAAGAGTGGTGTGGCCATCACCTTCCTCACCAAAGAGGACTCTGCTGTGTTCTATGAGCTGAAGCAAGCCATCCTGGAGAGCCCGGTGTCCTCCTGCCCCCCAGAGCTAGCCAACCACCCCGATGCCCAGCACAAGCCAGGCACCATCCTCACCAAGAAGCGCCGGGAAGAGACCATCTTTGCCTGACACAGTGCTCTCCCCGTGGTTCAAGGCCGTGCCCTGGAGCCTGTTCTTCAGGATGCTCACATCTCTTCCCAGGTCCGCACTCTTATGGGGGCTTAGGAAACAATCAGACTCCCTGGCCCAGACCCTCAGGTCTGAAGGCCTGAGTGTGGGGCTGTAAGAGGAGAGGAAGCTAGGAGGCAAGGAGAACAAATTGCCCTAGGTTTTGGCCCAGCCCTGCCCCTCCGGCGGGCTTTGGGATTGCATTGGGCCATCAGCTCTTGCCAGGTATGGGGGCAGCCGATTGGCACTGCCTCCTAGACTGAACAAAACCTGGCTGCCGGGCTGGGACTTCTTCGGCACAGACGTGACTGCGTAAGCTGCAGCACCATCGTTGCCCTAGATGACCCAGGGGATCTGGCACTGAGGAGTATGGATCTTGGACTCTTATTGTCATTTTGACAGCTGTTTGCCCTTTTGGATTATAAAACAAGTGGAGAGCCTTGTTTAGAGTTGTGCACGGCCCCTGTGCCAAGGGGTAGTGTGCACTCTAAGCATCCCTCACCCGGGGGATTTTTTAGCAGGTGTGGGGACGGGGAGCTGGCTGAGTCCTTGAAGTCAGAGTGAACTTTCTGTTTTCTATTCTCTGAGAAGATGAGTTTGTATGTTCTGAGAATAAATACACGAATATTAAGGCTGTGTCTTAGTTCTAGCTAAACTCATCTCCCTGGTCCTCCCTGGTACCACAGAAGACCAGGAGGACAGCATTGCGCACAGTGGATTCACTTGGGAGATGAAAGAAAATCAACATCCAAAGAAGAGCCTAGGGTCTGAGCTGATAGTTTAAGTCTATAGGAGGTGCCTGAGGGGAGATGGAAAAGGCACTGACAGCAGGACCGTGATGCATCTTCCCTCCCCGGCTCTGGCTACACAGAACTTGTAGCTCTGGCCTCACAGAACTTGTAGCTCTGGCCTGGACACCCTCCAGGGAGCTTTGCACAAGGGTGAGAAAGGAAAGCAGTTGTGAAACTTTGGCAGGTGAAGCACAGTCAGAGCCACTCTCCCACCCTGGTGCAGTGTGCTTGACACCAAGTCTTCAGGACCTTTGCTTGTGGCTCCCTAACTGCCGAGCCCGCTGCTCATGGGAGGTTGTGGAGACAGGCACCAGAGGCACCACGGAGAGGTGAGCTGGGCCCAGCTGAGTTTAGGTTGTGGGGAGAGGGCTAGAGGGCTGCAAGGCCTGGGTCCTCCCCCGCCAATACCCTTATTCACATGCTCTTCCTTACCCATCAAAGAGCTGGGCAGGTACCTGGAGTTCAAGTTGCAATTACTTCAGGACCTTTTTGGCCTGAGGTAGGGACCGTGTAAGGTGACTAAGCCTCTTCTCCACCTCCCCAAACAAGTCCCTTCTGTGCTGCTGAAAGTTTCCCTCCAGGCCCTGGGCATGAAGGGGTGCCTGGGAGTATAGTGCCTCCCCCAGCTCTGTCCTTTTCCCTTCCCACTTAATGGGTTCTTTGTGAGAGAGAGGAGGCCAGGATACTTCTTCACCTTCTCCAGACTTGGGCCATGCAGTGAGGAACTTGGCTACTTGAGCCAGCAGACATACACCTGGAGCCCGAGGGATGGTGCATGGTGTTTATTAGTGATGACGGTGAGGTGGGGCAGGGTCCTGTGGAGCATGCTCTGTAGGTCACACACTAGAGCCGTAAGGTGGGTACATAGGGCCTCTGGGGGCTGTCCACTGGGTCCTATCTCTCCCCCTCTAACCCTAACTTAACAAGCAGCTGCTATGAATCAGGGAACAAAGTCTGAGGCCCATATCCCCCAGGAGGCATGAAGGCCAAGAACAGAGATGACAGGATGCAAGAGCAAAACAATGAGTGGGGCAAGGAGGCCCCTGAAGCTGTCCATACATTCTCTGCTACACACGCCCTCCCTTCCCAAAGCCCCCATCCAGGTTGGCTCCCGTCTGCCATTTGGCCTGACCATGTTCCTGGGTCCCTGGTCCTTCAGATGTTAGGAAGCTTCCTGGCAGGTGAGGAGAGCCCTTCCCTTCAAGGGCTTCAGCTGTGAGGCCTTTGGCCCTAGCCCAGCCTGCCTGTGCTCCAGCCTCGCGTGTGGATGCCCCACCCCAGCTGATGGATGGGAGTGCCACCCTATTGGGCTTTGATTGTCTCATTTCTAACGTGTGGCAGTGAGGCGACTGGAGGCTCAGACCTCCAAGCACAACCCCTGAGTCCCTTGGATTAGGATAGTAGCTGCTCAGGGACCTTGTTTCTTCCTCATGTCATGCTGCCCACACCCCACCTTCTTGTCACTTTGAGGGGGCATCCCTTCCCTGAGTCTGGTGGGAAGGCCCCTGCTAAGGGGGTCCTGGCCTGAGGGCACTGCCCAGTGGGGCAGCTTCTTGTGCAGGAGGAGAGGAAGGTGCCAGGGGTGCAGCACACAGCTAGTACCTGGAATGGGAGCCTAGGGGGGTCACTGTGCCCAGGAGGTGAGGGGGCCCCGTGCTTCTCCCAGAACCTCGGGACTGCAGGCAGCCCTGGAGCTGGGGCTGGGCAGGGGGTTTTGGGGGCTGAGCCTAGTGCCAGCCTAATGCCAGTCTAACTGCAACCTGCCTGGAGCGGGTGCCCCAGCTAGCTGCGCCTGTGCCTGCCAGGGTCGGGCAGCAGGAGGCTGTCAGTAGCTATCCTTGGGCCAGGGCCGGTTGCGCTGCCAGTTCCGGTCATTGTGGTTGTGCTCCGAGTCCTGCGCCAGGAGCCGGTCTTGGGGGTCGTGCCCGTTAGCGCTAGGCAGCCCCGAGGTGTGTTGGCGGTGAGGCTGGTACAGGTCCTGATAGGCATCTGCATAGTCCTCCTCCAGGTGGCGGGAGCTGCGCTGCGAAGATCCTGTCCAGGCTTGGCGGGAGCTCTCGCTGGCCTCGTCTGAGGGCATCAAGCTGTCCCGCTCGAGGGGTGAGTGCTCCTCGCCACGCTCCCCTAGCAGCTGCTGGTTCTGGGGGCAAGACAGAAGCTCTAAGTGAGGCCATGCGGACCTCGCCTTGGCCTCCCTCCCAGCTCTAGCAGGGTGGGGATTTCTTCCCCCTCAACTCTCAGTCCCTGGGTACAGGAAATAGTGCAAGGAAGGAGAAGCATACTGGAGCATTCTTCCACTTCAGACACGGAAAACTGGAGCTTTCGACTTCCACAGAATTCAGGCTCTGCCTTCAAGACAGACTAAGGAGAAGGGTTTGGAAAGTGTGTTTCTTTGGAGTCCTAAACAAGTAGGCTTTGATCACGCACCTCCTTGCTTTATTCCCTCTCATCAGGAAGTGCCTTCGCCCATATGCCCTAGCTCTGCTCTCTGATCCTTTGGCCTTCAAACTGGAGGCCAAGGATGACCCTCTGGGCAGGGAGGGGGCATTGTTTTGGCTGGCTTAGCCTGAGCATCTGTGCCCTTGGAAATGGTTACCTGAAGTCCAGGTATGGTACTGGGGGGGCCCAGAAGTCCAGGGCCGGGGGCTGGGTGGTGGGTGGCCCTCCAGTAAACCTCCAGGTACTCAGCCAGGTGCTCACAGGCATCCTCCAGCTGGTTCTCATCCAGAATCACATCAAACGACTCCTGGAGGGAAGGAAAAGGGAGAAGATTGGCTGCTTCTCAGCAGGAGCCCTCCACCCATCTCCATCACTCCCCCAGCCCTGGAAAAGCAAGAGCGGGCACAGGAGTAGCACTCACTGGTGGGCACTGAACCAGCTTATCATATGCCATCATCTGTACAGTCAGGTGCTTCATCTGTGACTTCCCCCGGGAGCGGATGAGACGCTGGAGTACCTGAGGGAAAAGGGCAGAGCTGGGCCTAGAAAGAACTGGGCATGTCCCCGACCTGTGATACTGCATGAGGAGCAGGCGAGGATGACTTAGAATTGTGTTAAGGGGCAGCAGGAAAAGGGGATTCAGGAGCCCTTGGGCAGGGACCAGTCAGAGTCGTACCACATTCTAGGAGGGCAGCCCTGTGGCCCTTCTCCATCACCACTGCTGACTTACCTTCGGTGAGGATACTTTGACAAAGACGATGATGGGGGCCAGTGAGGTCTTGGCCAGCTGTGCTGGGTGGTTGATGGTGTCAGCATCCAACACTACTAGCTGCAGGGACTTGGCCAGCTCGAATATGCGCTCGATCTCACTCTGCACTTCAGCTATGGAGGGAGGGAGGGAGGGAGCGAGCCGCAATGCTCACCAGTGGCTCCACCCCATCTGACTCCAACAGGGCTTTGGGGGCTCCCAAATGGTGGATGGGAAGGAACTGGAGGGAGAGCGTGTTCATCAAAGCCTGGGCAGGCAGAGGAACAGAGAACTGAGACTGGGTTCGGTTCTTGCCAATCCTGGGGCAGGTGGAGAAGAGGTTGGGCAGGAATACAAGTTGTCGGGGAAGAGAAAGGTAGGAGGAAGGTTCTCACTAACGCTTGAGTGGGCAGAGAAGCAGGAATGGGGACTTCTCACCAATGCTGGAGCGGGCAGAGGAACGCTCAATGATGGTCCTTTTGCCAGGATTGTTGAGCACAGATCGCTTTGCCAGTGAGAGGTCCGCTGTGACTCGGGTGATGGAGATCCTGGGGTGGGCATGGAGAAGCACAGCCCACCTTCAAATTTCAGGCCTAGGCCCCTCCCTACCCAGGTCCTACCAATTTTCACTTTAGAGAAGCCCTTGCTACAGGCATCTGGAAGGAGACGATGATTTCTCCCTGGTTCTCATGCCTCCGCAGGCCAGGGCAGCTTACCTGCCATCAAACCTATGTTTGAGGAAGTCGAAGAGAGCCTTCTGCATCATGTCTGTGACCTGGGTGGCAGGGGTGAGGGGAAAGGCATGGAACTGACTGGGGGCCGTCTTGGAGGGGGGCAGCATCCCCAGGTGTGGCCATGGAGCCCAGCCCCTCCACACCCAGACCTTGGGGGATGGGGAGGGGGGAAACATCCCCTCCCACTGTCCCTGGGCCCTTCCTGTGGCAGGTTTGGTAGAGGCAACTCCGGGGTCAGGGACCTCTTCTCACCTCATAACCTTTCAGAGAGGGTCCCACCAGCACCACAGGCCGCATGGAGGGCACCACATCATAGGGGGGAATATGTTCCGCCTGCAGAATTGACCTGAGTTCAGGCAAAGTCATGGCTGTGTGGCCTGCCCTTCACCTGACTGGGGTGGGGCAGATTCAGAAGTTCTGGGCCCCCTCCCCTCTGTGTTTTCTTGCCCCTCCAACAACGACTGCCCAGAAACCTGTCCCCACAGCCAGAAGCCATGAGCCCCCCAAGCCCCAGTCCCTTCCTTGACTCACCTGCTTTTGCTTCTGCTTGGCTTTTTGGAAAAGGAAATAAAAGATTAAAGTTGGTGAAGCGGGGAAAGGCCCTGGGGGCACGGTATTCCCGTCCCCAGGGGAGACCCTGGGCTTCTCCCAGCTCCAGCCCCTTCCCACACTGTTCACCTGGGAGACTCTCCCTTCCCCCTGTGTCTGAGTTACCCACCTACCCAAGACAGGTGGGTTGAGGGGAGGCTACCTAGAGACGGAGGAGGGGAGCGTCGGTTGCCAATGTCACTCAGGCTGGATGGGTTCCCAGATCTCCTAAGAGCAGAAAGGGAGGTCAATAAGCATCTTTGTGTGTCTGTTCTAGACAGTATTCAATAGTTGTATACGTCTCCTTACATTTTAGTTAGTGAGGGAAGTGCATGTGACGGGAGCATTTGTGTGTGTGAGCTTTGATGTGTGTGCATTTGTGAATGCATACGCTAGGTGTGAGTGTGCATATTTGTGGGGGGGGGATATGTGTGCATGTGTGGTGATGTGGACTGTGGGTAAAGTGCACACATCTGGGGTGTATGTTTATTGAGTCACAGCCCCGCTCTCACCTGGCCTTCTGCTCCTGCTTGAGCCGGATGCTCTCGAGGCGCTGGGGGCTGGGGATGAAGGCGATGTCCCCACCCTCTTTCACTAGCCGCCCGATCCACCAGTCATTGCTGTACTTCTGGGGGTGGGGTGGAGCGGAAGGGGCGGTGAGAGGAGGTGACCCAGGCCTCAGTCCTGGCTCTTCAACGTGAAGGAGCCAGGGAGGCATTGGGAGAGCGGGTCTGAGGAAGGCAGCGCAAGGGGAGGGGGGCAGGAGAAGGTGCCAGAGGGAAGGGCAGCCAGGTTTGAGACCCCCAAGACTTCAGCATGAGGCATCACAGCTGTCACAGGGAGCCTAAGACGCAGCTAATCTAATGGCTTACTTTTACAGATATGGAGACTGAGGCCCAAGCCAGGCCTTAGGAGGATGGAGACCCTGAAGATTAGGTCTTGGATATGAGGGTTTTACGGGGGTGTGTTAAGCATAAGAGTTGAGGAGCTTGGGGAACTTGTTTATAAAATGAGGACTGAAGCAAGAGGAATGGGAACTGGGGCAAAAGCAGAGAGATTAAGTGGCTTCTATGTGGAGGGGGGTGGTCACCTCTTTAATGTGCAGGAAATCTTTGGCCTCAAAGTTGACTCCAGAGCCCTGGACTGGGCATTCCTCATCCAGCACACCACAGTAGCTGACATTGGTCCTCACAGCAAACGCCACAGGTTTGTGCTGGAGAATTTGACCATTGGTGCAAATGAGGGGAGCCTCAGAGCACCCCTTCCAGTTTCAGTGCCCCATCAGCAGGGGGCGGAGGCCCCATCAGTCCGCCCATCCACACACACACCCTTTCACACTCACACACATCCTGCCCATTGACCCCTCGAGACTTAGGACCTAGCACAAGTTTCCACCCAGTCTGGCCTGTCCTGCCCTCAGCCGGCAAGATGATACCTTGGCCCTTTCAAGCTGCTGCTGAGCCTGGCTCTCCACTTCACGCCGGGCACTCTCCCGGTCCTCCTCCAGGGATACGTCTGAGTCCAGAGATGGGCGGCTGGTATAGGAGCCAGCTGAACCCTGGCATGGGGGAGAGGCTGTGACCCGTGGGCTCAGGTGTGAAGGGCACTAGAGAGGCACCTCCGAACCCTACAGTGGTGCCTCCGCTAACCTCAGCCTCTCCAGCTCCACGGGGGTGGCTGGGCCCGCCAGTCCCTCCTGTCTCCCCAGGAAGGGGCCCAGTGCCTCTGGGGCTGCAGAAAAGCCGGCCCAACCCATATGTGATATGATCTGGGCCCCTCCCCCCAAGCCTATTAATACTGCAGCCTCGAATAGAGCTTTCCCTTCCCTCCTTCCTCCCTTTTCTCCCCTTGACCATGTCCTGTGAGGCAGAGGGAAGTGAGATGTACTGAAGATGATGTATTGGAGATGATTTGGAATCTTCGGAATCCAAAGACCCAGCCCTCTTGTTCACATCAGCCTGCAAAGCAGCTTGGAAATTATTTCCTTAAAATGTCTGGGAGGAGTACAGGCAGCCAGGAACAGTCAGGAAACACTGGTTGGCAAGGCACTGGTCCTGAGTGTCAGGATATAGCCGCCCACCCCCTTAGATCCCATCTCCTCCAGTCCCTACTCTTCCAGGGTGAAGAGGAGGCCACAGGGCTCCCAGCTCCAGAAAGTTACTCCCTCTCTACTCTCCCCACACCCACTTTCTTTCCTCTCACACCTGCTGGGACACCTGGCCAGGTGTGGGCAGCAAACAAGACAGACTGAGCAGGCGACACAAAGCTATCTCCCTGAGCCCAGGTGAGGCGGGGCCACACCTACCGCCTGGCCTACATCTCCCCACCCCTTGCCCAAGGGGATATCAGCCCTGGAGGAAGGCTGAGTTGGTGCCAGGCAACCCAGCCAGGAGCAACCCTGGGGATGCAGGGAGAGGGTCTTTGGTAACCTGAGCCAGGAGAGTGTCAGCGTCCTGCCCATTGGAAGGGCCTTTGGGCAATGAAGGTGCATTTGGAGGGTTGCCAAGCTCACCTTCAAGGCCATGAGGGCGATGCATAACTGAACAAGGGAAGCTGGACCTTGGGGCAGGAGGACAGAAGTCAGGACGACTGGGTTTCCCCCTCAGTCTAGGGAAAAGGGAGTCTTTTGTTTCCTGCTTCAGTTTACCCTCTTTATGCGCAGAAGTCTGAAAGTGATACTTCCATCAATTCTGAGGGGCAGGTGGCAGAGATAAGGCAGAAGCCTAAAGGGTCTCTGTGGGAATGTGTATGTGTGTGTGTGTTTAGTAGAATGTTCTCAGGCTGAGGAACATTCCTTCAAGCCTACTGTGCATGAAGGCAGTGGAAGCCAGATTCTTGGTGGGGAAGACAAACTCACACACCTGCCCCAGCCCCACCATGGGCAAGAGGGCTGGTCAGACTGATGTCAGCCCAGGTCCTAGAGCGTAAGCTAACGACAATGTCTGTGGTAGACCCAAGGCACGAAGACAGCACAAGGAGGGAAAGTCCTGCATATTACAGAGAATGTTCCCCATCTCTCTTGAGAACCAAATAAGGCTGGCTTGGCAGCAGGATAAAGAGCAGCTGAGCCCCAGGAAGAACCTTTGCACTGTCAGTCGAGTGGGGGACCTCCTTCCAGGGGCCTGGGGCACAGGAGACACCTCTGTGGGAAATGGCTGTCTGAAGTAAATAGGGGCCAAGAGGCTAGGGGGCAGGAGGCAAGGCAGGATGACCACTCGCTTTGATAAGTATACATCAGATGCTTCCTAGTTGCCCAGACCTGTGCTGGGAGAGGAGTCTGACCTTTGCCCTCTCTTCTCCAGGATCTCAGCCTAATTTAGTCATCTTTGTGTCCCTGCCTGGGGCACCTGGGTTACCTGGCCTCTCACCCTAAGACGGGAGTGACAGGATCTCTCCCTAAATGTTTAGTGAGTCATGCTCAGACTGAAATCCCCTCTCCATTATTCCCAAGTCCTCAGAGCTCACCCATCACTCAGGAAACAGGGCTGCCCTGCCAAGCATACTCTGGGGCCTTGCCTCCCCCAGCCCTGTTATGCCCAAACAGCCAGAGCCTCAGTACTTGGGAGCTGCCAGGAGTTGGCACAGTGCCCTGGTGGTGCCCCCCTTGCCTGGTGAGTGTGTGGGCAGGCTGCAGCTCCACTCTTGCCTGGCACGGGGGAAGGAGAGGAGGGAGATGAGCGTTGGATTTATTTAGAGCCTGATTTCCCTCCTACTGCTTCAGAGGGGGCCCTGGGGAGAGCAAGGAGCCAGGCAAGAGAAAAGGAAGTGGGGGAGGGTAATCCAGGAACCAGAGAAGGGTGGGGAGCGAGCGATGGGTTAGCATCGCTAACTGCCCCCAACACCATCCACACGTCAGGCTTTACCTTGCAACAGTCCTAGCCTTCTCAACCAGGGACAGGAAGAACCTTCTAGGGCCCTCCAGCCCCACAGAGAGGTTCATTCTCAAGCTCACCTTGGCACCCTGGGCCGTGCCAGCTGTCCCTTCGACTGTCAGAAAGAGGTGTTCACCACAACCTTGAAAATCATCTGCTCTAGCTGCAATGTAATTAGCCCCAGAGGCCCAATCAGTGGGGAACTGGGCCCCAGCAGGAGCCCAGTCCCAGGAAAGGACTGACAGCTGCCTATTCTGAGCCCTAGGACTCATCTATCCTGGACTTGGCAGCAAGAGATGGGCGAAGACTCCAACACTCCCCTTTCGGCTCTGGAGTGCTCTACCCTCCATAAGTATCAGGGACTCCTTCTAAGCCGTCTAGTTGCTCTCATAAGGAGGTCTTCTTGTAGGATATTTGAGAGAAGGGACTGAGCTGCTTGCTGCCCATCCTTGCCCCATCTTTCCAGGCACTCTCCCTGTGCTCTGAGCTCCGGGAATCACTGCCTAATGAGCTGATTTGTCTCAGTGGGTCAGGAGATAAAAGCAAAGAGGAGAATTAAATATTTATCAGCTGCCTGGTTCTCTGAGCGAAGAGCTTCCTCTCCATCCCCAGGCCCTCCATGCTGAGCAGGAGCTCAGGATGCCCACTGCTCTGAGGATGCCTCAGCAGGAGGAGTGGAATGGATGGGGCTCAGTCAGCTGGCTCATCCATGTGCTGGGTCTCCCAGTTTTCAGCCTGGGAGAGAAGCTGGGCTGGAGGCAGGGTGAGGAGATAAGGCAATGCTCAGGGATGGACAGCAGAAGGGGATAATGGAGGTCCTCAAGTTTTATGATCCGTCTGTCTGAAGAGGCTGGTATCGGATTCTCTGCTGTTCTCCAGGCTCCCTAATTTGTCCTTTACTTGAGGCACAGGAGGTCTGGATTGTCCCCCTCTGCAAGGGCCCCGGCTTCTCCTGTAGCTGTTGTGTTCAGACCCCATAAATCCTCCCTTGGGAACTCCAGACGTTGCGTGAGGCCTCTCTAAAGCCTCTGTGCCCTCAGCCTCCAGCCCCTCCTCCCTCCACCCTTCTGTCCTGGACTGTGGAGCCACCTGCTCTGAGCCTTTCCCCCACGCTGGCCCCTCTTGGCACACAGCCGGTGCCCCTTGCTCTAGGACGGGGGCACTGGGGAGCCTCTGGCATGAAAACCCATCTCCCCACTTGCCTGGAGCGCCCTCCTACACGCCCTGCCCCGCCGCAGAGGCGTTTTTCAAAGTCCCGAACTGGGGTAAGGGTCCAAGGGAGATGAGGTGTCACCCCAACTTCCCCACCCCCACCCTCCCCGTGGGCACTCACCGCCTCCGAGTCCTCAAACCCGGGCACGTAGGAGTCGTCATACATGGGGGAGTCCGGGTGGGGGGAAGCGAGCGGCGCCAGGGGCGGGGGCGGCCCGGAGGCAGGGGCGAGGACAGCGGGCCGCGCCCGGGAGATGCCACCGAGCCCCGCAGCCCTGCGGGCGGCGGCGGAGAGCGAGAGCGCGAAGGAGGGAGCGAGCCGCGAAGACCAGCTGCTCCGAGCTCAAATCACCGCTCCCCCCACCTTTCCCCCCCCAAACCCTGCCGGTCCCACCCCGAGCGCGGCTGAGGAATCTGGCGCCGGCTCCGACAACAATAGTGCCCGCCCACCTGCCCCCCCCCTCCCCGGGAGCGGGCGCGGGGGGCGGCGGGGGGCACCAGCCACCCGCGGAGCCCGAGACCCGGCCGGGAGAGGTGGCCGACGGGAGCCGGGTAGAAGGTGGGTCCCCAAGCACCTATGGGGCAGAGGGGCGGCGGGGAGGAAGGGGAGGAGAGACTGCGGGCGGGGCGGATCCTGGCACGGAGGAGGCGGGGCGAGGAAAGATGCGGAGACAGAGACATACGGCAACCCAGGAAATACTCCGCCGGGAAACAAAGGGCTGGAGCGGGGGAGGGGACGCGGAGACTGCTTGAGAGACGAGACCCCACCGAGAAAGGAGAGGGCGCAGGTTAAGGAGAGACAGGAGAGAGAGAGAGAGAGAAAGGAGGTACAGAGGCAGAGGGAGGAAGAGGGGAGGCAGGAAAGTGGGAGATTGGGGGAGACAGAAGAGGCGGGGCGGGGGCGGGCGGCAGACGGGGGAGGGGCGGCAGGTGAGAGGGCGCCGTGTCTGGGCCCTGGCGGCACGCGAGACTCCAAACGCAAACCCCGCAATGGTACTTGGGGAGGAATGGATTTAGCGACCCCAGGCCAATGCCGAGAAAGTAGCCCCTGCCCTCCCTCCGTCCCACGCCCCCAGGCGCTTGGTCCCCTCAGTGCTGGGACTCTTGCAGCAAAGGACCTTGTTGCGCAACCCGTGCGAAGGGGGAGGATTGGGGCCCGGCTACCCTACACCTGTTGCGCGGGCAGATTTCATCCTGGTCTGGCCAGGATGGGGGTTCCCTTCCTCACTTCCTTGCCAAGGACTGTGCAAGGCATTGCCAAGGCATCGTGGGAACTGGCGTAGGGAGGGGCTGTTTTAGGCGAGCCTAAAGGGAAGAGGAAAGAAACCAGAGAGCCGAGGTCGGGGGATCGTCGTGGCTGGGACAGAAGGTGAGAGCCTGGCCACGCGGGGGTTGGGAGGGGGAAGGGCAAGTGTCCCCAGAGTCACTAGTGTAAGGCCCGATCCCCTCCTTAGCCAAAGGATGGGGTTGGGCTGGGGTGGCCAGTGTCTGGGTTGGAGCCACATGTACCGCTCTACCGGTCAGTCTCCTTCAAAAGGGGCACCCAGATTTGACGTTGGAGACTGAACAGCAGCCCTTATCTTGAGGAAACTTCCTCAAAGATCCACCCATTTGAGCCCCAGAGCAAAATTTTTCCTTTGAATTTTGATGGCCTACCTACCCCTTCATCCCCTCCCCGTCCCCTGGGGGTGGGGGTGGATGTGAGGTAGACAGAGGGTTACACTTGGAGAGCTTCAGAGCTCAGTCCTTCTCCACTCCCAGTGTCTCACACCCACGAGGATGAATCCGCAATTTGCTCATCCCTTTTCTTCCTGGGCTACAGGGGAATTAGTAAACCAAAACTCTGACAGGGTTGGGTGAGATCTACAGTAGGAAGCACTGTACGTGGGAGAGAGAGGAAGACCACCCAAACCAACTGGCTTCCCACTTATGACACAGGTTCATGTTCCCTTAGCAAGAAAAAGAGAAGGGGCCTCATCTTAAGACCATCTTTAGTCTGCCTTTAGTCTGTCACCCTCCTGTGAGTGGTGCATTCCAGCCCTGCCCAGCATCTTCCTCCTGCTGGATTTGGTGAACAACTTTGTTGGAGCCCCTATGGCTCACTATTGGGGGAAGCAGTCTGCTTTCATGGTTCCCTCTCCTGAGGCCAGCACCATTTGGGGTTTGGTTCATATGTTGGATTCTTCTGTATTGGAAGTTCCCAGACACTGTCTTCTTACTTTGTGCCCTCTCCCAGTTCCTCAGTATTCCTTATATCCTCTTTTATTCTCTGTCTCTTCAATTCCTTCTGCCCTTCCAGAGGGGCAGAAAGGAGGCATGAAATGTGAAACAATAAGACCCTCAAGGTGCTCTCTCCTGGGAGATGATTCTAATGAAGAAGACAGCTACTGGGGCTTCTGATTCTCTCCCCATCCCTGAATTTACTCTCCTGGCCTCTCCTTAGGGACTCTCCCCACCACCAGGGTGTCCATGGGATCGTAGGTAACAGTGGATCTGCCATCAACCTCACTCCTGCCTTACACACCTTGTTGTCTTCATCCCCATCTGGGACAGTGGTGTCTCAGTCTGCTCACAAAGCATGAATTGCCATGCTAACCCCCCCCGGGAGATGTGTTCAGGTTCCTCATACCTGGCCCATCCCCTGGGTCCTGCAGGAGCTTCGGAGCCTCTCCCTGGTTCCCTTCTCTCTGAGTTGCTACTCACTGCTGCCTTCCATTTCTCACCTTACCCACACCTGCCTGCTCTAGTTCTCATGCCTGTCCTGTAACAAGACATGTGCCTGTCAGTATCCATGTGGTCCCTAACCCCTTTTCTTTTCCCTGGCTGAGCATAAGAAGAGAAAGCTGAAGGGGGGGAGGGGAGAAAGGATTCAAGGAGAGGATTCCCCCTGCCTTCCTCTTTCTAGGAGAGAGTCGTTAGAGTGGTAGCTGGCAGGTACTCAAGGCATGGAAGCAGGACATGGGGGTCTTGGTGGTGGTGGGGAGCCTGAATAACCAGGTTTGGGAGTTGGAATTCTTGGGAGCCTCCAGAATGCATTCTGGCTTCTCCTATAAGTGCACCAGGAAGCGGGACAGATCCCAATCCCTGAGTGTTGAATGGGGAAGCTGAGGCCGGAGCTAGGACCTCTAGGAAGTCCTTCTCCCCAGCAGTATTTAAGATCTGGACAAAGCCAAAGCCCCTAGCATTTAGCTGCTGGGCTGCCCCCAGGGAACCCAGGGAGGGCGCGGGGGGTGGGGTGGGGTGGCAGAGTCCTCCTCTCTCAGTCCTCGCATCTAGCCCCTTTCCTGGCTCCCCAGACAGTCCTCCCTCCCCCCGCCCCCACCCCATCCCAGTCCCAGTGCTTACAAGCTGCCAGCACTGGCCGCTCCCTCCTTTCCTACCTGCCACCTCTACCCTTAGCCTCACCTGCTCGGCCTCCCTCCCTCCCCATCGCTGCAGTGTCCCCCAAATGCGGGCTCTCTTCCTAGCTCGGAGTGGGGCTCTCCTCCCACCCACTGGGGAGGGGACCCTCGCGTTTACCTCATTCAGCAGGAAGGTTGCACTGGAGTCAGAAAAAGACATAGACCGGGCTGGCGGCCTCTCCCCGTCCCCCGGGCCAGGGGCTCCGAGGCAGGAGCAGGACCGGGCCACTGCTCTGCACACTGGCTCCCGCCTGCACGCCTGGCCTCGCCCCACGACCGCCAGGCTCCGACGGCTGCTCCCTTCCCTCTCTCCAGGTTCCCTCCCCCTTTCCTCCTCCCTCCTCCCCTCCCTCCCTTTTCTCTTCCTTTCTCTCCGCCTCTGTCACCCTCTCCCTCCCCTGTCGCCTTTCAGTCCTGCTCTCTCCATTTCCGTCTCTTCCTCCTCTCTACGGTCCATGTTCTCTTCATCTGGGTGCCTGCCACTGTCCTTCCATCCCTATATCTCGCCTCCCTTCTCCGACCCCCCTCCCCCATCTTCTTCCCCAAACCCCTCCCCAGAAAAGATAGGGACTCCGGAGCTCCCACCGCCACAGGCAGAAGGGCGGCAGTAGCTGGAGGGCTGCCTGCACTCCGGAGCTTTAGGCCCCTGCTCTGTGCGCCCGGCGCCCATCCTCCAGCGCCCGAGGAAGGAAGGCGCCGCGGTCCCAGCGACGGCTTCGACCTGTCCTCAGGAGAGGAAAGGATCGAAAAGGAAGAATGCTTGTGTACGGCTCGCTAGCTCCAGCGTCAAGCGCCCCCTCTGGGTTCCGGGGAAGCTGTACTGTCACTGCTCTCTCGTGGGTTCCGGGGCCGCGGGACTCAGCCCGCAAAGGCGTAGAGCGAGGCGAAGCGGCTCCTCTCCGACCGGTTGCAGCGCCCCCTGGGCTCATTCGCCCGGAGGTCGCACACGCCCTCCAGGTGGTGGCACCCGTACGGGGTCCCGTCTGTCGGCCGGCAGGGGTCCGGCCCTGCCAGCAGGAGGCGCTGCCCTGGCTAGAGCAGAGGCGGCGCAACTCGGAGCCAGACCCCCTCCGAAGCCTAGGACGATCCCCTCACCCGTTCTTCTTTCCAGGAACTGCGGTCCCACCTCCAGACCCCTAGTATGGGACTCCAGGCTGCACCCTATCCCCACCCTCGTGGGGCTCCTTTGAGATCTTTGGCTCTTCTGGGGCCCTGGCCGCTCCTACCTCCATCCTGGTCTCCAGGGGCGCCCCCCTCTGAGCCCGGCAGCGTCCGGGCCGGGCCTGGGTAGCAGGGAGTACGGAGTCGCGGGACCGGTACCCCCTCCCGCCCCGTTCGGCGGGCACGTCAAATAGGACAAGCCCAAGTTCTGGCGGGGGAAGGGGGAGCAGGGGTGTAGCCCCAGCCAGCTCAATCCCTGCACCCTTGTGAGCGGATCAGCTTCTCATTGGTCCCTCCAAACCCCCAATACCCTCAGGCTGGACAACTCCTCCATACCAAAAACGGCGGCTGGAGGGAGGCGGCGGCCGACTCCGTTGCGGAGACAGATTCATCCTGAAGCGGAGTGACCCGGGGTCCTCAACGTCTCTCTCGGCATCAATTAGAACGCTTCCGTTTCAGATCGAGGGCGTTCCGCTCTCCTCCTTGGCTCTTCTTTTAAGTCCTTTCCCCTGAGGGTTTCCGACCCCCCCCCCCCCGCCCCCGCCACATCCTTCCACCTTCTGGGCATCTTGGAAGACTTTCCTCCCTCTCTGTGCAGCTGACCCTGCCCTTGCCCCCATTCCAGAGGGAGGTACTTTGGGGGAGAATCAATTCTCCTCTTTCCACCCCCAGCTCCTCCTCAGGCTTAACCTGAAAAGTTCTTTGGGAGGGCATCTCCTCCTCTCCCTCTCTGGTCTAGTCCATGGATCCCCTACCGCCCACCTACCCCCAAATTACTCAGCTTCAACTATTCAGAGGAGATAAAGAGGTTGTGTGTGTGTTTTAAAAATGTGCATGGAGGGTTTTTGTTTTGTTTTGTTTTGGCTCTAATAGAGGGAGCAGAAGCTTTGCCTGTCATTTGGCAATAAGACCCGGAGGGAGAGAGGCCCCTCCCTGCACCCCCGCTGACCACAGCTAATGGACTAGCTCCTCTGGGCCTTGGGGCAGCTTAAGTTTCCATAGGAGAAGTGGGGGAGGGAGGTGCTGGCCAAGGCAAGCAATTGTCCCTGGCTTCCCCCTCCCTCCCTCCTCTGCAAGAACTTACAGCCTAGAACACCATCTCCCTCCATCCCTTACTTTAAAATAGAAATATCAGTGACTTCTCTCTGAGCCTATCAGAGGGAATCTAAGTGCATAGGGGCAGCTCTGCACCCTTCACTTTTTCTCATTTCCATTCCAGCTGCTGGAGCACACACCCCTCTCTCTTCTGCCACTGAGAGGAGGTAGGAACCTCAGAGCTAGAGCTGGGAACCCAGCCCCCATGTCCCCAGAACAGTCCTCTCCCAGCCCCTTCCATGTGAGATGAGTGGCAGGAGTTTCCCTCTCTGGGCCCTGTCCAGGACCCACACAGTCTTCCTCCCCACTTCACCTCCCTCAGTACCCCCATTTCTGGCCCTGACCTCACAGTATCTCTGGCACTCTGTTCAGAGGGGCCTCTAGCCTGGAGGCACTCCTGTGAGCCATACCTTAGCCTGGCCCCTTCAAGTCCTTAGCTTCAGGCCCCCAGGGCTTCCCAGGCAGCCTTCATCCCTTCTCCCTAGGGTCAGCTCCCCCTCTTTGCTAACCTCTGAAGTTGTCAGGACCTCAGGATATTTGACAGGGCCTCTGCTAGCCCTTTTGACTAGGCTTTGTGCAGACGCAACTCTGATCTGGAGTTGGATTTCAATCCCCACTTGCCTCGTCAGCAAGGCATAACTCGCACAGCTGTACTTAGAGGCCCCAGCATTTGAAAACCTGTGTACCACAAAGGACAGAGAACAAAGATCACCATGTCCATCCCTTTGTATCTACTCTACCGTGAACTTCTGAGAAAGCTCTGTGGAAGTAGTTTCCACATGGAATCCCCATTGCCAACTCCAGATATTACTCTGGGGAAGTTCCTCTAGCATCAAACCTCAATCCCTCCTGCTGCAATCTCTGTCTTCTTTTTCTGGGCTCTGCCTCTGGGCCCATGGTGATATTTGATGCTTCTAGGCACTTTCAGGCTCCATCCCCTGATGCAGCATTTGCTATAAATAAGTCTGAAGAGTTTATTGCTGACAGTGCCCAGCAAGACTGCAGCTTCCTTCCCACACCAGGCCTCTCTAGAGGGACTGGGCTCTCAGCTATGGCTCCAAGGCCCAACGCTTTCCTGCTCTGGGGCAAGAGGTGTGACTGCTCTGTGGATTTGGGGTTTCCTTTTCACACCTGGGAAGGAGGGGAGGCGAGAGGGCTGAGATGCTTAGTTCTCATTCTCTTTCTGCCCAGAGTCTGGTTCAGCCTGGCACATAGTAGGTGCTTGCCATATGTTTATTTTAGTCTTAGATCTCAGTTTCCATTGCATGTGATTGGTGATTCCAATTCCACAAAATGCACTGGAGAGAGGAACAATGCTGGGACAGGAGCAGTCCTCTAGGGCTGCCCCAGGTGGAGGAAGGGGTATGAGAGGCAGGATCCCCAGGGTGGCCTGGGGCAGGGGGGCTGGCCTAGACTCCACCTCCTTCTCTCCTTTGCTCTTGCCAAACTCTTAACACTTTAGGACCCTGAATCACAGCACGGCCCAAGGGGTCAGTTCAAGTCCTCCTCCACTCCCACATATTTACAGGCTTTGTGAACATCAGAGGTTAGGCGGGGAAGTTGGGGTTGAAAAGAGATGGGATGGGGGTGGGGAACCCCTGGGAGGGGTGCTGAGAGTCGGATTACTGAGGCCTAAGTGGGGGCAGAGTTCCCCAAGTGGGGGCAGTGGAAGCATCCCAGGGCTTCCAAAAGCTGGGACAGAGGAGACTTGGGCATCCTTTAGGAAGGTGGCGCTGCTGATAAGAGGCTGAGTGTGGGCCAGTGAGACCCATAGGGATAAGGCCGACTCTGATGTATAGCTGGAGTGAGTGTAATGAGGCCCTGAGTTTGGATCCTTCCTCTCTGCCCCTCTGGCTCGCTGCAGTTTCTAGGCTCCTTTATCTATCGTGGGACCCCTGACCTCTGTTTGGATCGGGCCCCTCTCTAACAAGAAGTAGGGGGAGAGGTGCCTGTGGTGGGGCTGGAGACTGAGTACCCTTCCTAGCCCTCCTGATTCCCACCAATCTCATTTTCAGGATCTGAGCTGTGGTCGCCATCTCCAGCTCAGAATGAGGGCATGGTGCCCGCAGCCTCCCCGGGAATGAATTATTGAAGGGAACGTGGTGCTAGCTGCTTGGGGCGGCTGCCCCTTGGGCTCACCATTGCCTCTTATTCTGCTTCTCACTGCTCCTTCACCAGCTGCGAGGGGGATGAGGTCTGGGCACCTGGGAAGGGAGAGGCCTTAGGAACTGGAGGTATTAAACAGAGGCTGGAACTGGATAGGGATGGGGAAGCGATGACTCAGGCCTTGGGGAGAAGCCTCCTAGGGAAGAGGGAAGAGGACTGGTGAAGAGTTGTGGCCCCTCATCATGGATCAGGAGGGCAGAGGCGGCTGGCGGCCACCCTGGAGCCAGGTTGGGAAATGAGCCTGGAAGACCCTTGACTGGAGGAGCTGCCTAGCGTTGGAGGTGTGAACTCCTACATGCCTCTGGAGTAACACAGAGCCAAAAGGAGTCTGGATCCTTCTTTGAGTCAGCACTAGGTCATTCAGGGGAGCTCTGTACAGAGCCCTCTGTCCCTCCCTGGGAAATAAGGCCCTGACAAGAATGCAGGAGAACCACAGAGCTGCTGGAAGCAGGTGTAGGCAGATGGGAGGGGTGAGGGGTGGGTATAGTTAAGTGTCAGGGTCCTAGGTAAGCCATTGGTGGAAAGAATGCAGGATTCAGGGTCCAAAAACCGTCAGGCAAGTCCTAATTCTATCACTCACTAGTTCAGGCAAGTCACTTAGAAGGAGTTTTCTTACCTTTAAAAAGGGGAAAGAACAGTGCTTGCTCAAGAAGTTCTGTGAGAATTCAACAGGAATATTTGTGTTTCATAAAATGTAAATGCCTATGTAAAAGTTAGTTGTTATTATAAACAGGGAAGCAGCGCACAGTGCAGAGAACCTATCCGGAGTCTGTGCCCCGTGGCTAACCCATAGTCCTTCCACTTCTGCAGTTAAATGACTTTTCAAAGGCCACAGTCAATGGTTGGATCTGGATTCAGACCCAGCTCTTCAGATTCTCTCTCCTGCGTTCTTTCCATTCCACCGTGTGGTCCGGATACTCTGGTCCACCCTGACCTTTGACCCCACGCTCAGCACAGGGGACCTCCCCTGAAAAGTCCTCCACACTCCGATACCACAGCGATTAGTACTTCATTCCTCTGTCTTAGGCTTGGCCACACCCCTGTCTCCTTCAGGAATAACACAGCAAGTGCATTTTTTGACTTTCCCCTGAGGCAGCATAAATGATATTATTGAGTATTTGGAATGTAGTTTAAAAATAACTTTTTATTATTACAGAAGCAGTGGTTATGTATTGGAGAAAATTAGAAAATACAGACAAGCAACAAGACAAAACAAATCAAAACATAATAGTATTCTCACCACCCAGACATTACCGCCATTAATGCTTTTGGTGTAATCCTTCTGGATATCTTTTTTCTTAAAAAAACTTTTTTAGGGCTTCCCTGGTGGCGCAGTGGTTGAGAGTCCGCCTGCCGATGCAGGGGACACGGGCTTGTGCCCCGGTCCGGGAAGATCCCACACGCCGCGGAGCGGCTGGGCCCGTGAGCCATGGCCGCTGAGCCTGCGCGTCCGGAGCCTGTGCTCCGCAATGGGAGAGGCCACAACAGGGAGAGGCCCGCGTACCGCAAAAAAAAAAAAAAAATTTTTTTTTAAATTGAGATATAACTCAATTGTATAAAGTGCACAGATGTTAAATGTACAATTCTGTAATTTGGGGGCACATATATCTATATATCGATATCTGTTTAATCACATCCCAATTAAGGTCTATGACACCCTCACTCTGAAGTTTTCCTTATGCCCCTTCACCACGGTCAGTATCCAGCCTCTTGTGGTGATGGCTGTTTAGGCTCTTATCACCATAGATTACATTTGACTGTTCTTGAACCTCATATAAAAAGGATCGTACAGTGTGTACTCTCTTGTATCTGGCAGCTTTCCCACAATATATTTTTAAGATTCATCTTTGTGGCATTTATTAGATATTGCTCTTTTTTAAAAAAAAATTGCTGTATGGTATTCCATTGTTAGAATACACCATAATTTATTTATCCATTCTCCTGTTGATGAACACTTAGGATGTTTCCAATTTTGTCTATAATGAATAAAACTACTATGAACATTCTTGAACATGTGTCTTTTGGTAGACATATGAACACATTTCTCTTGGGTATATATACCAAGAGATGGAATTGCTGAGTTATAGGGTAGTCTGTATCTTTTTTTTTTTTTTTTTTTTTTTTAAATTTTATTGGCCGTGCCGCGTAGTATGTGGGCTCTTAGTTCCCCGACCAGCGATGGAACCCGTGGCCCCTGCAGTGGAAGCGCGGAGTCTTAACCACTGGACCGCCGGGGAAGTCCCTGTATCTTTTTTTTTTTACTGCACACCCACCCACACATACACACAAATGAATGCTCTTTTAAAAAAAATTTAATTAATTAATTTTTGGCTGCATTGGGTCTTCGTTGCTGCACGCGTACTTTCTCTAGTTGCGGTGAGCGGGGTCTACTCTTCGTAGCGGTGCGCGGGCTTCTCACTGCGGTGGCTTCTCTTGTGGAGCATGGGCTCTAGGCGCGCGGGCTTCAGTGGTTGTGGCTCGTGGGCTCTAGAGCGCAGGCTCAGTAGTTGTGGCGCATGGGCTTAGTTGCTCTGCGGCATGTGGGATCTTCCCGGACCAGGGCTCGAGCCCGTGTCCCCTGCATTGGCA
>NC_041219.1:90027757-90029931 GCF_002837175.3 Physeter macrocephalus
GGGCTTCAGTGGTTGTGGCTCGTGGGCTCTAGAGCGCAGGCTCAGTAGTTGTGGCGCATGGGCTTAGTTGCTCTGCGGCATGTGGGATCTTCCCGGACCAGGGCTCGAACCCGTGTCCCCTGCATTGGCAGGCGGATTCTTAACCACTGCTCCACCAGCGAAGCCCCCTCATTAATTTTCTTTTTTTCTCATCCCAGTCAATGTTCAAATCTCCCCAGCTGGACCCAAAATGTCTTCTATAGCTGATGTGCTCTAATCAGTATCCAATCAAGGATCACATATTGCATCTGGTATTGCATCCTGTAAGACCTCACCTTAGGTCCTTGCTGGCTGGTGGCTGGATACATCAGTTCCTTGTCACATGGACCTCTCCATAGGGCTACACACAACATGGCAGATTTTGAGAGAGAGAGAGAATAGAAGCTGCATTTTCTTTTGTAACCTAATTTTGGGAGTGACTTTTCATCATTCTTGCCGCATTTTATTCCTTAAAAGCAAGTCACTAGATCCAGCCCACACTCAGAGGGTGGGGATTTCACAAGGACTTGAATACCAGAAAGTAGGGATCATTCGGAGCCGTTTCAGAGCTGCCTACCAATATGTTATAGATGGGAAGATATATAGTAATTTAAAGGGCACTTTCACATATATATATATATATGAAGGCAAATACTTCTACCTCCATTTTATGGATGAGAAAACAGCCTCAGAGAGAGCTTCCTTTTTCATCCTATCTAAAGTATGTCCCTCCAGTTACCTTTTATTACATGTTAATTTCCTACAACACACTTAAAAAAACAGACTATTTTTAGAGCAGTTTTAAGTTCACAGCAAAACTGAGTGGAAGGTAGATTTCCCATATACATTCTGGCTCTACACATGCACAGCCTCCCCCAGTAACATCCCCCACCAGAGTAGTACATTTGTTACAATCAATAGAGTCTGATTTTGACGCATCATTGTCCCCCGAAGTCCATAGCTTACATTAGGGTTCACTCTGAGTGTTGTACATTCTATGTACAACAATTGAACTCATTCTATATACAACAATTCTATGGGTTTTGACAAATGTATAATGGCATATAACCACCATTACAGCATCCTACTAGAATAGTTTCACTGCCCTTAAAACCCTCTGCGTATTCATTCCTCTCTCCCCTGCAACCCTTGGCAACCACTGATCTTTTTACTGTCTCCATAGTTTTTTTCCCAGAATGTCTTATGGTATGTTCATACAATATGTAGCTAGATTCTGCAGTACACTTTTCATGATATATAATTTTCTTATTCATTTGCCTGTTTGTTTATTATCTGCCTCCCTGGACTCGAATGCAAGTTGCATGAGGGCAGGAACCTTGTCTGACTTTTTTACTTACCATTGTATCCCAGTACCCAGAATTGTGCCTGATAGGCACCTGGTAGGCATTAATGAATATTTGCTGAATATGTTTTGAGGTTTGTCCATGTCACATTCTGATTGGAATCCAGGTCCCCCTGACTTCACAGCTGGATCTGTTCATTACACCGCACTGGGAAGGAAAAAAGATGATGGGAAGGGGACAGGGAAGGGGAAGCGCAGGAGGAGTGAAGGCAAGAAAGGAAGAGGGTAGGGGGCAAATAGCTTTTCTTCAAACACACTTAGTTAAAGGGGCAGCTCTGGAAGGCTATCCTTTCCCCTGAGAGCCCTGCCCCAGCAAGAATCCTTGTTCCGGGTCTTCTCGACATGGTTGACAGAGGCTCACGTTTGTTTTTTGTTTGGATGTTTGTATTTTACTTTTATTTACATTTCTAGAACTGTTTAAAATACAGAAAAACACAAAGGATCAAACAATAAATACCTATATCCCTATCATCCAGAATTAAAACTTTTTTTGAATTCTATTTTATTTTTTATACAGCAGGTTTTATTAGTTATCTGTTTTATACATATTAGTGTATACATGTCAATCCCAATCGCCCAATTCATCCCACCACCATGCCTCCCCCCACCCCGCCACTTTCCCCCCTTGGTGTCCATACGTTTGTTCTCCACATCTGTGTCTCTATTTCTGCCCAGCAAACTTGTTCATCTGTACCATTTTTCTAGGTTCCACATATATGCATTAATATACTATATTTGTTTTTCTCTTTCTGACTTACTTCACTCTGTATGACAGTCTCTAGATCCATCCACA
>NC_041219.1:90030037-90058747 GCF_002837175.3 Physeter macrocephalus
CTCCATACTGTTCTCCATAGTGGCTGTATCAATTTACATTCCCACCAACAGTGCAAGAGGGTTCCCTTTTCTCCACACCCTCTCCAGCATTTGTTGTTTGTAGATTTTCTGATGATGG
Organism: Physeter macrocephalus; assembly: GCF_002837175.3. Taxonomy (NCBI): domain Eukaryota; kingdom Metazoa; phylum Chordata; class Mammalia; order Artiodactyla; family Physeteridae; genus Physeter; species Physeter macrocephalus. Next base: position 90,030,156 of record NC_041219.1, read on the forward strand.
CCATTCTAACTGGTGTGAGGTGATACCTCATTGTAGTTTCGATTTGCATTTCTCTAATAATTGGTGATGTTGAGCAGCTTTTCATGTGTCACGTTTGTTTTAAGGAAACAAAAAACTTTACCTAATATTAAGGAAGAACAAAAAGAAAACAAACATTGAAAATGCATGAACTGTAAAACAGTCCAGGAGAGACTGAAGTAGAAAGTTTCCATTCTCACTACATCTGGCTTTTTCTTTGGACTCTCAGGCTTGGGCCCTTTGTGGATCTTGCTCCCCAGATAATTGCTACCCAATTTCAGAGGGGTTTTTTTGTTTTTTTTTTTAAATGATTTTGCAATCCCCTTGTATGCCTTCTGGGTTTCCCTGCCTCCCAGCTCCCAGCCTGTTTGCACTGGTGGGAGTGAGGACACAGTAGGATGCCCTAAGCATTAAAAAGATTATGATGATCCCTGTGCAGTGAAAAACAATTCAATCCAAAAACAATTCAACTGCAAAAAAATTTAAGAAGTTTAACAAAATTCTGAACATTTCCATGGCAAATTTGATGTTTAGGGGAAAAATGTCAAATACCAAATAAATAAATATTTTTCAGTGCCCTGTTTTGCTGGCACCTAGCACTCAGCATGCCTATTGAGTAAACAGTCACTGTTAACCCCCCGAGACCCCACCTCAGGGGGGAAATGTGAAACTTAGGGGAATCACAGTATATTGCCACTTTCCTCATTTGGAGTATTTTCCTGAATTGGCATTTCCCCAAATGTTTATTTTGAAAAATTTTAAACCTTTCTGTAGGTTTAAAATTGCAAGAATAATACGACTGTATATACCTTTCACCTAGATTCAGTGGTTGTTACAGTTTCCCCACATTTGTTACGTAGACATGTGTTTTTGCCGAACCATTTGAGTTAGTTTCAGACAGCAACTTCATTCCTCAATAATTCATCATGTATTTACCAAGAACAGAGACATTTCTACATAACCGCAAATCGCTGTCACCCTCGGGAAATTTAACATTGTTACAATATTATCTAATATATAGTCTGTTGAAAATTTCCCTAATTGTCCAAACAATGTCCTCATGACTAAAACAAACAAATAAACAAACAAACAGACTTCCCTGGTGGCGCAGTGGTTAAGAATCCGCCTGCCACTGCCGGGAACACAGGTTTGATCCCTGATCCGGGAAGATCCCACATGCTGCGGAGCAACTAAGCCCGTGTGCCACAACTACTGAGCCTGTGCTCTAGAGCCAGCGAGCCACAACTACTGAGCCCGCGTGCCACAGCTACTGAAGCCAGTGCGCCTAGAGCCTCTGCTCCGCAACAAGAGAAGCCACCGCAATGGGAAGCCTGTGCACTGCAACGAAGAGTGGTCCCCTCTCGATGCAACTAGAGAAAGCCCGCGTGCAGCGACAAAGACCCAAAGCAGCCAAAAATAAAATAAAGAAAGAAAATTTTAAAAGCAAACAAACAAGCAAACAAAAAACCCCCCAAACCCCTGGGATCCAATCAAGCATCACACATTACATTTCGTTATGTTTCTCTAGTTTCCTTAAACCTGTAACATTTCCTCAGCTGCACTTTTTTCTTTTCTGGCATTACATTGATATTTTTTGAATAGTGCAGGCCAATTGTTTTAGAAATATACCTCAATTTGTCTCCTTGGGATCAGATTCAGTTTAAACGTTTTGGGTAAGAATACGACAGGTGACATAGTGTCCTTCTTAGTGCATCCCGTGAGGGACGAATGATGTCAGTTTGTCCCATTTTTGGTGGTCACCTGGTTAAGGTGGCATTCATGGCATTTTTCTTAATCAGGGGGGATGTTACCTTAGAGAGGAGGAGAGGAATGAGGAGAGCTGGAGGGAAGAGTGAGGAGACCAAAGAGAAGAGGCTCAGAAAGGAAGGGCCATGATAGGTCATCATTTTTCCTGGGGCCAAGACTGCACAAAGTGACTAGGTGCTTCCTGCTCTCTGCTGCGGAGCCTTGGAGCCAGCCTGAGCCAAGCCAGCAGTGACTGAAGTGACTTTCTCCCCTCCCTTCTCCTCCCTTAAGCCCAAGTCCGGAACTAAGGGCTGAGATTCACCTGGGTCAAAACCAAGTTAAAAGAGAATCCTTGTCTTGAGTATCTGACCCCCACATGTGTATGACGGGGCTGGCAAGGAGCAGAGCAATAATTGACTCCTGGGAGTTGGTTCTCCGTCCTGGGCTTTCTCTAGGATCGTTTCTCTTGACCTTGATCTGCTCTGAAGGATCAAGCACAATACAGAAGGGGAAATGCCATCTGCTAAACACCACTTTTTTTTTTTTTAATTGATGACAATATCTATAAGTCAATGACAACCGCCTCTACCCCACATCCTTCTGTTCAGGGTTGATGGAAGAATTTGAATGAATTTGTATATATCTAGGTACATATATTTACAGCCCTAAAATGGGAGCCCTCTGAGGCTTATGAGATGAGGAAGTTTGATATTTATTAAGCATTGATCCTTTTAGTCTGTCTTACCTCTCATACACATATATTGGGTTGCCCAAAAAGTTCATTCGGACTTTTCCATACGATGTTACGGAAAAACCCGAATGAGATTTTTGACCAACCTAATATGAAGCTGACTTCCTGGACCATTTTTGGCAAGAGCAAAAGCAACTTTTTCCATAGTAACTACTTAGCCAGGGATTTGGGGAAAAAAATGGGAAAATGGCCTATGACTCTCTCCTTACTACTCTAGATTATTTTATTTTATTTTTATTATTTTTTTTATTATTTTATTTTTTCGGTACGCGGGCCTGTCACTGTGTGGCCTCTCCCGTTGCGGAGCACAGGCTCCAGAGGCGCAGGCTCAGCGGCCATGGCTCACGGGCCCAGCCGCTCCGCGGCATGTGGGATCTTCCCGGACCGGGGCACGAACCCGTGTCCCCTGAATCGGCAGGCGGACTCTCAACCACTGCGCCACCAGGGAAGCCCTAGATTATTTTAAAGAAAAGTTTGGGCATAATGATATTCTACCACTGAACATTTCAGTAGTATTTGTCAAAAAGAACATTTTCTTATTTTATAACACCGAAATAACATTATCCTCCCAACACAACTAAAACTATTCCATGTAATACGCAGTACATCAAGCTTCCTCATTTGTAAGAAAGGTTGATTTTGAAGAGTTTGGGTTGAGGAGGGACTTGAAAAGCCCTCAAGAAGGAAATGGGATTCTGGGACTTCCCTGGCGGTCCAGTGGTTAGGACTCTGTGCTTTCACTGCCGTGGGCCTGGGTTCAATACCTGGTTGGGGAACTAAGATCCCACAAGCCGTGTGGTGCGACCCACTGCCCCCCACCCCCCCAAAAATAAGGAAGTGGGATTCTGAACAAGGACTGGAATTATACCTAACAGCTATCTCATTATGGCAGGCCAACTCCAAGCTGACTCCAAATGATCCCCGTCTTCTGGTATTTATGCCCTTGGGTAATCCACTCCTCTGGCATATGGGCTGACCTAGTGACTTGCTTCTAGTTCATAGAACACAGCAAAAGTAATGAGATGGCACTTCTGTGATGAGGCTACTGGAGCCTGTGACTTCCATCTTGCTAGCAGACTCTCTCCCTCAGGCTTTGATGAAGAAAGCTGCCATGTTGGAGAGATCCATGTGGTAAGGAGCTGAGACCTTCAGTCCAAAAACCTGCAGGAACTGAGTTCTGTCGATAACCACCTGAACTTGGAATTAGCGTCTTCTTCATTCAAGCCTCAGCTGAGACTGCAGCCCTGGCTGACACCTTGACTGCAGCTCAGAAGCACACAGCTAAGCCCACACCCAGAGTTCTGATCTACAGAAACTATGAAATAATAAACATGTGCTGTTTAAGGTGTTAAATGTGTGGTAGTTTGTTTTGCAGCAATAGATAACTAATACACTTATTCAGTAAAACAGCCTTGCATATGAAATTCATTATCATCCCTTTTTTACCATGGAGGAAACTAAGTCTGAGAGAGGCTTGATCAATTGTCCAGTGTACCTGTCATCTTCTTGGCTGCAAAAGCAGAAACAGACTCCAACTACTGTGAACAGAAGAGACATTTATTGGAAGGGTAGGGAATTACTTGCTCATAGAATTGATGGAAAGGCCAGAGTAGCAGGCTTAAAAAACAGGCAGGAACAAAGGGAAGTTAGGCAGTAGGAACCGTGGAAGAGTCTGGTTTGGGGGGGTCCTGCCACTGTCACTGGCTGCACTGCCGCTGACAGCAGAATGAATTCTTGAGTGCTCTCGCTTCTTCACATCACCAGCTCCAGACTCAAAGCCCTTGGTGGGAGTGCCTGATCATCTGAGCTTGGGTCAGCTTTGCACATGTTGGTGGCTGGATAAGCTCACAGTAGATGTTCAAAAATAGTGTATTCAACTCATAAACAAAAGATGAATCTGGCAATAGATGGAAGGCTCCTCATGTCTCTGAGTCTCAGAAACTGACGTGGCCCTTTGCCTTAATGCAATGACATTCCCAGCCCTTCCCAGAATTTTTAAATTTCCCATACTGGCCCCTGCCCCGTCCCCAGCTTGGGTTGTAGATTGTAAAGTGACAAGCTGGGGAGATTAACAATGGGCTGCAGTATCAGGACCATGACACCAGAGGGCACAAGAGACTCAGAAATCTAAGGGAGACTGAGGGTATTGGGGCAGCAGAACCAGGTGGTAGAGAAGACCGAGAAGTCTGGCTTGATGGGGGGCTCTGGTAGGTTGGGCTCTGGGAACTCTGAGAATGACGAGCAGTGGTGTGGGCACCAACAGGTTTCTCTTGTCTTCATGGCCCTGGCTGCACCCTCTCCCCACTGTCGGAGATTTGGGCTCTCCTAGTCTTTGCTCTGAGATCTTGGGAGGACTTTGGACTCTTTTTTTTATGGCATCAATTGTCCAACTGTAAACACTTCCCCCCACCACCCCATCAACTCCAGCTCAGCATTGGAGTAGAGTGCAGGGGTGGGGTGAGGGGTGTGCCTATGGCCCTGAAAATGGGGCAGGGTTAGGGATGGGCAGTAGCTTCCCCAACCTAGAGCTGGCTATGGCAGTAGGGCAAGGAGAAGGTGGGTTTGTCTTCTCCTCTGGATGATAACTTCCAGGCACAGTGCCTGGCATGCAGTAGCTGCTCAATACATATTTGTCAGTTTTGGATTATTATTTGTTACAGATAAACCATGGAGAAGGAACCAAGGCAGGTCATTAGGGTACTCCAACTCCAAAAAATTTTCTGAGCCCTTCCACTTCTCAGTAGCCCACTATTACCATCCTTGTCTAAGGCACGGATCTTTTCCACCTGAACCACTATAATAGCTTCCTAAGTGGTTTCCCTTGCATCTCTTGATCCCTTGATTTATTCTCCATCCAGCAGCCAACATGATCTTTTAAAACCATAAATCAGATCATGCCGCTTCCGAGCATAACATCTTCCAAAGGTGCTCATTACACTTTGAATGAAATCCAAACTCCTCACCCTGGCTTACGAGCTTCTACAACAGCTAGGGCATACCTCCCTCTCTGACCTCATCTTTACGCTCTTCCTCCAACACACTGGGCTTCAGCCTCCCTGACTTGCTTTCTGTTTCTTGAACACAGTGAGCTTGCTTTTGCCTTAGGACTTTTGCATTAGTTGTCCCCTCTGCCTGGATACTCTTTACTCACGTATTTTGCATGGCTGATTCCTTGTCATTCAGGTCTCTATGTAAACATCACTTCCTCAGAGAGGAAGTTACTTCCTATCTGTCCCCTTTTCTAATTGTCATCATCGCACCTATCACCATCAACTATCTTCTCATCTATTCATTTGTTTTTTGTCTTCTTCCACTAGAAGGAAAGCTCCAAGAGAATAGGGATCCAGTCTGCTGAGACTGTATCCCATCCCCATCACCTACGAATAGAACGGTACCTGGCCTTAGTAGGCACTTGCTAAATATTTGTGGAAAGAAAGAATGAATGAATGAATGATGGGGAGCTAAGGGGCTTCCCTGGTGGCACAGTAGTTAAGAATCCACCCCCCAATGCAGGGAACACGGGTTCGAGCCCTGGTCCGGGAAGATTCCACATGCTGCGGAGCAACTAAACCCCTGTGCCACAACTACTGAGCCCGCTCTCTAGAGCCCTCGAGCCACAACTACTGAGCCCACACGCCACAACTACTGAATCCTGCACGCCTAGAGCCCGTGCACTGCAACGAAGAGTAGCACCTGCTCGCTGAAACTAGAGAAAGCCCGTGCGCAGCAACGAGGACCCAATGCAGCTAAAAATAAAATAAAATAAATTTTTTAAAAAACAGGGGCTTCCCTGGTGGCGCAGTGGTTGAGAGTCTGCCTGCCGATGCAGGGGACACGGGTTCGGCCCCGGTCCGGGAAGATCTCACATGCCGCGGAGCGGCTGGGCCCGTGAGCCACGGCTGCTGAGCCTGCGCGTCCCGAGCCTGTGCTCTGCAACGGGAGAGGCCGCAGCAGTGAGAGGCCCGCGCACCGCAAAAAATAAATAAATAAAAATAAAAAATAAAAAAAATTAAAAATAAAATGGTTAATTAAAAAAAAAAAAAGATGGGGAGCTAAGGAATGAGGAAGTTTGTATCCATCTGGAGTTTAGAGTCAATCATTTCATTCCCATGGGTGGTAGTGGTTCTGGGACCCGTGGTGGCCAAGGCCTCCTCCAACCTGGGACCTAGAGGAAGCCAGGAGTCTCTGGGGTAGTGGTAGTGTCAGCAGCCATGTTAGGGGTGGTGAAGTGGACAGGGGATATACAAATGTGGGTTGTCTTTACACATTTTTTCTTACTTTCCAAAAATGAAATGCACAGAAATCTGATCTTTAAGACATAAAAGTCAGGGAATGATTATTTGCACTGTAAAAGGAATCTTTGCCTTGTAAAAGGGAGTAGGCAGAGGCTTGCTTAGCTGTTTCCCGAACGACCCAGGGAAGGCTCAGGGGACTCAAGCCCATCCATTAGCTATGTTCCAGGATGTTTCAAGCATTGTCCAGATACACTAATGGGTATATAGAACTTGCATTTACATATAATGCATTCTTCTCCTAGGAATTTCCTCTTTCTGAAAAATGAGAGGTTGATAATACCTGTGACTGTAACTGGGGTCTGTATTAGAGAAACCACAGTCATTGAGATCAAGCTAGACTTGGAGCAATAGAAACAGTTCGTGCCAGCTGCCTCCCTCTCTCTCTTTTTTTCTTCTCTTTGTCAGGGTTAAAACCTTCCAGCTGATCCCTGACTTGCTGTTTATTGTCCACCCCGGGATAGGAGGTCCTTTCTGAATACTTCACTTATTGTAGTGGTTCTCAAACCAGGTTCAGCAGGGCTGGTGTTCCCCCAGCTGGATCAAGGTGTTCTGCCATGAAAATCGAGTAATAGCCGTCTTGTTGTGGTTCAAAGAAAAAAAAAAATTAATAAAATTTTCTCAATTTTAAAGTTTTCCCACTATTTTTTTCTAAAACGTTGGTGCCTGTGATTCTAGACTCTGTTAGATCCGGCAGAGTACAACACTATGTATTTTAATATATTAATATTTTCCCACGTTCTGCTAAGAGTACCATTTCTTCTAGGGGCTCAGGGTAAGTGTGAGAACCACCATCTCCGAGATTCCACGTTTCCTACCAAGCTGCTCACCCACAAGCTCTTTTAAACAGCCTTGGTGCATTTCAGAGGGACATGATCTGACTGAAAAATGTACCGCACGTGCGATCTTCTCTCACAAAGGTGCTGGTGGAAGGCCCAGACTCTAACCCATGGTCTAACCTGGAGTCCCTGGCCCTCTGCAGTTGGTCACTAGAGGCAGGTCTCACTCTTTCTGGGTCAGAAGCTACAGATCAAGGGCCCACCGTCCCCATCCTTCAATGCACTCTCCACAGCCAAAGGGGAAAAGAATGTTGTCACATGTCAGCAGAAGAATGTCTGCTTCTGAGGGAACCCCAGGGAAGGACAGGCACAACTCATGTCTGTGATACATACAGACAGAACCATAGTGAAGCTGAGTGGAAAGAGAAACAAATTGGGTTTCTGATCCACCTTCTATCACCAATCCGCTGCGTGATTGTGGGCAAGTCAATTCCCATCTCAGGGGCTTGGTTTTCCATAGTCAGTAGAGCACAGTGGTGACACACACAGACTCTGAAGCAAGACAGCATGTGTTCAGAATCTGGACCTACCACTTTCTGACCTTGGAATTGTTGACCCTCTCTGTGTCTCATTTCTCATGGGAAAAGTAAGGTACATCCTCACTCCAAGGTGAGGACGATAATAATAGCATCATGAAGTTATGAGGATTAAATGAATTATTTTATGTCAAGGGCTTAGATGACGACTCAGCACACAGTAAATGATATATACGTGCTTGCTTTTCAAAAATTAATTAATTAATTAATTTAGTTTTGGCTGCGTTGTCTTTGTTGCCGTGCGCGGGCTTTCTCTAGTTGCGGCGAGTGGGGGCTACTCTTTGTTGCGGTGCACGGGTTTCTCATTGCGGTGCCTTCTCTTACTGCGGAGCACGGGCTCTAGGCACGTGGGCTTCAGTAATTGTGGCCCTCGGGCTCAGTAGTTGTGGAACGCGGGCTCTAGAGCGCAGGCTCAGTGGTTGTGGCATACGGGCTTAGCTGCTCTGCGGCATGTGGGATCTTCCCGGACCAGGGCTCAAACCCGTGTCCCCTGCATTGGCAGGCAGATTCTTAACCACTGCGCCACCAGGGTAGTCCCAGTGCTTGCTATTTTGATTACTAAAAGTATGGCAGCTGAATTAGATAATCTTTATGACTTCTTCCTACTCTAATATCCTATACATTAAAATTTTTAATAATTGAATATTCCCCATGTGCCTAGCAGTAGCTCATGTTTCCTACCTGTAAAATAAAGGGCTGGAATCCTTTTTAAGGCCCCAATAGTGCTAGAAACAGACCCTCTGTGTAAGGTGCTGATAGTGGGGATCAAAGAAAGGTGCTGATGGCAGCCCTGCCCTCCAGGAACCGGAAATGGAATTCAGGAGGCCAGACTAACACACCAGCCATACACTAGGGTAGAGGAGGCCAGTGTGACTTAAAGCACCCAGAGATGGATCCCTAGCATATTTCTTCGGCTTACTTGGTTGGTGTCCAATTTTTTTTTTTTCATTCCAAAATAAAATGAAGGACAAAGCCTTCCATTCCAAAATATAAAATTTCATAACACACCCATTTTTTTTCCTCAGTTGTCTTTTGTATTTTCCCCTTACAGCCCATAAACATATTATTCTAAGAGATAAATGGTACATACTGGTTTCAGACTGGAAAGGAAATTTTGCCGGGCTACTTGAAGGGAGAAGTCAGGCAAAAAGGCCCCAAAGTTCAAATTACAGGCCAGGCCTGCACAACTGAGACTCATACATGGCAGAATAAACTATCCATTTTTCATTTCCATTTCCCATTTTCAAACATTTTAACCAACATTTTTCTAGCTCATCCTGAAAATCCTGTAAGAAAGACAAGACAGATAGTTTTATCCCTATTTTATAGATGAGGCTCCAAGAGAGTGAGTGATGATTTAGCCTAGGTGGATAGTTTGCAATCATATATGCCTGATAAGGGATTGAAATGGATTTTCTTAATTCTTCCCCTCTCTTTCCTGCCTCAAGTTCTGGCCTGGGCTTAGGAATCCCAGTAGGGGCTTGGCGTGGACCAGAGTTGGGCCTTGAGGCACTAGAATACCGGGAAGGCTGGGTTTGAGGGCGCAGCTTCAGCTATCTAGGCTGTGGGACCTTGGGTGGGGAAGGGGCTGCCAAAGGAAGGAGGAGCTACAGGTCTGGATGAGGCAACAGGGAGCCCGCCTCCAAGGGAAGCCAGATAAGCTGCCCTCTTCCCAGCTCTGGAGGACTGGCATCCCCTCTAAAGTCAGAATCACTTGCATCCTGGGTGAGTTTATTAACCTTCTTCTCCTTTCTGGCTACATCATCTTTCTAACCCTCAAAGGGTTAAAGCAGTTTCCACGAGATTTTCCCATCACCCAGGTAACTGGGGCCGCAGCTCCGTGCTTGAAAACGTGGGAAGTAAAAGCCCCAAACAATTTCTCAGTACCTTAGCAATGCACCCTCTCTCCACCCTCCACACTCCGCAGGGAAGCACAACCCTTTGGGTAAAAGGTGCGGGGTGGGGGGGTCGGGGAGACAGGGAGGGACTCTACATGTGGGCAGGTGCTGGAGGAGCTCCCCAGAGAGAGAGGGGCCAGTGGGCAGCGTGGAGAGTGCCCCTTCCCTCAGGCCCCCTTCTGGGCTCAGGGTGCAGGAGGTTCGCTTGGGGCCAGCGCCCCGGAGGGTTGGGGGAGGAGGGAAAAAGCGGTGTGTGGGGGAAGCAGGCCGCACACACCTGGCGCCTTGTGGAATGAAATCTTAATTAATTATTAAACTGAGTTCCCTGGGGGGCGGGGAGCTGGGCCGTGGCAGGCGGGGCGGGAATGGCAGGGTGGGGGCTGGGGGAGGGAGGAGGGGAGGGGGGGATGAGGAGTGGGTGCTGGGCACCGGTTCAGATTAGGGGACCCCGCCAGGAAGGAAGCCGACCCTCGGTGTGCTGGGCGGGAGGGGGCTGGTAATCGCTGCTAGAGGGTGGGTTTGCCCGGCGCCCTTGGGGACCCCTGGGGTGAGGGTGGGAAGAGAATGCTGGAGGACGCGGCCCGGGGGTGGACGGAAAGGGGAGCGGGCTGGACGGCCCGCTCCTTCCCGGGGTCTTGATCCCAGAACAGTAGCCGCTTGTTTTCCCAAGACTGGGGGAGGGAGCGGCCGGAGGAGAGGAGGGGGCGCGCGGAGGGAGGGGTTCCATTCTTCGGTCTCCCCCACCCCTACCCCGTTCCTTCGAAGGGGAGCCGGCCACCCTGCCCGGCGCCCGGGGAGGGGGAGGGGGTGTCCAGACAAAAGGAGCTTGTGCCTTTAAGGCGGGGAGTCCGGGAGCCGGCGGGGAGGGGACTTCTGGATCCGGGGTAGAGGGCGGCTGCGCTGGACAACAAGGGAGGGGGCGAGGGCCGGGCGGACTGCGGACGGCGGGAGGGACTGCCGGGACGCGCGGACACGGAGCAGGACCGTGGGACGGCCGGCCGGCCGGCCGGAGCCCGCGGCGGCGGCGGCGGGGCGGAGGCCCCGGGGAGGCGCCGACCGCGGCCGGCAGGTGAGACCGCGCGGAGGAGCGTCTGGGGAGGCGGCGGCGCCCGGCGCTCGGCGCTCGGGTCTCCGTGCGGCTGGCAGACTCCCGCGCGGCTCCCGGGAGTTTTGTGGTCCGGGCGGGGAAGCCGGCGCGGGGGGAGCCTGAGGCCGTCGAGGCTGGCGGAGGGAAGTCCGGGAGAAGATGGGGGATCGAGGAGTCCTGGGTCCGGGGCTCAAGGCTCCCACCCTCACTCCCTGCCCTGTGCTTCCCTTCCTCCACCCGGGGCGAGTTCCCGGCTTGCTGGGAAGAGGGGGAGAGGCATGTACTGGGGGAGGGGCTGTCCTGAGGTTTTTGCAGCAGGGCTGTGGGCGAGACTCCGAGTTTGAGGTAGTGTGATTGTGCTTCGGGGAAGGGGTGGCAGCCTGGGCGGAGGGAGGGATGCCCTCTGTCTGCAGGAGTCCCCCTCCCCTCACCCCAGACCTTGGGAATGAAAGGGCTGGTGTCCAGGCCCGCTGCAGGGTGGGCAGGGTGGGCAGACTTTATTCGGAACAGGCTCTGGGGCCTGACTGAAAAGCTAGAGGTGGAATCAGACGGTGGACTCTTTTCCTACACCCTCTGCTTACCGGAGTACCCCTGTGACTGGAGGACCCTGGTGGGGTTTGTATGGTTGGGGTGAAGGTGGGACCTCAGTGCAGTCTTTAGGGAGACCAAGGGCTGGGGAAGGGAAGAGAAGGGTTGCTGGACCTCCAGATACAGGCCCTGGGAAGGTTTCTCTACATCTGGACAGGCCTGGAATTGAGGCCCACGTCCCAGCCGGGTGGGCGGTGCTGACACTGAAGTGCCCTGCCTGGGCAGTGCCTTCTTCCATGAACTTTCTGAAGTCCTTTTAAATCTCCTGGAGCCTCCTTTTGCCACCTCCTGGGAACAGGAGGTGACCAGGAAGAGGGTTTGGGCGAAGCAGCGCGCAGAGCCATCCTTGGGGCTGGGCCCTGGCCTGCTTCAGACTCTGGGTCTCAGGCTGGAGGATCCAGGTTCGGGAGGGACCTGGGGTCTGGGAGACACTGGGCATCGGTCTGCCAGGCTGAATGGACATGGCTTCATCCTTGGGTGCCGGTGGTGCCTGGAGCAGCAGATCTGTGAGAGAGAGCAAAGAAACCAGGACCCAGGGAAGGAGGGGGTCAGAGGCACAAGCTCAGGAGCCTGTCTCTGGGGAGGAAGGAGGTGGTCTGTGGTTCATAGTGATGGGTTCCTGGACAAGGAGGGTTGGGGCCCTATATAGGGAAGTTTTGTGGCTTTGAACAGTGCCCTGCCCTGTTCCCTGCCGTACCAGCCTGGTGTGGGGTGCCAGGAGTAAGTTCTCCAAGATGGGCAGTGCCTGGAATGGAGCCCAGGGTGGGATGGTTGCAGTTGGTTGGACAATTACAGATCTCTGAAGCTATCCACTTGTGGGGTCAGAGTGTTCTTGGGAGGGTCATGCATTCCCTTGGACAGTGTACGCGCCTTTCTCTGTGGGTATGAGCCATATGCTAGGCTGTGCTTCCAGGGGGCTGGGAGCATGGCCAGAAACAGGTCCTTTGGGAACAGAGGTCTGGCCAGTGGGGTTGGGGGGCGGTGAGGACAGGTCAGGGGACTGGCGAGGGGGAGGAGGCTGAAGCAAAATGTCATGGGGGGCGGTGGGAAACCTGCTTACTCTGGGCTCTGTCTCATGCAGCTCTCGGGACTGACAGCCGAGGACACAGGGACTGATAGGGCCAGGCGTCTGACTGGCTGGGGAGGTGTGGGTTTTTGCTCACAATTTTCCTGTCTTTCCATCTCTTGGACGCTGGCAGGGTTTTGGGTTCAAAGTGGTGTAGGGTGAGGAGAAGAGCTAATGTTTATTGAGTGTGTACTATATGCCTGACGGGTGCTGTTACATTCTTTCCTCGCAACTCTTATTGTTCCCATTTTACAGATGAAGAAAGTGACATAGAGAGGTGAAGTAACTTGTCCAAGGCTGCGAGACTAGCAAAGAATCACAATAAGGTTTGAAACGTGGTCTCACTCCAAAGATCTTGTTTCTAATGAAGAGTTTTGAAGAGCCAGATTTTCTTTGGTGACCTTTGCCAAATGTCAGCCTGACCAAAAGTCTTGGATTTTTGATCTGTCCCTCCAGATGGTGCTGTTGGTGATGTTAAGGGGTTGAAGGGCCTGCTGCTCCGTGGGATATAGGAGAAGGGATGCCAAGAGAACTTGGTGGAGGGCGTACCAGAGATGGGGGGTTCGCATGTGCAGAGAGGTCCCCAGTCCGCCTTCTGCTTTGTGGGCCCCTGGGTGTCTGCTTGGAGCACTGCTTCTGTGGCTTGAGCGTCTGGTTCTGTGGCCACCCGGGGCAAGCTCTGGGTATTCTCCCCCTTGTGCCCTAGTCAGTACAAATGTCAGTGCTGCTAGCTCTGCAGGTTTAAGTACGAGGAGCCCCTCAGGGTGCCCCGTGGGCATGGAGGAGGGTGGCCCTGGTGGGGACGCAGGCATCCGTGGGTGGCAGTGCTCTCACCCTCACCTTCTCCTGAGCTGGGCGACACATTGAGGGTGTTGTCATGGAGTCCTCCCCCTCCCCCAGGTCAAGACACTTTCCTCCTGGAGACGTGAGATTTGGGGCTGACTTGATTACTTGTGATCTCTAGAACTTGGGCCAGCTGTATGAAACTACCGTGGACCTCAGTTCTTCTTCTTTTTTTTTTTTTTTTGCTGTCAAATCTGTCCTGTGCCCCAGATGGCCACAGGACCAGCCTCACAGGGTTTTGGTGAAGATCAGATGGACTTAGGTATGTGAAAGGACCTCGAAAAGTTTCAAGCAGAGGGAAAGTGCATGGGAGTGTTATCCATCCATCCATCCACCCACCTACCCGCCTATCTACTCAACGAACATTTATTTAGACCCTACCAGGTGTTGCAGATGTAGCAGTGGGCAAAGCAGGCCAAAATCCTTGCCCTCATGAAGTTGACATTCCAGTTAGGAGAGACAGACAATGAACAAATAAGAAAAATATATAGAATGGCAGCTGCTGATAAGAGCTGTGGAGAAAAATAAAGCATAAAGCTCGGAAGAGAGATAGGGAGCTCCAGGAAAGGGGGTTGCTATTTTAATAGAGTGGTCAGGGAAAGCTCACTGATAAGGGGACATTTGAGCTGTGACCTGGAGGAGCTCTTATTCTAGGCAGAGGGAACAGCAGGCACCAAGGTCCCAGGCTGTCCCGTGCACGGTGTGTTGGGGAACAGCAAAGAGGTTAAGAGGGCTGGAGTGCAGTGACAAAGATGAAGAATCATATCGTTATTATTATCTCACGTTAACTTCTCTATGCCAATGCTCTTGAGCTGGGTTTCCTTCTCTCTTTTCAACTTATAAATTGGTGGAGTTCCTACTATGAGCCAGGCTCAGTATTTGAGGTACCTGGGGGTGGGGATAAAGCGCTGAGCAAAATAGATATCATCCCTTCCCTCCTAAGATTTAGAGTCAGAGGGGCAGAGTCACACATTAAACAAGGGATGATTTAATGATAATGGTGATCAGTACCATGGAGGAAATGTATGGAGAGTGAACAGGGGACCAAACTTCGTCTGGGTGGGGGAGCTGGGACATCTTCCTGAGGAAGTTGTGTTGAAGCTGTAACCGGAGGGAGGAGTTGAGTTTAACTCGGTGAAGTGTGCACAGTGTGTGAGTGTGATGGGGACGGATGTGGAGAGAGATTCCCTGTGGTACAGAGGTCACCGATTGGCAGCTCACAGGCTGAATTCATTCCGTAGATGTGATTTATTTGGCTTGCAGTGTTGAAGAATGTCAATTACTTGCCAACGTTTAAAAGTCAGGAGATGTCATGTTAAAGCCTCCATTTTTTACAATTCAGCTTCTGTTGAAAAATCAGAGGATCAGGTTCCACTGGGACACCCGTGGCAGCAGTCTCCCGGTGCGGGGTGGTGCTTGCCCTTGCTTGGGCTGTGCCCTCCCTCTCTTCAGCTGGGCGGCTTTTCTCATTGACAGGCACTCGAGTGGGTCTGTAACCACCAAGAAATCAGTGCCTTTTAGGGAAGAGGTGAATGTTTAAATGAATTGCTTTGGAGTCAGACAGATCTGGGGTAGAATTTTGGTTCTCACACTTGTGTGACTGCTTGATCTCGGCAAGTGACTTCACCTCCCTCTGCCTCAGTTTCCTCACCTGGTGGATGGGGATACCCTGGTCTTCCTCAGAGTCATTTCAGGAGGAGGATGTGTCTGAGGTGCTCAGCTTGGTCACGGGAAGCGCTCGGTTAATGAAGGCTGCTGGTGGCGGCAGGAACGGTGGTATTAACACCACCTCATTCCTTTCCTCCCAGCAGGATGTCATGGTTTAGTGGCCTCCTGGTCCCCAAAGTGGATGAACGGAAAACAGCCTGGGGCGAGCGCAATGGGCAGAAGCGTCCACGCCGCGGGACTCGCTCCAGCGGCTTCTGCACACCCCGTTATATGAGCTGCTTTCAGGGTGCACAGCCACCCAGCCCGAGCCCCGCAGCCGCGCCTCGGTGCCCCTGGCAGGAGGAGGCCTTCATCCGGAGGGGTGTCCCAGGCAAGGGCCCGGAGCTGGGGCTGCGGGCCGTGGCCCTGGGCTTCGAGGACCCTGAGGCGACCGTGGCGGTCGGGGCCGCTGAGGGGGCCCCCGACGCGGCCGCCAGGAGCAGGCGAGCTTGCTGGCGCCGGCTGGTGCGGGTGTTCCAGTCGAAGCAGTTCCGCTCGGCCAAGCTGGAGCGCTTGTACCAGAGGTACTTTTTCCAGATGAACCAGAGCAGCCTGACACTGCTGATGGCGGTGCTCGTGCTGCTCACGGCCGTGCTGCTGGCCTTCCACGCGGCGCCTGCCCACCCTCAGCCTGCCTACGTGGCCCTGCTGGCCTGCGCCGCCATCCTGTTCGTGGCGCTCATGGTGGTGTGCAACCGACACAGCTTCCGCCAGGACTCCATGTGGCTGGTGAGCTACGTGGTGCTGGGCATCCTGGCAGCCGTGCAGGTCGGCGGCGCCCTGGCAGCCAGCCCCCGCAGCCCTTCTGTAGGCCTCTGGTGCCCCGTGTTCTTCGTCTACATCACCTACACGCTCCTCCCCATCCGCATGCGGGCCGCTGTCTTCAGTGGCCTGGGCCTCTCCACCCTGCACTTGATCTTGGCCTGGCAACTCAACCGTGGTGATGCCTTCCTCTGGAAGCAGGTGGGTGGTCGGGGAGGTAGGCGTGGGGGCACCAGTCCGGGAATGAGAAGGGGTCTGCTAATCGAGGGTGGGAGAGTCACGGGTGGACACGGGGGAGGGACGTCTGGCTGTATCTGGGAGGAGGGGTGGGTCTCCATTTGGGATCTGGGGCAGAAGGCACTGCTAAGGGAAGGGAGGGCTCCAGAACCTAAAGCCTGTGCTCTGTCCCCGTGGGCCACAGTCTACAGCTCTTTAGCCTGAGGCCCTTGAAATAGCATAATCTGTAGAGACCCAATGTGAGGCTGGAGGTGGGCAGGCGACGTTCAGCCCCGGGGTTGGGGCAGGGCTGAGAGGGCTGGGTAGGCTACATCCAGACTTTGGCATCTCCGGCCCCAAGTTGACACTTGAGACTCAGGGCCTGGTGCCTTCCCTGCGGGGCAGCTCTAAGTGGCGATCTGGAGGGATCGAGTAGGTTTTGGATGGAGTTAGCAAGGGAGGAGTTGCCTCTCTCCTGGACTGAGGCCAGCTCCGGGAGGACAGGGAAGGTGATGAGTGGGTCAGTTCTGTCCTGGGCCGGGAGTAGTTTGGGGCTGGACTGTTGACGAGAGGGGCTTTAGGCTCCGACCGCATCCCGCTCTTTTCCCACGGGGCACCAGGGCTCTGGCAGCCTGCCTTGAGGCTCTCTGCCCCTGTGGGCTTCCGCCTCTGGCTTCAGAGTGGTGTGTGAGGTGAGGCTGTCGTAGAGGCTTGGCTGCAGGCAGCCCGGTTGTCCAGTGGGCTGCATTCTTCTCTGTGAGATCGTAGACAGCTAACCTTGCCTCTCCCAGCCTTCGTTTCCCAGTCTGTAAAACTGGGATGAAAATAGTATCTACCTCATGATGTTGCTCTCAGGGCCCCACCCTCTCTGAGTGGAGTAAAACCCGACAGCATAGCGCTCTCACCTGGAGGCAGGGAGCTGTGGGGATGCTGTAGGGGATGGTTCCCAGTGAAGGGACTTCCCGGATGTCCCTTGCAGAGAGATGTGAGCCGGTGGATTTGGCTGTCTCGTGTCATCCCCCTCACCAGGGACAGGGACTCTTGCCCAGCTGATCCTTTAGGGGAGGCTGTAGGCACAGCCCCCCAGCCAGCACACCTCAAGATCCCTCCATTGGCACCCTGATTTAGACGGTGCTGTCCTCTGTCTCGCTCAAGGTTTGAGGGAGCCAGCCTCTGCCTTGTCCAGGGCTTGTGGCCTGTAGCCCACCCTAGCCCCACCTACAAAGAGGAAGTTGCCTGGGGCTCCCAGGGTGCGAAGCTGGGTGCTCTGGCATGATGCCCTTCCCTGCCCAGCCTGTGGAACAGAATGTACCTTTTTAAGAGTAACCTTATAGCCAGTTTGTTTGTGGAGCACATACCCGCAGGGCACTGTCAGATCTCTTAAAGGGCCAGGGTCCTTCTGCCACTGCTAGCCCCCAGTTTCTCTCCAGGGTAGCTGTCACACTGGGCTTTGGCGCTGGACTGCCCTCTTGGGGAAGGAGGAGCTTGGAGGTGGTGCCTCCCTTCCCCCATCCTCTCTGGCTGGCTGGGGTAGGTGGGTGTCTCTTCCCTGCCCTCAGCTGGCATGGTGCCCAGAGCCAAGCCCAGGGCCTGACTGGGGGAGGCGCAGTCCCATGGAGGCCAGGACTATACCAGTCTCCTGCCTCTCCGGGGCACCCAGCTGCAGCCTCGCCCAGTGGGCGAGTGAAGAAAGCTGCCCCTGCCCTGTGCCAGTCCTTGGGGCCAGGGCGGCCCATACACTTCTCTGAGCTGAGAACATGCCTAGATTCTACATCCAGTTGGCATACAGGTTCTCTGCACCCAGCTGGCTTACAGGTTTCTGGGTAGGGTGGGGCTGTGGCCTCCTCTCTAGGCTCCTTGGTCAGCCCCTTCCCGGATCCAGCCACTTCATCTTCCTATGACCTGCTCACTCAGACACACTGAGCGGTTTCACCCAGTGCCCCAGCCCAGCCTGGAGTCTCCTACAGTGCCCTGACATCCATTTTTTCTCACAGTCGGATAGGGGTCTGTGTACAGATCTATTTCGGTCTCTTGTCCCCCTTCCCTTTCCCTCCACCATGACTCACATTTTCCTCTTGGGCTCCTGGGGCCAGGAAGGGAAGTTGCCTGGTTTGCCCCCCTTTCCTTCTCCCCCACTGGGGGCTATTCTTAGAAACCCCCGGGGGAGATAGTGTGCCCCCCTCTTCACCCCTGCTGCTGGGAGGGGGGGCCTTGTGAGCTGGACTGAGAAGGGAAGCTGGGAGGCCAATCCTAGAGGACGGGAGCTGGAGATGGCTGGGGGTTAGCCGGACCCCCTCCATCTTATACAAGGAAAATGAAACTAAGGTCCCAGAGACTGAGTGACATGCCCAAGTTTGCAGGCCTAGTTCTGGTTCCGGGCAGAGCCCAGAACTCCTGGCTTCCACTTGGTGCTCTTGCCCTCCCTTCTCCCCAGACCAGAGCCCTGCCCCAGCCAACTCTGGGGTGGAGCCACAAGTTCCAGGTTAACCCCTGAATTTCCAGAAACACTGAGGTCGGTTTCCCTTAGACTTGCTCTCCAGTCAGTGCTGCTGCTGATGCCTGAGGGCGGAACATCCGAGGATCGAGGATCGGGGTCCTAGGGCGTGGGGCCTGGCTGGGCCGAGTGTTGGGCGTGGCCAGGCACGGTGGCACCCCATCCCAGTTCCGAAGGGTTCTTTGTGTCAGTAGAATCGATGATTCCCAAGCCTGGGTTCTGAGGCTGGGCCTTAAGAGCTTAGGTGAGTGGAGTGAGTCGGAATCCTGGGAACCCGGAATGTCGTTTACAGTAGGGTTAGGACACAGCTTTGGAGTCTGACTCTCCTGGACTCAAGTCCCACACTGGCTACTACCAGCTGTGTGATCTTGGGCAAGTTACATAGCTTCTCTGTGCCTGAGTCCCTCACCTTTCAAATGAGATAGTGCTACCGATTTCATAGAGTTGTGTGTAAGAAGTGCGTTCGTTAACGTACAGAGGACACCTATAGCATCTAGGCATGTTTGTAGGCAGCCAACAAATTAGCTCCGGTAATGATAATAATAGAATTATTGTTATATTAATTTATGTCAGGGCAGGGAGGGACCTTGGAGATCTTATTCTCCCTCTCCAGGTTCTAGATGAGCGAACAGGCCCCTAGAGATGAGGTGACTTGTCCTGGGCACTCACAGGAAGATGTAGAGCTCAGGTCTCCTGGGTGTCGTCCTGCGAGGAGAACCACTTGCCCAAGGAGCATCATCTGTTTTTTTTTTTTTTTTTTTTTTTTTTCCATCGTTTGTCTTTCGTTTGGGGTGTTTGTGGGGCAGGGAATCATAGTGTGCTGGGCCCAGGCCCTGGGACCTACCTGGCCCTGGTCAGCGCTTCTGCTCCCAGGAGCTGTGAGAAGATCACATTTCTAGCCATGGAGTGATCCAGGCGGGGAGCTGGAGTCCTGTGGGCATGGGGAGGTATTGCAGGGGTGGGGACAGCTTGGGAAAGACAGGGCACAGGATCCTGGCTTCTTCCCCAAAGCAGTGCATCTACAGAGAGCCTAGCTAGTTGCACCTGTGTGTGTTGGGGAGTGGTCACCATTTGCC
Organism: Physeter macrocephalus; assembly: GCF_002837175.3. Lineage (NCBI taxonomy): Eukaryota > Metazoa > Chordata > Mammalia > Artiodactyla > Physeteridae > Physeter > Physeter macrocephalus. The sequence continues at coordinate 90,050,075 of NC_041219.1, forward strand.
TCTGCCACCCCTCTGCAGCTCGGCGCCAACATGCTGCTGTTCCTCTGCACCAACGTCATTGGCATCTGCACACACTACCCGGCTGAGGTGTCTCAGCGCCAGGCCTTTCAGGAGACCCGTGGTTACATCCAGGCCCGGCTGCACCTGCAGCATGAGAATCGGCAGCAGGTGGGGCTGCCCCCCCCCGCCACCCCGATCACGGCCTTCCCCCATCTCACCTGCAAATCGCTTGCAGATTGGATCCACCATCTCATGCAACTCCGTGGAATAGTGTGAATGGTTCCCCCTGATCGGGCATCACAGAGGTCCTTTGACGCTGGGGTTCCTGTCCTGTCTGAGGGTGGGAGGGAGTAGATGGAGTGCATCTGAGGGGTTGAGTGGGGTGTAGTCAGAGAAGGCCGGGATGTATGTCTGCTGAGGACTCTAATGGGGAAGGGTCAGGCCACGGTCCAGAAGGGAAGCTCAGGTCTCCAGGCAGGTCTGGGAGGGTTTTGGGGATGTGGAGGGACCAGGAAGGATTAAAATGTGAGGCCAAGACGATGGTGGTCCTCTGTTGAAACCACCGGTCTAGGAGCGGCTGCTGCTGTCTGTGTTGCCCCAGCATGTCGCCATGGAGATGAAAGAAGACATCAACACAAAGAAAGAGGACATGATGTTTCACAAGATCTACATCCAGAAGCATGACAATGTCAGGTAGGGTCGGGGTGGGGAGGATGCCGGGAGAGGTGCGGGATCTGGGAGTCTTTGAGGGCCACGTGGCCCTTCCATCTTCTGCCGTCCTCCTCAGCATCCTGTTTGCGGACATTGAAGGCTTCACCAGCCTGGCATCCCAGTGCACGGCGCAGGAGCTGGTCATGACCCTGAACGAGCTCTTTGCCCGGTTTGACAAGCTGGCTGCGGTGAGGGTGCTAGGGCTTGGGGGTGGGGCCGACGGGGTGAGGGCAAACCTCATTGGCAGTGGCCTTGGGGGATGGCGGCCGATGGAATCTGCAGTGAGGGTAGTGGGCCAGGCAGGCTGGGCTGGAGTAAAGGTGACTCCCCCCCCACTCTTTCTCCTTTAGGAAAATCACTGCCTGAGGATCAAGATCTTAGGGGACTGTTACTATTGTGTGTCAGGGCTGCCCGAGGCCCGGGCAGACCATGCCCACTGCTGTGTGGAGATGGGGGTGGACATGATCGAGGCCATCTCGTGAGCACCGTCCCCTCCCAGGCTTCTTGGAACTGAGGGTGCCCCAGCCTGCTCCTACCCTTTGATGTGTCCTCGGGACTTTTTCTCAGTCTTGGCTGTCTGCCTGTCTTGGAGATCCATCACTGGGGAGGGGAAAGGATCTTTCTGCAGCCTGCGTGAAGACCCCTGTGCACCTTAGACTCCAGCCAGCTGGGATGGGGTAGGGGGAGCCAGGATGAGGGGGATTTGGGCTGGAGAAGATGCCAGCTGAGTAGGCCCAAAGGGAGGGTAGTGATTCCTCCTCTCCTAGCTCAGTCCCATAAGATGCTGCTGGGCTCCTGCCGGTGAACAGGGCTCCCAAACATTTGTCCTTGGGCCCCACGCAGCCTCTTGCCCGTGTCCTGCTGAGGGTGTGCCGTGTGCCCTGCGACTGGGTCTGTCCTTGCCCACTTGGCTCCAAGGCGAGCACAGGGCCTGGGCTCTGGGCTGGACTGTGCCAGGAGCTAAGCCAGGCCGCCTCCTCCCAGGCTGGTGCGCGAGGTGACGGGTGTGAACGTGAACATGCGCGTGGGCATCCACAGCGGGCGCGTGCACTGCGGCGTCCTTGGCCTGCGGAAGTGGCAGTTCGACGTGTGGTCCAATGACGTGACTCTGGCCAATCACATGGAGGCCGGGGGCCGGGCCGGGTGAGCGTGCGTCCAGGGGGCGAGGGACGGGAGCCCCTGGCAGAGCAGGGGTCTCACCCTCCTGTCCCGCGCAGCCGCATCCACATCACTCGCGCCACGCTGCAGTACCTGAACGGGGACTACGAGGTGGAGCCGGGCCGTGGTGGGGAGCGCAACGCCTACCTCAAGGAGCAGCACATTGAGACCTTCCTCGTCCTGGGGGCCAGCCAGAAACGGGTCAGGGCCGGGGTGGGGCGGGGCTGGGCAGATGGGGAGAGGGGCAGAGGGGGGGAGCTGGCAGAGGCCTTCCCTGGGCCCCTCTTCCCAGCCTGTGCCCACGCTGCCCACACAGAAGGAGGAGAAGGCCATGCTGGCCAAGCTGCAGCGGGCGCGGGCCAACTCCGTGGAGGGGCTGATGCCACGCTGGGTGCCCGACCGCACCTTCTCCCGGACCAAGGACTCCAAGGCTTTCCGGCAGATGGTGAGGGGCCCACGGCGCTGGGACCTGGGGCCTCGCTTTCCTGTCTCCCTCAGCACTCTGTGTCCTCCTTGCCTCTTCTGCCTTCCTTGTCATGGCTGCCTCTCCGTAGTTTCTGGAATTGGGGATAGGGGGGATTGATTTCACCCCAGGGGTCCCAATCCCCCAAGAGTCTATGGGGAGAGCCGTCAGCGCAGTGCTGAGGGTGGGGAAGGGATTGTAGAGGTGAAGGTCGCCTGCCCTTCACCTCACTCGCACACTCTGTCCCTTTCTCCAGGGCATTGATGATTCCAGCAAAGACAAGTAAGTCAGGTTGTTGAGTAGGGAAGAAGGGCTGGGCGAAGGCACTTGCACCCTGGGGCGGGGTTGCGGGGAGCCAAGATCCCCCTCTTCCCTGGACCTTAGATGTGTCTCATGGGAGCAGGTGCCACCCGCCCGCCTCACGCTCCTTCTTTGAGTGCTTCCTGCGCCCCTCCCTTCTCATCGCCTGTCACATGGCAGTGCTCAGGCACCCGGTGAAGCCATGTCCCCTGCCCTCAGCCGGGGTGCCCAGGACGCCCTGAACCCTGAGGATGAGGTAGACGAGTTCCTGGGCCGTGCCATCGATGCCCGCAGCATTGATCAGCTGCGCAAGGACCACGTGCGCCGGTTCCTGCTCACCTTCCAGAGAGAGGATCTTGAAAAGAAGGTTTGGGGGATGCACGGGCAGATGGAGGAGGGCTGGGGGAGGAGGGGAGGCCCCGGCAGGGAAGTCTGAGCACGGGTGAGGTTTCTGGGGAGCGGGGAGGTGACCGCAGGGCACAGTGGGGATTCATATCAACTGGGCCAACTGGTAGTGCCCTGCCTTCTCCAGGGCGGAGCCAGCGCCCAGCTCAGTCTCCTCTCCCTCAGTACTCGCGAAAGGTGGACCCCCGCTTCGGAGCCTACGTGGCCTGTGCCCTGTTGGTCTTCTGCTTCATCTGCTTCATCCAGCTCCTCGTCTTCCCACCGTGAGAGCCCTGTCCCTCCTCGCTTGGCTTCTCCTCCCGCTACCACTTCCCACAACCTTCCTAAACATCCTCGCAAGCACACAGTCCCTGGGGCCCACGTCCTGCCTGCCCAGGGAGTGGGTCGAGGATGTCCAGATCTCCCAGAGTAACATTTTCCCTGGCCCTCTTCCGCCCCAGCTCAGCCCCGATGCTTGGGATCTATGCCGGTATCTTCCTGCTGTTGCTGGTCACCGTGCTGACCTGCGCCGTGTACTCCTGTGGCTCTGTACGTGGGGGGCCTTCCAGGGCTGGTGGGGGAGGCCAGGCCAAGGGCGGGGAGGGAGGAGAAGGCCGAGCCTCTGCCACTGGGCCCCGTCCCTGGGGGACCTTACCTGTTGGCTGACGTGGCCTCCGTCTCTCTGTCTCCCGCCTCCCGGCAGCTGTTCCCTCAGGCCCTGCGACGTCTGTCTCGCAGCATCGTCCGCTCGCGGGCACATAGCACCGCGGTTGGCATCTTTTCCGTCCTGCTTGTGTTCACCTCTGCCATCGCCAACATGGTAAAGTTCCAGTGGGAATTTTTCTGCCCCTCCTCTGTTGCAAGCACTGTTCTGGGTGCTGGGGTTACAGAGAGGAATGAGACACGTTTCCTGCCCAAAGCACGGGTGAGGTTAACCCCTGTCCTCCCTCCTTGCTCCCCCTACCTCTTGTCAGCCCTCAGTGAGAAGTTGGGCCCCTGGGGTATAAGGCGTGGCCCTTGTAACCCCTCCCCTCCCCGGTTACCCTGATATACCTCCCCCGACTTCTGCAGTTCACCTGTAACCACACCCCCATACGGACTTGCGCAGCCCGGATGCTGAATTTAACACCTGCTGACATCACCGCCTGCCACCTGCAGCAGCTCAATTACTCACTGGGCCTGGATGCTCCCCTGTGTGAGGGCACCGCACCCACTTGCAGCTTCCCTGAGGTGTCCAAGTGGTGCTCGGAAGGGGTGGGGGTGGTCCTGATCAGTTCCGGTTATCGACTCTTCTGTGCCAGGCCTGGTGCTGGGCACTGGGGCCCAGGACCTCACCAGAGTCTCCAACTCCAGGAGCAGCCCGGGGCCCTGGTGTGCTTTAGGGGTGTGTGGAGGGTGAAGGAGGTTTGGGCTTGAGGTTGTGGAGGGGAGCTTGGGTCAGGTGGGGGCGTGCGGTGTTCTGCCTGCACGGGAGCGCCGTGGCCTCTGCCTTCACCCAACGCTGCCTGTGCCATCGCTCCCCAGTACTTCGTCGGGAACGTGTTGCTGAGTCTCTTGGCCAGCTCCGTCTTCCTGCACATCAGTAGCATCGGGAAGTTGGCCATGATCTTTGTCCTGGGGCTCATCTATTTGGTGCTGCTTCTGCTGGGTCCCCCGGCCACCATCTTTGACAACTATGACCTACTGCTTGGCGTCCATGGCTTGTGAGTTTATCCGCAGCCCCTTTAATCCCCCAGGAGCCTCTTGACCCTGCTGGGTCACCGTGAGCCCCCTGTGCCCTTGGAATGCTACCACTCACCCCTCACATGTGGGGGGGAAAGGAGGCGGCACACGACCCCCAGCAGTCCCCTCAGGGAAACCCCAGTCCTGGGAAATCCCTTGGTGTTTAGGCTAGACATTAGAAAAAAATTCCCTCTCGCATTTGCATGTTGCTTTCATATCCACTCTTAACTACCTGTAGGTCACACAGCTGCTTGGTGGTAGAGCCCTGGCTAGGAAAGGAACCAAAACTCTGACTCCCGCTTGAGGGCTTTGCCTGGGACAACACACTGGCTTTTCCTCTGCAAAGCCTCACCCCTCGGGGTATGTGGTAGAAATGTATGGTGCGGTAGAAAAAGCCTCTGGAGTCTGCTGTTTGAATCCCTACTCTGCCACTTATTAGCTGTGTGTCTTTGCATCGTTGAATTAACTTCTCTGAGCCTCAGTTTCCTCATCTGTAAAACGGCAATGCCATCTGTATCACAAGTAGTTGTAAAGATTATCGTAAGTAACATTTATCGAAGGCTTGCTGATGCCAAGCGCTCTGCTAAGCCTTTTGCGTGCATTGTTTCGATCTGATCACTCTCTGATTGATGAGGAAGCCGAGGCTTAGAGAGTTAAGCAACTTGTCCCAGGTCACATAGCTGGTGAGTAGTGGAGCCAGGAGTGGAACCTCTGCTCTTAATGAGTTAATAGAAGCAAAAGCCTCGGCCTAGTGCCTGATTTATGGTGCTCAGTAAATGCAGTTTCTGTCTCCCCTTCCGTGCCCCGACCTGGCACCCCAGGAAGAACCGATGACTTTGTCTCTTGTGTCTTCCTGCCAGGGCTTCTTCCAACGAGACCTTCAGTGGGCTGGACTGGTGAGTGAGGGCTCTAGGGCAACAAAGGGTGGGGCTGCCAGATGCCTCCTTCAGACACTGAGCTTGCCTCTGCTTCCCTCAGCTCAGCCGCGGGGAGGGTGGCACTCAAATATATGACCCCCGTGATTCTGCTGGTGTTTGCACTGGCGCTGTATCTGCATGCCCAGCAGGTGGAATCAACTGCCCGCCTGGACTTCCTCTGGAAACTGCAGGTGACTGGGTGGGCCTCTGGGGTGGGGGAAGATCCTAGGGGCAGGGCCTGGGCCACGCCAGGCATCTCTTAGGCTGGCCGGGGCTCAGGCTGCCCCGAGCCCACCCTGGCTCCATGCCTTCTCTGTGCCCGTTCCCCTATCCCCCGCCTCATCCTGTCCCTGCCCCCTCTACGTCTTTGCCTGTTCTTTAGGCCTGTCCATGCCTTTCTTCTTCCACGTGGTTCCCTCTGATGCCCATCTCCAGGTGTTGGCCGCTGCACCCACGCCTTGTGAATGTTGGGCAGTGGGTGATGGGTGTGGTGTCCACAGGCAACAGGGGAGAAGGAGGAGATGGAGGAGCTCCAGGCATACAACCGGCGGCTGCTACATAACATTCTGCCCAAGGACGTGGCCGCCCACTTCCTTGCCCGGGAGCGCCGGAATGATGAGCTCTACTATCAGTCATGTGAGTGTGTGGCCGTCATGTTTGCCTCCATTGCCAACTTCTCTGAGTTCTATGTGGAGCTAGAGGCAAACAATGAGGGTGTCGAGTGCCTGCGGCTGCTCAACGAGATCATCGCTGACTTCGATGAGGTACTTGTCCAGTCGGCTGGTGCTGGCAGAGGGTGGGGGGACTTGGGGGCCAGAGGAGTGGGGAGAACTTTGGATAAGAAGGCCAGGATTGGAGGCGATGGTTGGCACTGGGAGGAGGAAGGGAGATCTGATGGGACCCAGAGACGTCAGGGGTAGGAGTAAAGGTGGGTACAGTGGAGTCAGGGGCAGGTGCTCACGAAGGTGTCACAGGCGGCAAGCTCAGCCCCAGTGGGGCAGGGTCATCATTGTTGGGGAGCAAAGGAGGACGTGAGGATCTGTGGAGGGGCCAGGATAGGTAGCAGGTGGGGGTCACTGAAGAAGAAGCCGGTAATCTGTAGACTGTGGCCCCATGAGGCCAAGTAAGCAAGATGATCCCCTGAATAGAGAAAATGGAAGCAAAATATGAAGAAGCGACCTGAACATCCAGGTCAGGAATGGGTTGTTCCCTATTCTGGAGGGAAGGCACTTCCTCAGCCCGGGACTCAGTTTCCCCAAAGGTGAGGGTTGGAATCATTGGCGCCTGATATCCCTCCTGTGGTGCCGGGTTCTGTGGCAGGCTCTCGAAGTTGACCTGGAGCTGTGTGCTCAAGTCCTGGCTTGGGTTTTGACGGCTGCCCGGTGAGGGGAGGCTGTTTTCCCGGCTCCTTAGTCCTGCACTGAGAGCAGCAGCTGGAAGCGGGGCTCACTTACCGAAAGGAGGGGAGTGTTGAGCCAGGGAAGTGGAGAAGGGGGCCAGGGCGTGGCAAGGATTGAGGCTTGAGGCAGGGCTGGGTTTGGCCTGTCTGCCTTGACAGCCGGGTCCCCCTGTGCTGTCCAGATCATCAGCGAGGAGCGGTTCCGGCAGCTGGAGAAGATCAAGACGATTGGTAGCACCTACATGGCTGCCTCTGGGCTGAATGCCAGCACCTATGATCAGGTGGGCCGCTCCCACATCACTGCCCTCGCCGACTACGCCATGCGGCTCATGGAGCAGATGAAGCACATCAATGAGCACTCCTTCAACAATTTCCAGATGAAGATCGGTGAGAGGGCCCGGTAGATGGCAGGTTTTCCCAGGGCCGTTTCTGGGTGAAGCTGGGGCAGCAGGCTGGGGATGGCGTCTCATGTTCCGCATCAGGAGTCCTGTGGGACATTCCTTTTCTCCCACCTCCTATATTGTCTGATAGTAAGAACAGAGATCATTTACTGAAGGCCTGCTCTGTGCTAAGCACTGTCCCAGGCCTTTTTTTTTTTTTTTTTTTTTTTTTAAAAACACATATCAATCCTCACATTATTATCCCCTTTTACAGATAAAGAGATGGACTCTCAGAGAGAGTAAATAACTCAGCCAAGGTCATACAACTAGTAAATGGCAGAACTGGGATTCAAGACCGGGTTTAGCTACACTCCAGTACCCGTGTCCTTTTCTGTGGCCAGTCTGATACGAGGCACTTCCTCTCAGACGAACTGGTGGATGGGAATGGTTAATAGCATGGGTTCTGGAGTCAGACTGTCTGCTTTGAATTCTGGCTGTTCCACTTAACTTGCTTATTTAGCAAGTTGTCTAACTTCAACTTCACGTATCTTTTCTGTAAAGTGGGAAGGATGATACCTACCTTTTGGGGCTGTTGAGAGGATGAGATAGTGTAAAACGCTTACAGGGTGGTTGGCACAGAGCGCACATCGGTAGATTAGCTGCTGTTCTAGCATAGCCGTCTTGACTCGGGGGAGCTCCTCAGCTGATATGCCCGCGTCTTCCATTCTTTACAACTAGGAGGCTTGTCCCTTTTCCAGTTGCTTCTCTGGGTCCTTCTAAAGGTGCCAGGAGGTGGGTGCCTCCCTGGGCTGACTGTGGAACAGCTACTGCTCTCGATTTCTTAACTGCTGTCCCCACCTACCCCAGGGCTGAACATGGGCCCAGTTGTGGCAGGCGTCATTGGGGCTCGGAAGCCGCAGTATGACATCTGGGGGAACACGGTGAATGTCTCTAGCCGCATGGACAGCACGGGGGTCCCCGACCGAATCCAGGTGAGGGGGATGTGAGCAGAGGCTGGGAGGGGTATGGGTCCAGAGGACTTCCGCAGGGCCCTCTCTGCAGTCAGCTAGGACAGGGGAAGGGTGGCACTGTTCTCTGGTTGGTGGAGTCGGGGTTGGGGGAGGGGAGCTAGCATGAGCAGAGAACCCCCGGACTCCTGCAAATGCAGCAGGAAGGATCCTGGGCTAAGCAGGTTCCCCTCCCACCCCCCCCCCCCCAGGTGACCCCGGACCTGTACCA
>NC_041219.1:90058987-90076739 GCF_002837175.3 Physeter macrocephalus
ACTCCTGCAAATCCAGCAGGAAGGACCCGGGGCTAACCAGGTCCCCCCCCCACCCCCCCCCCCCCCAGGTGACCACGGACCTGTACCAGGTTCTAGCGGCCAAGGGCTACCAGCTGGAGTGTCGAGGGGTGGTCAAGGTGAAGGGCAAGGGGGAGATGACCACCTACTTCCTCAATGGGGGCCCCAGCAGTTAGCAGGGCCCAGCTACAAATTCGGCTGAAAGGACCAAGGTGGGCATTTGAGTGGACTCTGTGCTCGCTGGGGGCGGCTGTGACAGGGGACGCTGAGCCTCCAGACCCTGCTGACCACAAAAGGGAACACCCCAGCAGGCTGTACTTGGACCATGCTCGTCTGCCCTCAGGCTGGTGAATGAGGGGATACCAAGAGGATTATCCAAGTGGCTTTCTTTCTTAACTGGGGTAGGGCTGTTTTCTCTCCTTTTTTCCAGCTTTTGGGAGCAGGGGAGGGGACAGCAGCAGAGGCAGGGCGACGTCTCCTGCCTGAGAGATTAAAATGGCAGCTTGCCACGCCCACCCTTTCCCTGTCTGTCTGGGCACTAGGCTCAGGGCTGGGGCCTTCCTTTCCCTCTTTTTCCTGGGAATATTTTGTATAAAGACTGGGGCAGGCTTGAAGAGTGCCTATTCCATCCTTGCCTTCCTTTGCTATGCCTGCATCCCCAGCATGGGTCCTGGCCACTCCCTACCCCAGCCAGGTCTCCCTCACAGACACAGGGCACGGGAGGGAGATGTTCTGGGGACCCAGCTCTGTCCATATTTCAGGGGAGTGTTTCCATTTGTCAAATCCTAGTCCCACGATCTGTCCCCAAAGGGGAACAAAGGGACTTCTGCCAGCTCAGATTAGCCCCGTTTCCTGCACAGCTCCAGGGAAAGGGGCATCTGGTCTCATTGGTACTGTGAAAACGCCCAGCCGGAGAGCAAGCGTGTGCGTGGGGATGTCAGAAGATCAGGAGCTGGATGTTCGCCTGCAGGTGCCAAAGAGAGCAGGCCGGCCAGGGACGGGGGTGGCGCCAGACTCTGATCCGAAGGTCAGGATCAGGCCGCTCTGCCCCAGCGCTCTCTTGCTGTCTGCTGCAAGGGGGCACGGAGCATCTCTACCCCTTCTGTTGCCAAATAGAAAAGGGCCAGGGCATGGAGGAAGATGACCCTGATCCCAAACCTGTCCTGCCAAGCCTCTGGCACTGGGGAGGGCCTGTGCGTCTGTGTAACCGTGCGCGCACGGTGGTGTGTGTGTGTGTGTGTGTGTGTGTGTGTGTGTGTGTGTGTGTCTGTCTGTCTGTCTGTCTTCCCGGTCTGTGTGTCTTTGCACTCCTGCTCTTGGCTCTCCACCCTGGGTTGCCTCTTTCTTGTGGGCCTCTGTCTTCTGGGAATAAGGCAGGATTTCTGGTTTCAAGGGGTGGAGAGAGATGCCCCTGTTGCACGGGAGTGGGATGGGGTGTGGTAGCAAGAGGCTGGCCCTGGGGAGAGGAGTCCTTTTTGTGCCAAATCCCTAAGTGCCGTTTGGGGGCCACGTGTGCAGCATGACTGTCTCCCTGCCTGGGGCCGGGACCCAAGCGCCTGCTTGAGGCCCGCAGTGCTCCTTGCACTTGAACTGTCTGGGGTTTGGTGGGCAGAGGCTCAGGAGTTTCCTGGGCTCCCCAGCTGGTGTCCTGGGATGTGGTATGCTTTGGGGCTGGGGTAACATGGGATCCCTCTGAGGACCCAGATTCTGGTACTAAGGGCTAGGGGAGGGGAACCTGGACCTCAGCCTTCCCCAGCCTTCAGCTTGAGCCTAGCGTGCTCCGGGCTCCCCAGTCCTCACGAAGCCTGCAAGAGCTGGCAGGAGGGTTAGGAGGGCTGGACCCTAGATTCCCTTCCTACCCCTGCCTGCCTTTTACCCTCTTCCCTGCAACCTCCTTGCCTCTGGACTGAATTAATTGGTGCCTTGGTTTCTCTGTCTGTACCTATTTAAGCCAGAGGCATTAGCCAGGATTCTGCTTGAAGATCGCTTTGTCTTTGAGGCGTTAGAGAGGCGGAGAAGAGAGGGTCCCAGAGTTGCTGGGTTTGGGGATTGGAAGGGGCAGGTGGTAGTCTTGCCCTTTCTCATGTCCTTTCTGACTCTAGCTCCTTGCAGAAGCCTGGTTTCTGGCTCGTACTGCCTGCTTTGGGGGAATCTTCATGCATCAACCAAATGGGCCATCAGTCACTTCATTAGCCAAGGCAGGAGAAGGGGAAAAGACTAGCTGGTCCAGACAGAAAGTCAGCTCCCCTTCCCTCAGCCACATCCCTGGACGGGAAGGTTCTGCGTGGGGTCCTGGGGTGGGGATGAGGCTGTGAGGAGACCAGAGTGGGAAGACTGCAGTCTTGGGTGACTTGTCTCTGCTTCTTGCCAGGTGGGAGGGGCCTGTCCACACCCTGGCTCCCTGTACCGCAGTGCCAGTCGTGTGCTTCCCCCGGGCTGACGTTGCCCCCTTCCTCGCCAGTTGGTGGGGGGGGAAGTCAGTGGATGGGAGGCCCATGGACTTTGGTTTTATAATGTAACCAGTGTGTGTGTGTATCGGGGTGGGGGGGAGGGTGTGTATACCATGTATTTCAGTGAAATATTTAATATATTTAAATATCAATAAAAATCAAACTCTTTGTAAAATTCCCTGTTCTCTGCAGCTGTTCTGGGCCTTGGGCTGGGTCAGAAGTGGCAGAGCCTGGGGTAGGAGGCAGGCCCCAGTCTGGGGGCTCTGTGGACCTCTCTCGTCTGTGATCGGAGGGCTTCCTCTGGTTTTCTCCTCGCCAAGGTGAAACCGCAGCATCTTCACAGAGCATGACTCCTCCAAGGCCTGTCAGCATCATGAGGAGCAGGGTGTCTTCCGAGATTCGTTACTCTGACCCCTGCCATGCATGAGCTCAGGAACCCCTGTGGTGGTCTTTCCAGTGCCCTGGCCCCTCCCAAACCAAACACCAAGTTCTGGCTCCTTCAGGAATCTCTCACAATCCTGATCTCACAGGAATTTGGGTATTGGAATAATTTCCCTCCCCCTCACTTCCAGTGCACACAAGTGACTTCTAGTCCAATCTGTTTATTCCATGTTCTCAATCCCCTCCTCCCATTAGTCAGCCATTGGAACCAGGACACCTCCCTCTTTCCCTCTTTGCCCTCCATCCAGAGTTTATCTTGTCCTTCTGCAAACACATCCTGCTCAATACAGACTGAAGTTTCTGTCATTGAGAATAGAGTGATCCATAAACCTGGAAAAGAGAGATAGGGTCTCAGATTCAGCCAGGTTAGGCTGGATGGGGGCGGGGGGGTGCTTAAACCTAGAATGGGCAGAGGTAGTGATGAAGAAGTGGGGCTACTGCCAATGGATGGTGGCTAGAGGGGTGCGAGGTGGCAGTGAAGGGAGCTGAAACACCCCAGGCCTCCCACAGGAGTGCTGTAGGTAACTTGTGTCTATTCAGAAGCCATGTCCATAAGGCAAAACGCAAAGACACAGACCAATCTTTAGTTCCTCTGAGTGCCACCACTGCCCAGATTCTGGGGCCAGTTGTCCCTGGTAAGACCAAAACTTCCTATTCCATTTCCCAACTCTGACTAGAAATGAAAGAGTCTCCCAGTGATTTCAGTGAGGGGAAGGAGCGATACTTTCCTTGATCTCCCCAGCCTCACCCTTCCAGCCTAACCTGGTCATTGGGCTTTTGATGAGGCAGTGGCGGGGGCTCCGGATCCATGGCATCGTTTCCTCTGGGCGCACTCCTGGATTGTGGGACCGCCAGAAGCTGAAGTTCTGAGCGTCAGTCAGGGGGACTCTGAAGACCTGATTGGGGACTGAATGGTTGGGGGAAGGGCAGGTTATCCAGTTTCTTAGAGTTGTCTGCTCCCTTTTGTGCCTCAGGGCATCACAAGCCCAGCCTAGCAACTGGGCCTGACCAGGTGCTGAGAAGTCCTGGAAATGCGGTCACCACGCTGAGTTCCACTTCTGGATTCCAGCATCTCGCACCCTTCGTGGTCAGTGGCATCAGTCTTGGTTCTTCCTGCTTCTACTATAAGCCCATCTCCAAGAGAGCTTTCCCCAAGTGCTAAGGTGGTGGAAAAACAAGTGGTCAACCCACTTGGTTTGTTTTCTTTCTTTCTTTGGCCGTGCTACACGGCTTGTGGGATCTTAGTTCCCCGACCAGGGATTGAACCCGGGCCCTCGGCAGTGAGAGCACAGAGTTCTAACCACCCAGCCCACTTGGAAAATGTGCAAGGTGAGTCTACTGGTTCTTTTTTTTCCCGCTTTGCTCATTTCAGGTAATTCTCTGAAATTTAGCAGTGATACTACCTCATGTTTGGATATTACTCATAAATATAATTTATCAAGTACCTGTTCTAAATGTTGTATTAGGTATTAAGCGTTTTTAAAATTTTGAAATAATACCAGACTTATCTAGATTTTCTTTTGTTTTGGATTTTCACTCTTTATTTATTTGAATAAATCTAATTATACCAGTGTATAAAATTTGTATATATATATTTATTTTTTTATTTTATTTTTTTGCGGTACTCGGGCCTCTCACTGTTGTGGCCTCCTCCCGTTGCGGAGCACAGGCTCCGGACGCGCAGGCTCAGCGGCCACGGCTCACGGGCCCAGCCGCTCCGCGGCATGTGGGATCTTCCCGGACCGGGGCACGAACCCGCGTCCCCTGCATCGGCAGGCGGACTCTCAACCACTGCACCACCAGGGAAGCCCTAAAATTTGTATGTCTTTAAAACATAAAATTATAGCCTAATATTCTGGCTGTATAGTCTGTGTAATCATTTTTTAAAAAATTCCTAATATACTATTGAGTAGATGTTATATTTTTCACTTAGTTGTTTTCCTATTAATCGATAAAAAGCTTTTAAAAAGTTTTGCTAGTAGAAATAACAGATATTCCTCTTCATGCGTATCTTTTTTAATTTCTGAAAGTATTTGTTTTTTTAAATTAAACTTTAATTTTGAGATAATGATAGATTCACATACAGTTGTAAGAAGTGAAATACAGAGATCTTGTGTACCCTTTAGCCATGTCCTCCTAGCCCCCACCATGGTAACATCTTGTAAAATTACAGCACTTCATTACAACCAGGGTATTAACATATTGATACAGAATGGTTCTACCACCACAGAATCCTGGAGTTGCCCTTTTATAGCCACATCCTCCTCCCTCCACCCCTTGGTAATCAATAATGTGCTTTTCAGTTCTATAATTTTGTCATTTTAAGAATGTTATATAAATGGCATCATACAGTATGGGATCTTTTTTGGGATTGGCTTTCTTTACATTGCAGAATTCCCTGGAGATTCCTCAGTATTTGCATGTATCAGTAGGTTGTCCTAGGTGCTTTTTTTTTTTTTTTTTTTTTTGTACATTTTCTCTAACTTTCACAAAAAATGCTACAGTATTATTCCGATTTTCAGATGATCCAGAGAGATTAAGTGGTTGAAGGAATTTGCCCAAGGTCACACGGCTTGTTTGGAGTTCAAACTCAGTTCAAATTCCAAAGCTTTGATCCTCACAGCAATTCTGTAAGATTGGTAGAGTAGGCATTTTCTGTTTTTTTGTTTTGTTTTTTTTTTTAAATAAACGAGGAAGCAGGTTAAAAAGGATAAGTGATTGCCCAAGGTGAGACACTTAAAAGAGACAGAAATAGTACTCACACCTGGATCTTCTGCTTCCAAGTCTGATTCAGTTTTTATTTTATCTTGCTTACCCCACCATTCAAGTCTACTTTCTCCTTCTCAGTCTCTTCTTGGCTCTTTTTGCCCCCATCCCCTGCTCTATAACAATGCCCCACCACACCCCAGCCATTCTTTAGGAACTCAGACACATCTTTTCTGCCCCTAGCATGTGACAAATCCAAGATACTTACATGTCTTTAACAACACCTTCCGTACAGCTTCCTGGTACCTTGTGTGGCTATTCTGGTGCACGGAATGATTCCCATTTTCTGAGATAATAAGGGGAAGCCTAGTGGGCTCTGGTTCTTTCCGGTCTGAAACGAGAGCAGAATTGCTCTGAGTACTTAGCAAATGGGGTTATTTGACTTTCTGAGTCTCTGGTCTCCATGTCAACCAGGCACAGGGCAGGGATCTCTCCAAGCCACTCACATCCGATTCTCAGGATCTCAGGAGTCAAATCAAAATGCCTGTGACAGAGGGGAGGGAGGGAGAACAGTGATCAGACCTTCCTCACTACTCTCTTGCTCCTCCCTGACTCCTGGGTTTTGAGTGGCCTCCTGCTAGAATCAGGATATTGACAACTACTTAGGGTTAGTGTAGGTGAAAAAGGCCCCTTGTCTGGATGGATTTTCCTTTCCTGATATTGGCATATTTGCAGAGCTTCAGTTGGTCTAAGAAGGGAAATTATGTTTAAGCTAAGTGTTGGAGGATAAGAAGGGATTCATGGGACATAGTAGTATCAGGAAGAGCATTTTGGGCAGCAAGATATCAAGTGCGTTAGAAGCGCTAGAGAGGTCTCAGCTTGCTGTTGATTTAGAGCTGGCCTAATGCTGGGTAAAGTGGAGAGGGACAGGGCCGGCAGCTGGAAAGGCAGTGTAGAGTAGGGTAGTGTAGACTTAGCATTCTTATGGGGGTTTAGGCATCTCCTCTGAAGCAAAATCTGTATCTTACAGTGACTGAAAAAAACAGACCTTCCTTACCCAGTGCTATGGTCTGAATGTTCCCATCCCCCCCAAATTCACAAGATGAAAACTTAATGCCCAAGGTAATGGTATTTGGAGGGGTGGGGCCTTTGGGATGTGATTCATGAGGGCAGAGCCCTCATGAATGGAATTAGTGCCCTTGTAAAAGAGACCTGAGAGAGCTTCCTTGCCCCTTCTGCCATGTGAGGAAACAATAAGAAGTCTGCAGCCTGGAAGCGGGCCCTCACGTGGCATCCTGATCCTGGACTTCCAGCCTCCAGAAATGTGAGAAATAAATTTCTGTTGTTTATAAGCCACCCAGTCTACGGTATTTTGTTATAGCAGCCTGAATGGACTAAGATACCCAGCGTCTTGTGTAGCGAGGCCATGGGCAAAGAGTTTTGGTAGGCCAATCAACACATCTTCTTCAGACTTTGAATCAAAGATTGGGGTTGCAAAGAAGCTGGGACCATGTAAAGTCTTTTTCTACTGACGGAAGTTGGGGCAGTGAAGCTGCATCTTGTTTCGAGCAGCAGTATCCGGGGCCCAGTGTCCTTGGTGCCAGCAGTGCCACCACAGCATCGAATGCAGTGGTGTCTGTGCCCAGCCAGGTCTGCAGCATGATTCTGAACATTGTTTCTGGTTACCCTCTGCCAAGCTTTCTTCTCTGTTCCTTCTACAATTTTTATGTGTTTCCCAATATTCCTTTTTTTATAAACTACTTCATTGTATAACAGACATAGAAAAAGTTGTATATATTTAATATATACAACTTAATGAGTTTGGAGATAAGTATACACCTGTGAAACCATCACCACAATCTATGCCACAAACATATACATCACCTCCAAAAATCTCCTCCCACCCTCTTTGTTTATTGTTGTTATTATTTTTTTGACAAGAACATCTAACATAAGCTCTAATCTCTTAGCGAAGTTTTAAGTATATAACACAGTATTAACTATAGGCTCCGTGCTGTACAGTAGACCTCTAGGACTTACTCATCTTGCATAACTGAAATTTTGTACCCTTTGATAACTACCTCCCTGTTTCTTCCTCCCCCCAGCCTCTGGCAACCACCGTTTTATTTTCTGCTTCTATGAGTTTGATTATTTTAGATTCCTCATACAAGTGGTATCATGTAGTATTTGTCCTGTGTCTGGCTTATTTATTTCACTTAGCATAATGTCTTCCAGATTCATCCATGTTGTTGCAAATGGCAGGATTTCCTTTTTTTTTAAGGCTGAATAATATTCCATTGTATGCATATACCACATTTTAAAAATTCAGGGACTTCCCTGATGGTCCAGTGGTTAAGACTCCGCCCTCCCAATGCAGGGGGCCAGGGTTCAATTACCTGGTTAGGGAACTAGATCCCTCACGCCGCAGCTAAGAGCCTGCATGCCACAACTAAAAATGATCCCGCATGCCGCAACGAAGATCTCGCATACAGCAACGAAGACCCCGTGTGCCGCAACTAAGACCTGGTGCAGCCAAATAAATATTTTAAAAAAATAATAAAATTTTAAAAAATAAAATAAATAAAAAACCCATTCATGAGCTGATGGACATTTATGTTGCTTCCATATCTTGGCTGTTGTGAATAATGCTGCAACGAATATGAGAGTGCAGATATCTCTTTGAGATCGTGATTTCAATTCCTTTCAGGATATATATATCAGCAGTGGGATTTCTGGATCATATGGTAGTTCTATTAATTTCTTGAGAAATCACCTTACTGTTTTCTATAGTGGCTGCACCCATTTGCATTCCCACCACAGTGCACATGGATTCCCTTTTTTCCTCACCAATGCTGGTTATCTTTTGTGGGTTTTTTGATTATAGCCACTTTAACAGGTATGAGGTGACATTGCGGTTTTAATTTGCATTTCCCTCATGATTAGATGTTACGCATCTTTTCATATACCTGTTGGCCATTTGTGTGTCTTCTTTGGAGAAATGTCTGTTCAGATCCTCTGCCCATTTTTTAGTTGGATTTTCTTTTTTTTTTTTTTTTGCTATTGAGTTATAGGAATTCCTTATATATTTTGGATATTAACCCTTTATCAAATATATGGTTTGCAAGTATTTTCCCCCGGTTTTACTTTGCATTTCCCTCATGATTAGATGTTAAGCATCTTTTCATATACCTGTTGGCCATTTGTGTGTCTTCTTTGGAGAAATGTCTGTTCAGATCTTCTGCCCATTTTTTAGTTGGATTTTCTTTTTTTTTTTTTTTTTTGCTATTGAGTTATAGGAATTCCTTATATATTTTGGATATTAACCCTTTATCAAATATATGGTTTGCAAGTATTTTCCCCCATACTATAGGTTGCCTTTTCATTTTGCTGATTGTTTCCTTTGCTGTGCAGAAGCTTTTTAGTTTGATGTAATCCCACCAATATTCTTTTAATAAATTCATGTTCTGCTTGAATAAGCTAGATTTGGCTTGCATCTCAGAATCCTGGGCTTGTCAGGAACTGGGTCAAAATTTGCCGTTCTCTCTTGAAATTGTTGAGATAGCTGACTCACCTCTGGTGGATGGTGGGGATGCGCCCTCTGTTTTAATTAATTAATTAATTAATTTTTGGCTGCGTTGGGTCTTTGTTGTGGTGCGCGGGCTTCTCATTGCGGTGGCTTCTCTTGTTGTGGAGCAGAGGCTCTAGGCGCGCAGGCTTCAGTAGCTGTGGCGCACGGGCTCAGTAGTTGTGGCTCGCGGGCTCTAGAGCACAGGCTCAGTAGTTGTGGTGCACGGGCTTAGTAGCCCTGCGGCATGTGGGATCTTCCCGGACCAGGGCTCGAACCCATGTCCCCTGCATTGGCAGGCAGATTCTTAACCGCTGTGCCACCTCTGTTTTATAGTCCTTCCCCAGCTCCCGCTTTTCCCCTTCATCCTGCTTGGCCCCACACATTCGTCATCATCTGTCCCTCCACACTCCCTTTTGCACTCCAGTGGAAATCTCCTTTCACATTCTCTGAGACAATGACATTACCAGAGTGGGACACTGTTTGAATCCCCTCCCTTGACAGTCGAGGGCTTGGGCAGGTGGAAGCCTGGACTGAACCAGGGGCTGAATTTACTTCATCACAGGTTATAGCAATGAGGGGCCATTTCCTAGAAGCAGTGTCATTTGAGTTTGGTCGTTTGACTTTGGGCTAAGTGAAGGTGTCAGAATGTCTACGGCCAAGTAAGTGTAGACTGAGATGAATGAGCAAGAGCTTATCCCTAGTGGGCAATGGGACCTGGACTACAAGTCATTACTGGTCTGGGTGCCGGTGACACTGGGAGCGCTTTAGCGGGTCCCGAGGCCTCAGACTGTCCTTTAGGGTACAGCCAGATGATGCTCTCTATTATCTCAGTTTCCAAGTAGTAGTCTTCCAGCTTACTGTATGGGTTACTGTGTGCTTGGAGGTGTATTGGACAGTATCAGCCACTTGGATGCCTTCCTCTTGAATCAAGCACCAGTTGGCATATTCCTCGGATCAGTATTTGGCGAGCTGGAAGATATTTTTGGTAACCCGTAGCTTCTGCAAGCTGCCAAGTTTTGGAAGCCACCTGAGGTGAAGGGTGGTGATGAGTAGGTGGGAACCATGCCACAGCTACTTGTGAAAGGGCATGTCTGGGTAGAGGGTTGCAATGAACTCCTTGTAACTCCACCATGGCAAGGGAGATGAATCCATCATTTTGTTGGCAGATGGTATAACAGAGGTTCTTCACACACCCAGTTAAAACTATACTCCAGGGCTTCCCTGGTGGCGCAGTGGTTGAGAGTCCGCCTGCCGATGCAGGGGACACGGGTTCGTGCCCCGGTCCGGGAAGATCCCACATGCCGCGGAGCGGCTGGGCCCGTGAGCCATGGCCGCTGAGCCTGCGCGTCCGGAGCCTGTGCTCCGCAACGGGAGAGGCCACAGCAGTGAGAGGCCCGCGTACTGCAAAAAAAAAAAAAAAAAAAAAAGTACTATACTCCATATGTTTTTTTGTGATAAATAGATATGAAGGGCCCTGACACTTTCTTCTTGAGCCAGGCCATAAATTAGGAGTTGCCGTAAGACCAGATTTAATGCTTTGAATGGACCATGAAGGACATATGGGGTAGTGCAAAAGTACTTGGGTGGATCGTCTACTTTTCCAAATTTATGTTGCAGATTTCTCAATAGTATAAGCTTCCCAGGGCCACTGGGATGGTCACAAAATCTTAGTTTTCCACTGCTTTGCCCATTGACTCTGTTAGCTGGAACTGGGGGCTGATTGGCCACAATGTTTTCAGGCTGAAGAATTTTTAGAATGGGTCTACCTCAGTGGCTCCCAGAATTCTGACTTTCAGGTTAGGGTATTTGCCTGTCTGTTCCAGATTCTGAGTACCTAGTGGTGATAATATCTAACAGACATTACTTGCAGTTGTCTTGAAGTTGGTGTCACTGCAAGCAGAGTAATACCACCCTGACTAGAAATTTATACAAGATCAGTTTGAGAGAAAATGTTGTGGTACTGTAGGTAAAATATGACTCCTGTCTAAGAGGTCGTATCAGCTGTGGGGCATTAATCCCTCCAAGTTGAGTGGCGCGTTAACATGGATTGAAATTGGCTCAAGTATGTTTTGAAGGCTATCTTGCACTTATTGTCTTTCCTGAGATAAGGAAATAGTGCTTTGGGAGGAAGTGGACAAGAGCATAAACCCAGGGAACCAGACCAATTCCCAGGGCACATTTTACATATGGGGACAGTTCCTTTGCCTCCAAAAATATCTTCCTCAAAGTGGTGCACTTGTTCAGGATTCTGAACACAGGGGAGGTGGAGGGGGCACGAGATAACAGAGAGGCTTAATGCTGGTTGCAGACTGCTGATGTAAAATGGACTTCATGGATATTCTAGAGATAACAACAATAAAAAGGGCTAATAATTAGTGAATGTGCTCAGCACAACTATAAAAGGTAGGTACTGTTACTATCTTATTTTGTAAATGGAGAAACAGAGGCCCAGAGAAGTTCAGTGATTTGCCCAAGGTCACATAACTAGCATATGGCAGAGACATGAGTTTAACCCAAGCAGTTTGGCTCCAGAGCCCATGCTGTTAACCACCGCATTAAACTGGCTCTTGGAATCATCTCATCAGGCCTTCCAGGAAAGACCAAGGACTAAGGAAAAACATGAACTGATGGAACTAGCCTCTTAATGGGCTCCCCTGTGTACAGCTCAATGGGGGCCTTGTCAAGGGTGTCTGCTCAACTTGGAGAAGCCTTGAGTTGGGAGAGAGACATGATGATATTACCTTGTTCTAGAGGCAGATCCCTGCCTCCCTGAGATTCACTGAATCGTGGAATATCATTTCCTATGGCCAGCATCGAGGGAGCAGAGAGGACTGGAACCTGGTGGGCCAGTCTTCAGTGGATTAGATCAGTCCCAGTGAGGAAAACCTGTGGGGAAATGCCAAGCCCCTGTGGAAAAAGTGGTCTCTCTGCTGCAATACAGACACAGTCATCCACCTTGGAGGTGCCCACTCCCTAGGCTTTGGCAGATTGTAGCTGTGAGTAGCTTGAGTACCTTCTCCCTTCTGGTTTCAGGTGGATGGGGATGATGGTCTACAGTGGCTATGAGACATATGAGTGTTTCCAAAATACATTTCTGTAACTTCAGTATGTTTATCCATTTAGAAAGGCAGAGGGGCTCAGAGGTTTTGGCCAGTTCACTCTTGGCTGAATTGTGCCATGCATGCTCCTGTTTGAAAAGCCAGAACGACAGTGCCCTCTGCTGGAGTCTAAGTGGCATCTCCAGCTGTCTCCTAATAGCGGGTCACCAAACAGGCAGCTAGGAGAGGTCAGGAGAACTAGGAGACTGAGCAGAGGACATTCCAATTAGGGTGGGGAAAACCACCTATGGGATCCCTTTGACACGATCCAGAAAATGAGAATACAAGTGATATATGCTCGGCTTTTACCAAAGATTTGAGATTTACTTTTTCTTTGAAGAGATTCATTTGGAGGTAAGAGCAACTTGGAGGACTCATTAGTGAATTCCTCTGGGAGAAGGAATGATAAAGGCAGCAGTGGAGGAAGATGGAGTGAGGCCCTTTGGATGTGCAGAGCTTGGAGCTCATCGTGTCTGTGGCTGGAGGACAGTCACTAGAGAGTCTGGCAGGGAGAGGTCATTTGTTTCAAGCCAAGAATAAGCATAAGCACTATTAACCACCCACCCCCATCGATTTGCCTCTGAGACACCTGTCAGTGGGCAGTGCCCTGAGTGTAGATTTGTGTTAGGATGATGTCTAGCTTGACCACGGGTTTTCATATAACAAGGCAAGGGAGTTGTCTCAGCAACGGGCCAAAAAAAGGGGATTTTTCTGAAATTCTGACACTCCTGGACCAAGAGGAGTGTCCAGGTATGCCGCTAAGAGTAGGTGGGAGAACAGGGTTCAAAGCAGGTGGTGAGATAGATTCAGCAAAGAAAAGGACAGATATATGGCCATGCTCCCCTGGGCAGGACAGAGAAGGGAAAGCTTAGACACTCAAGGTGAATGAACACAGGAAGCTGGGCTGAACTTGCAGGGAAAACTAGTAGTATTATCAGGAAGGGTGAGTCTGGGAGGGGCAGGAATCTACTGATTAGTAGACAAGAGAGTTCTGGTCGCTGGTCAGGGATGCTCTTCTGTGGGTGGCTGCAATTGACCAGGCTCTTTCAGGGCCTGGATGAGCTATCCTTTGAAGCCAGCTAGCATTTTTTGCTTCTCAAGGAATCTTATGGTTAAAAATATTGCTTTCCATGGGAATTCCCTAGCGATCCAGTGGTTAGGATCGGTACTTTCACTGCCAAGGGCCCAGGTTCAATTCCAGGTTGGGGAACTAAGATCCCACAAGCTGTGCGGCCAAAAAAAAAAAAAATTACATATATGTGTGTGTGTGTGTGTGTGTGTATTGTTTTTCAGGTACCCTATCCTGGCAAGTACGGTTTTTTTTTTGCGGTACGCGGGCCTCTCACTGTGTGGCCTCTCCCGTTGTGGAGCACAGGCTCCGGACGCGCAGGCTCCGGACGCGCAGGCTCAGCGGCCATGGCTCACGGACCCAGCCCCTCCGCGGCATGTGGGACCTTCCCAGACCGGGGCACGAACCCGTGTCGCCTGCATCGGCAGGCGGACTCTCAACCACTGCGCCACCAGGGAAGCCCCCTGGCAAGTATTTTTTGAGTAGCAGAACAAAGATATTACAGTCAGAGGAAAGGTATATATTCCATGTGTAAATAATAACTTACCTATTATGGTTTATTACTTTTCTTCCAATCATCTGTTGTACAGTTTTATGTGCTAGGTCTTAGCTGTATTACATACATTATATAATTTAATCTCCACAACAAATCTAGAAGGAAGGCATTATTATCTCCATTTACAAGTGAGGAAACAGGCACTCGGAATTTGCTTAGCGAGTTAGCTCCATGAATCTGAACAACTTTGAGTACCTGATAAAAATGAGTTTCTGAAGTCAAGGATAGACCAAAGTATGCTCTCCACACCCAGTTTTCCTCTTTGGTTTTTCTATTTTGGTTCTTTATCAGGAGGAAAAGAAAGGAAGGAGGCAGAGACTGGCAGAATATTTAGTTACCTGTGTTGACTCATGACTATGAGTTTTCATTATGACTATAATAAGGAAAGCTTGAGTGGGCCCTCACATCTACTAGAAGGGAAAAAAAACTTTCTTCAAAGAAAAATTGTTAATGACTTAAAAATATCATCATAGTATGCGTTAAGAATGAGAAGTGTTAATAAGTTCATTTTAATGGTTGCTGTTAAAGCTCTCACTGAAGGGCCAAGTAAGAGTGTGGTTGATTTGAGCATGGAGAACAGGTTGAAGTGCTAGTACAGGGGGAGAGAAAAAGGTCAAGCCACTTGAGTGAATGTATTAACAAGGTGAAATCAGCCAGAAAGAGAGCAGGGCCAGAGAATCATTCTGAAGACAAGTGTGAGTGACAAATTAGAGTCCTGCAAGATCACATGGAACGGAGGGTGAGCACAGTCAGGAACTGTGTGTTCCTTGAATTGATGAATGGAGAAATTGGGATTAGGAAGACTTGGGTAAGAAAGGTGGATGGATGTTGTTTTCTAAGAGCCAAACAGAATGCTGTATTTTCTCCATACATACTTTCCCAAACCAGTTCTGAAGTAATAGAAAGGTATGAGCCAAGTGCCCTGTTATGGTGGTCCACATTCCCAAATATCTGCCAGCTGACATATTGCAAGCAACCTCAGCAGCACCAGGATTCAGAAGCAGGTGAGCTCTGTTGCACTTTCCTGTTGATATGTTAAATAAGATGAAAGCTAAGAGCTTACCGTTTAATTTAGCAACATCACCCTGGATATGAGCATTGGTGACTAGACACATAAGAAGTTTCAGTGGAGTGGTAGGGGCAAAAGCCTGATCGGCATGGGTTCAAGAGAGTCTGGCAGGATATTTAGAGACAGAAAGACCAGACAACTCTTTTGAAGAATTTTTCTGTATGGGGGGTGGGCAGGGAAATAGGATGTAGGGCTTTAAGATGCAAGAAATTATAGCATGAATGTATGTAGATAGGAATAGCCAGAGATAGAAAAACTGATGCAATAGAGTGTGAAGAATATTGGAGTAGTGTCCTTGAATAATCAACAGTATGAGATCTGATGCACAAGTGGAGGGGTTGGTCTTAACAAGTGTGTAGACCATTCACTCATTATAATAAGACATATACAGGCACAGATGCAGGTAGATGGATAGACATGATTTTGTGAGAGGTTATAGAAATTATCTTCCAGTGGCTTCTGTTTTCACTGTGAAATAGAAGGAAAGTCATTATGTGAGAGTGAGGATAGGAGATGAGGTGTTAGAGGTTTGAGGAAAGAGAAGGTACGAAGTGGCCTTCAGGAGAGTGAGAGAATGCATAGAACAAGGAAATGTAGTCTGACTTCTGGGTAGCCCTAGAGGCCCACTTGAGTTTAGTGATCAGGAATTTAAAGTGAGGCCAATCAGCATGGTTGTTTTTCTCTTGTCGATGAGTATAAACTACTTTTTCCAGGAGTTTTGGTATAATCAGGACTGGGAAAGGGGAGAAGGTGGTGGAGAAAGAAATGGGGACAGTAGCTTGAGGGGACAACTTGGTCCCAAGAGAGGATTCTTTTTTTTCCCCAGGTGGAATGATTACAGCACATTTGTATACTTATGGAAATGATCTGGGAAGAGGGAAAAAACTGAGGCAGAGGGGTATAATTACAGGAGCAAAATCCTTGAGGAAAGTGTAGATGAGATCCAGTACACAAATGGAGTCAGTTCATTCATTGTACCAGAGGGAAGGTATAAATGCAGTGGAATGTTAGATGTGATGATGGAAGGCCTCTTGATTGCTTCTATTTTTAGTTAAATAAGGAGCAAGGAAGTTATTAGCTCAGAGTGAGGATCGAGAGGGGATTTTAGAGATTTGAGGAGAGAGGGGGAGTTGCCTTGAGGAGTGGGAGAGTGGCTAGGGAAATATAATAGGATTTTCAGGAAGTCCCAAGTGCTCACTTGAGGTTTGTGGTTATGGTACTAATCATTCTAGGAAGACTAGATGTCCTAGGAGGAGGGCCAAATACACATACCTTTCTCTTCATAGGTTTCCCTGGAGCTCCACACTCCAACTCCCTGGAGTTTCATAGCCTTATCTTGAACTTCTAGAGTCAGCCTATGTGCCCTGGAGCTTGGCCATGTGGTCCCAGACTTCAGCTCCTGGGCAGCTCAAGTGGCTTCAAGGGAATACTACGAATAGAACATAATTACTATTGCATGGAATTTTCAGGAGGAAGTCTGAATAACATGGTTGAAGCCAAACTTGGCAGAGGGTAGCCAAGTTCCCTGAATGTCTTTGTGCATAGATATTTCAGGATGTGCACAAGTAAAATGACTTGTCAAGAACCTACATGTGCTGCCACTTGAGGGCAAAAGACACACATAGACTGAAAGTGATGGGATGGAAAAAGATATTTCATGCAAATGGAAATGACAAGAAAGCAGGTGTAGCAATACTCACACCAGACAAAATAGACTTTAAAACAAAGTCCATAAAGAAAGACAAAGAAGAATACTATATAATGATAAAGGAATGATTATATTATGAGAAGAGGATATTACACTTGTTAACATATATGCACCCAATATAGGAGCACCTAAATACATAAAACAAATACTAACAGACAATAAAGGGAGAAATTGACAGGAATACAACAATAGTAGGAGACTTTAATACCTCACTGACATCAATGGACAGATCTTCCAGACAGAAAATCAATAATGCAACAGAGATCCTAAATGACACAATAAAACAGTTGGACTTAATTTATATCTACAAGACACTACATCCAAAACAAAACAAAAACAAACAAACAAACAAAACCCAGAATACACATTCTTTTCAAGTCACATGGAACATTCTCTAGGATAGACCATATAAAGGACACAAAACAAGACTCAACAAATTTAAGAGGATAGAAATTATTTCAAGCATCTTTTCTGACCATAACAGTATGAAACTAGAAATCAACCACAGAAGGAAAAATGAGAAAAAATGGCTTGTCAGAAATGGGAGATGAGTTACAGGGTTCTGGCTGGGATGCAGTGAAAGCAGTCTGTGATCAAAGTGGGATTTGGAAGTGCTTTGTTATGGTTTTAGCCTTGAATTCCTTCTAGATTTTGAAATTTGCTCTTATGAGGATGAAGCTCTTGCCTCAGCTCTATACATGGCTGGCTCATTCTCATTCTTCACGGTGTGGCTCAAACATTACCTCCTTGATTACTGTCTAAAGTGGGCCTCTCAGGCTTCCCTGGTGGCACAGTGGTTAAGGATCTGCCTGCCAATGCAGGGGACATGGGTTCGAGCCCTGGTCCGGGAAGATCCCACATGCCCCGGAGCAACTAAGCCCATGCACAACAACTGCTGAGCCTGCACTCTAGAGCCTGAGAGCCACAACTACTGAGCCTGCGTGCCACAACTACTGAAGCCTGCGTGCCTAGAGCCCATGCTCTGCAACAACAGAAGCCACCACAGTGAGAAGCCTGTGCACTGCAATGAAGAGTAGCCCCCGCTTGCCTCAACTAGAGAAAGCCCGCA
>NC_041219.1:90076884-90084493 GCF_002837175.3 Physeter macrocephalus
AATAATAATAATAATAAATAAATAAATAAAGTGGGCCTCTCCAAGTTACTCTCCATCATGGGATCTGCAAACTCAGTTGCCTATAAGAGTCAGGCAGATAATGTTTACGAGTAAAACAACTAAGAAAGCTGTCGCATCTAAAGGGGCAGCTGCAACTTTGCTCTGGCCATTTGTGGTCATGTGGGAATTTAGGGCCAGTGTAGCCAGTTCTAATTTTTAAGAGAAGTCAGAAATGTGGATTTTACATAAAATCTCCTGATTTTTAGATGTGGGTCCAAATTTTTTTAAGAAATCACTCTGCAGGCTGAGTCCGGCCCTCTGGCCAGCAGTTTATAACTTCTGATCCATTGCATCAACTCTCCCACCCTTATATACTTCCCAGTACTTGTTATATTCTGTGAATATCTTGTTTGTTTATTTACCTGTTTATTGTCTGTGTTAGTCACTGTTGTATTCCTAGTGCCTAACACAGTGCCTGGCACAATCAGTTCCCAATAAATAATTATCTGATGTTGGATGAGAAGGGGAGTCTGGATTGGTGCCTTACTTGGGAGGTTTCTATGTATTCTGAAATTATATATATAAATTATAAATATGAATATATGTGTGTATGTGTGTGTTTATATAGAGGTGTGTGTATATATGTATATACATAAATATATGTGTATACACACGCACACACACACACACACACACACACACAAACACCTGTATATGGCAAATATTTTCTCTTAGTCTCTCTTTTATTTATTTATTTTTTTTGGCCGTGCCGCACGGCTTGTGGGATCTTAGTTCCCAGACCAGGGATCAAACCTGGGTCCTTGGCAATGAAAGCACAGAGTCCTAACCCCTGGACTGCCAGGGAATTCCCCTCTTAAGTTTATTTCTTGCCTTTTAACTTTATGATGTCTTTCAATACAGAATTATAACTTTTATTTAGGAAAAATTGTCAATCTTTTCTCTTAGGCTTCTGGGGCTATGTCCTACGAGGAAAGTTTTCCAAATTAACTTACAAAGTGTTTTCTTTTTTTTTTAATGTTTAATTTTATTTTTGGTTGCATTGGGTCTTCATTGCTGTGTGCGGGCTTTCTCTAGTTGTGGCGAGCGGGGGCTACTGTTTGTTGAGGTGCATGGGCTTCTCATTGCGTTGGCTTCTCTTGTTGCGGAGCATGGGCTCTAGGGTGCACGGGCTTCAGCAGTTGTGGCGTACGGGCTTAGTTGCTCCACAGCATGTGGGATCTTCCCGGACCAGGGATTGAACCTGTGTCCCCTGCATTGGCAGGCGGATTCTTAACCCCTGTGCCACAAGGGAAGTCCCTATACTTATTTATTTTAAATCTGCCTTGTAATCCAAACATTTATGAAAAAAACCTCTTTTCACGTACTTGATAGTGAACTTTGAAGCACAAAAGTTTCAAATTTTGATGAAATCCAATTTATCTGTCTTTCCTTCTGTCACTTATGCTTTTGTTGTCTTTTCTTAGAAACCACTGCCTAAACCCAAGGTCATGAAGATTTTTCTTCTAAGAGTTTAAAGTTTTAGCTCTTACATTTATGTCTATGGTCCATTTTGAGTAAATTTTTGTATATGGTGTGAGGTGGGGCCCAATTTCATTCTTTTGCATGTGATTATCCAGTTTTTGCCGCACAATTTGTTGAAACGACTATTCTCTCCCATTGAATTTTGTCTTGGCATTCTTGTTGAAAATTAACTGACCATAAATTAAGGGTTTATTTCTGGACTCTCAATTCTATTTCACTGATCTATATGGCAATTCTTATGCCAATATAACACGGTCTTGATTATAGCAGCTTTGTAGAAGATATGAAATTGGGAAGTATGTCCTCCAACATTGTTATTCTTCAAGATTGCTTTGGTTATTCTGGGTCCCATATATTTCCATATGAATTTTAGGATATCTTGTCAATTTCTACCAGATATCATTATCTTTGGGAGGTATTTCTTTTTTTAAAAAAATTGAACTATAGTTTACATAAAATATTATGTTAGTTTCATTTGGGTGATATTTCACTACAAGGAATTCTAAGCATCTAAAATGTGTCTGGAAAGGGATCTCACATTTATTCCTCCCCTGCATCCTAACTCACATACTGAATTTGGCAAATATTCAGGAATCTCCAACTTGGTCCAGGACACTTATCTGTTTTTATCAGTAATCCTTTAAGGTACCCTAGTTTCTTTTTGTTTTTTGGTTTTTTTGGCCGTACTGTGCAGCATGCGGGATCCTAGTTCCCCCACCAGGGAATGAACCCGTGCCCCCTGCATTGGGAACGCGGAGTCTTAACCACTGGACCACCAGGGAAGTCCAAGGTGCCCTAGTTTCTTGATGTATTTTAGACTATTAAGTGTGAATAGCTCAATATTATATATATAGTAGAAGCTCTTCTAAAGAAGCTCCATTGAGGGTACTTCCCTGGTAGTCCAGTGGGTAAGACTCCAGGCCCCCAATGCAGGGGGCCCAGGTTCAATCCCTGGTTGGGGAACTAGATCCCACATGCATGCTGCAGCTAAGAGCTCGCATGCCGCAATGACGATCCCTCATGCCACAATGAAGATCCTGCATGTTGCAACTAAAGATCCTGCATGCCACAAATATCATCCAGCGCAGCCTAAATAAGTACATAAATAATAAATAAATAAATAATAAATATTAAAAAAGGAAACTCCATTGAATAGACTTGCTAGATTAATTAATGTTCTCCATTTCCTCTGAAAAACATATTAAAAGATTCCTGCAACACTCCAGTTGCAGCCAAGAGCTACTCTCGAGTATACCTGCACACCTATGCTCCCACCAGTTGAACTGTGTGCATACCAAGAGTCAGCTGTGGTTCTTCTCCCCAAACAATTTATGCCAGGTTTATTCTGTAATTGCAATATTGCAATTTAATGATATATTATGTCAACTAATGGAATATGTATTTTTAAAAAAAGAGCAGTGAGTGCCTCCATGAGATTTACCAGGGGCACCCAAAGCAAACAGTCCCAACCTTTCTACATAAAATGTATCAAGCAAGCATTAAATAAATTTATGAGATATTAAAAAAAAGAGCAGTGGTTTGTATAAAAATGAAATTGAATGCTTTGGAAAAACTCAAACTTTAAAAAATTACACTTCGAATTAGAATGGATGTGATTTAGAAAATTACCATTTTGCAACTATCATAGAAATAATTGAACCATCACTATATACTAAAACTAGTAAGCGAAAGTTTGATGAAGAATAGGGTATTTACATTTTTTCAAAGTATCTTCCTGGAAATTATTACTAATTACAAAACAAAAATAGTAACTTGACAGTGGAGAAAACTGGAAAACACCACCTTAATCAAATGGTCAAAGTTAACATCACCAATAATGGGACAAAATGACATCACAAGCCTCCTTGATGTGATGTATTGAAGACATAATATTGCTTAGTGCTGCCAAAAATATTTAAACCTAATCTAATCTTGAGAAACATCAGACAAACCCAAATTAAGAAAAATTCTATAAAATATCTTGCCTGTACTGTTAAAATTGTCAATGTCATGAAACAAAGCATCAGAGGAATTGTTCCAGATTAAAGGAGACTAAAGAGACATGCCAACTAAATGCAATCCTTATTGGATTGATTGATTAATCAATAATTAATTAACCAATTTAATTGGTTAATTAACCAATCAAATAATTGATTAACCAATTATTTCTATTTCTATGATCAATCTTATCTGTAATTGTATCCTAGAAGGAAAAATTTTGTTCTAAAGGACATTAATGGGACAATTGGCAAAATTGGAATATAGACTATAGATAATTAAATAGTATTGTATCAGTGTTAAAATTGCTGAGTTTGATACCTATACTGTGGGTTGTTATCTAAGAAAATGTTCTTATTCTTAGGAAATACAAACTGAAATATTTGAGAGTAAAGGAGCTTATTACATGAGCAGCTTATTCTCAACTAGCTGAGAAAAAAATAGATGTTTATATATAGATATGTACATATATAAATTATATATATATGGAGGAGAGAGAGCAAGCAAATGTGGCCAAATATTAACAATTGACTAATTTGGGTAAAGGGTTTAGGGAATTTCTTTTGTACCAGTCTTACAACTTTTCTATAATTTTAAAAAAACTAATTAATTTATTTTTGGCTGCGTTGGGTCTTTCTCTAGTTGCGGTGGCTTCTCTTGTTGTAAAGCATGGGCGCTAGGTGCGTGGGCTTCAATGGTTGTGGCGGGCAGGCTCTAGAGCACAGGCTCAGTAGTTGTGGTGCACAGGCTTAGTTGCTCCGTGGCATATGGGATCTTCCCGGACCAGGGCTCGAACCTGTGTCCCCTGCATTGGCAGGCGGATTCTCAACCACTGTACCACCAGGGAAGCCCTCTATAATTTTGAAATTATATCATGAAAATACATTACTTTTCAAAAAATTATTTATTTATTTTTGGCTGCGTTGGGTCTTCATTGCTGCACGCGGGTTTTGTCTAGTTGCGTTGAGCGGCGGCTACTCTTCATTGGGGTGTGCAGACTTCTCATTGCGGTGGCTTCTCTTGTTGCAGATCACGGGCTTCAGGCGTGCGGGCTTCAGTAGTTGTGGCTCGCGGACTCTAGAGTGCAGGCTCAGCAGTTGTGGCACACAGGCTTAGTTGCTCCGCAGCATGTGGGATCTTCCTGGACCAGGGCCCAAACCCGTGTTCCCCACATTGAAAGGCGGATTCTCAACCACTGCGCCATCAGGGAAGCCCTCTATAATTTTGAAATTATATCATGAAAATACATTTTAAAGATGGTTAATTAACCATAAAGTTTATTTCCTTTCCCTCCTACATTTGCTAAAATCACATCAAAATAACAACAACAACAATAATGGCATTAACCTTCAAGGTCAAAGAGAGAGCAAGGATACAATAGCAAGATGATATATTTCAGTGGAAATATCTTTTGAAAAATGGACAGTAGAGAGGGGGTAGTAACGAATTTATCAGAATAGGAAAAGTTTTAACTTACGTTTCTGCAGTGGAGGATACGCCTAGAATTGAGCTAATTCATTTGGGAGGCTCAAACCTTAGAACGTAGCAGGTACCACAGAAGGTAGGAGTAAAGACTAGGTCCAAGAACAGGAAGGTGGTCACTGAAACTCTGTCTACAGAGCATGTGGCACAACCAGGCAAACCACCATGCCCCAACAAGGAGATAAAAGATTTCTCTGTCCAGCAATCCCACTTCTGGCTATATCTCCAAAGGAAGTGAAAACAGGATCTTGAAGAGGTATCTTCACTCTCATGTTCATTGCAGCATTGTTCACAATAGCCAAGATATGGAACCTAAATGTCTGTCAATGCATGAATGGATAAAGAAGATGTGATGTGTATATATATATATATATATACATATATATATATATGTATATATATATATATATATGCCACGGAATATTATTCAATCATGAGAAAGAAGGAAATCCTGTCATTTGCAACAACATGGATGAAGCTTGAGGGCATTATGCTAAGTAAGATAAGTCAGACAGAAGAAGACAAATACTGTATGATCTCACTTAGACGTGCAATCTAAAAAAGCGGAACTCAGAAACAGAGTAGAATGGTGGTTGGGGGTGAGGGGATGAGATGTTGGCCAAAGGGTATAAACTTCCAGTTATAAGATGGATAAGTTCTGAGGATCTAATTACAGCATGGTGATTATAGGTAATTTTACTGCATTATATACTTGAAAGGTACTGAGAGAGTAGATCTTGAATGTTCTTACCACAAAAAAGAAATGGCAATTACGTGACGTGATGGAGGTATTAGAGCTAATACTATGGTAGTTATCATCTTGCAATATATTTTAAGCATATCAAATCAACATATTGTACACCTTAAACTTACACAATGTTATACATCACTTATATCTCAATAAAACTGGGGAAAAAGAGAAAGATTTCTCTGGAGGAACTGAATCTTGGAGGCACTGCACTCCTGCACAAGATTTACTGTGAGGGACGGCATATGGTGCAAGACTAAAAATACGATGATTAAGTGAAAATCGAGATCCTCAAAGGTGAGACTCAGTGCCCCCTTCTCCTGTCTTGATCCCAGTATGCTAGCAGACAAACATGTAACCAGTCCCCAGAGAAGCAATTATAGTGTTCTTCCCTGGAGAAAATGTAGAGATCCAGAGGAAAGCTCCCAGTGAAGCCCACAATGGATAACTACCCCTGCCCTCCAGGCTTCTAGTCAGCTTTTTAGTTCCTCACTCTTAACTTATAATGGAGAGCCAAGGATCACCAGTTATTTGAAAATAGTTATCAATGAGGAAAATAGAGATCAAAATAAACTCATAGGAAAAAGGGTGCAGAGGAAACAGAGCTAATGCAGAGAACAGGAGAGAATTTCAAATAAAGTATAATATCCCTAAAGAAAAAAGAAGATATGGAAAAGGAAAACCAGAGGACCAGAAACAGCCCTTGGAAATTAAAAATATAGTAACCAAAATAAAATGTTCTGATACAAAGGTATGGTGATTTTCCTGTAGGTCCACAGCTTCTTTATTACCCCTCCCCTTGAGTGTGGGCTAGATTTAGTAATTCTCTTCTAACAAACAGAATAAGGTGGAAGTCACAGTCACTTCTGAGACTGTCATAAAAAGGCATTGCGGCTTCCTTCCTCCTTCCACTCTCTCTCTCTCTCTGATCACCTGCTCTGAGGAAAGTTAGCTGCCAAGTGAGGACACTCAGGCAGCTTATTGGAAGGCCCATGTGGTGAGAAACTGAGGTTTCTTGTCAATAGCCAGAGAGGAACTGAGGCCTCCAGCTATGAGATGACTGCAGCTCCTGCTGACATCCTGTCTGCAACCACAAGAGAAACCCTGAGCCAGAACCAACTAGCTAAACTGCTTCTGGATGCCTGATTCACAGAAACTATAAGGTAATAAATGTTGTTGTTTTAAGCCTCTATGTTTTAGGGTAATTTGTTACACAGCAATAGATAATTAACACAGAAGGTTGGAAGATAAAATTGAGGAACCTCCCAAAGAGTAAATGTTTTAAAACCCAAAGGAAGCATAGAGAAAGATTAATTAAGTTACAGGATCAGTTCAGGAGGTTTTAGAGCTGACAAATGGAAGTTCCACAAGAGAGAAAAGAGAAAATAGAGAATAAATTAATTAAGAAATAATAAAGGAAAATTTGTCAGAAATGAAGTGCACAAATTTCCAGATTGAAAAAGCTCAGGGAATGTCTATCACAGTGAATGAAAAAAGATCTACAGCAAATTCCAACATTATGAAATTTCAGAACACTAGGGAGCAAAAAGAAAATCAAAAGCTTCTGGAGAGAAATACATCATACACAAAAGAATCCAACTGGAAGTTAGAGGACAATAAAGGTGTAACTTCAAAATTCTCAGAAAATGATTTTCGACCTAGAATTCCATATCTGGAAAAACTGACAATCAAGTGTGAGGGTAGGGCTTCCCTGGTGGCACGGTGGTTAAGAATCTGCCTGCCAATGCAGGGGACACGGGTTTGAGCCCTGGTCCAGGAAGATCCCACATGCTGCGGAGCAACTAAGCCCGTGCGCCACGACTACTGAGCCTGCGCTCT
>NC_041219.1:90084692-90109692 GCF_002837175.3 Physeter macrocephalus
GAGCCCTGGTCCAGGAAGATCCCACATGCTGCGGAGCAACTAAGCCCGTGCGCCACAACTACTGAGCCTGCGCTCTAGAGCCCGCGTGCCACAACTACTGAAGCCTGTGCGCCTGAAGCCCGTGATCCGCAACAAGAGAAGCCACTGCAATGAGAAGCCCGCACGCCGCAACTAGGGAAAGCCCACGCACAGCAACGGAGACCCAATGCAGCCAAAAATAAATAAATAAATAAATTCATTAAAAAAAATGTGTGAGGGTAGAATAAAATCATTCTTCACTCAAAAATATACCTCCTTCACATTCTTAGAAAACTATTCAAGGTTATATTCCAGGAAAGGGAGAGAGTAAACCAAGAAAGAAAACATGGGATCCAGGAAATAGGGAATAAAACTTTGGAGAGAGGCAAAAGCAAGTTTCAGGACAAGAGCTATGCACCAGGAGTAGGAGAAGACAGAGTATAGGAATAGGAGAGAGGAAGTTTGGGAAAAAAGGAATTGGTAGATTATTTGTTGTGTTTTGGTAGATTATTTGTTGTGTTTTGAGTGATCGGAAAAAATATCATTGGGCATTTAATAGAGCTGTTGAAGTAATTTGTGGAAAAAAGTAACAGTACCTGGAGAACTAAGCAAGTGAAAAAAATGGTGGCAATTCTTAACTTTAGGGATAAACAAAAAATTGAACAAAAAAGGAAAAGTTATTATAGTGACATTATTTGGCTTAGCAGTGAACAATTTTTACATATTTGTAAGACTACAAGACTATAGATTTAAACTTGTATGTTCTATTGCTACATCCCAAATGATCACAAATTTAGTGGCTTAAAACAACATCCATGGGCTTCCCTGGTGGCGCAGTGGTTTTAAGAATCTGCCTGCCAATGCAGGGGACGTGGGTTCGAGCCCTGGTCCAGGAAGATCCCATATGCCATGGAGCAGCTAAGCCTGTGCGCAACAACTACTGAGCCACAACTACTGAGCCCGCGAGCCACAACTACTGAAGCCCGCGTGCCTAGAGCCTGTGCTCTGCAACAAGAGAAGCCACTGCAATGAGAAGCCTGCACACCGCAACAAAGAGTAGCCCCCGCTAGCCACAACTAGGGAAAGCCCGCGCACAGCAACGAAGTCCCAACGTAGCCAAAAATAGTAAAAAAAAAAAAAAAACCCCAAAACAAAAAAACAACATCCACTTACTATCTCACACAGTTCTGTAAGTCTGGTAGTCTCTGCTTAGTCTCACAAGGCTGAAATCAAGGTGTTGGCTGGGCTGGGGTCTTATGTGGAGGCTCTAGGGAAGAATCCATTTTCAGGTTCATTCAGGTTATTGGCAGAATTCAGGGTTTTGTGGTTATAAGACTGATGCCTTGCTGACTGTCAGCTGGGACACTCTCAGTTCCTAACTGCCACCCACATTGGCATGGAGGCCCCCTGCATCTTCAAAACTGCACATGCTTCCAATCTCTGAATTCCTCTTTTGCTGTTAACTGGAAAAAACCACTCTGCTTTTAAAGGGCTTGTGTGATTAGATTAGGCCCACTCACATAATTTCCTTTTTTCCATGTAAAGTGACAATCACCAGAGTGTTATCCATCATATTCTGAGGTTCTGCCCACATTCAAAGGGGAGGGGATTATATAAGGGCAAGGTTCATTAGGGTCATTCTTAGAATTTTGCTTACCACATACCTAAAACTGTGACATAACTATACTGGAAAAACTAGGATGAGAGAGGGGAAGCGCACGGTATAGTATAAGAAAGCTAAATTTTCAACTCTCATACCGGGACGGCAATATATAATAAACCAAAATGGAACAAGGGAAATTTGTGGGCTAGGCCAAGTGTGTTTCTCTGAGAGAGGGTGAAGAACTCCTAATCTGGAGACAATAGCATCCCCGTGGCATAATGCCAGGACCCAGCTGGGTGGGGGCAAGCAGGGGAGGGCTGGTATAGGGCTATTAAGGGATTCCGAGTGTCCATTAGTGGGAATGCGTGAAACAGAGCTGAATACGTGAAACAGAGCTTCTTTGATGGAATTAGAAAGAGAACAGAGAGTGCCCAGTGGAGGCCTGTACAAGATCAGTCCTTCTCAATCTTAACGTTGTGCTTTATTTTTTCCCACTTATCCCCTCCCTTTACCCCAATGCAACTTTTGCTTCAGTACCTGCCCACGCTTAGTTTCCTTCACCTGGGTTCTCCATTCTGCCTGGAATACCCTTTCTCCTTCATTTCTGTGCTTTCAAGCAATTCATCATTTAAGACCTTAATCTTGTCACATTTCCTGTAAACCCTCCCTTTAGTTTAGTTTAGTCATTCAGTATCACTTATTCATTCACTCACCCTACAAATATATTTATTAAACCTCTATTATGTGAGGTACTCCTAGGTATTGTGGATATAATACAGGTCTGATATATACTCACTGCCTACTAAAACTCCTTCAATGGTTGCCTATAAAGTTAAAAGGTTTAGCATGGCTAACAGTATCCTCAGTTATCTGGCCCCTGCCTAGCTTTCAAGGCCTGCTTCTCACCTCCTGTCTATGCTTTATCTGTACCCAAGGACTTGGAGTTCACTTAATAAGGTTCTCTCAATTCTCTGTTCCTTTGTCTGTGCTGTATTCCCTTGTCATCTACTTGGTTAACTCCAATCATCCTTTAATACTCAGTCCTGGAAGCATTTCCTGTGTGAGGTCTTCTCTAAAGGATCCCCCTATTCTCATTTCAAATCCAGTAGCATCAGGTACTTCCTCTTTTGTGGTTCCATAGCATTCCATATTTAATTGAATCATACACCATATTGCAAATTTTTTTGTTTGCATGCTTATCTTCATCTGATGGTCAGCTACTTTATGGCAGAGAGAGGTCTAATCCTATACATCTTTGTAACGCTAGTCACCAACATAAAGCCTGACAACATAGTTGGTGCTTAATAAATGTTGACTAAATGAGCAAATGAATAAGAATACACTTATTCGGTTGAACAAATTGGGTGTCTTAACAAGGATATTAAACGACAGGAGAGGGAATGGATATCTTCCGTGTTCCATAATTTTAACTAGTATAATTGTTAATCTTGGGGGATAAAACTCTAACCCAAAGTAGGAAAAGAAATGGCTAAGAAGTGGCCCTTCTAACCCTCTATTCTATGTTCCCCTTACTTGTTTCTTCAGTTGTGTCCCTTTTCTTGTTCCGAAAGGAATTTTGATATCCTAATAGATATAAGTTGAAGAAGGCCATCTTGGGTCCTCCCTGTCCTCTTCTGGAATGTTCAGGCAGGAGCACTGGAGTCTGTTTGGTAACCATGGTAATGTCCTGAAGAATCACTATGACTGACACTCCTTTTGTCTAAGGACGCACAGGATTTATGAGTTCACAGTGCGGCTGGAGTGGCCTGGAGTGGCACAGGAAACAAGTGCCAGTTACCCTTTTTCTTGCCCTAGTCTTATTTGCAGAAAGCAGTGAGTAGAAAGAGCAATGACCTGGGCTTAAATCTTAGTTTTGCCATACTCTAGGTGTCTGACTTTGAATTGATTAAGCTTCAGTTTTTTAATTAAAAAAAAGGGCTATGATATCTAGTTCATAGATTTATGAGAATTAAATGAGATAATGTATGCAAATTTCCTCAGCATAGTGTTCTGCATATAATGGAACCTTATATATGTATATAATGCATATAATAAATCTGAATATGGTACTTTCAAAGTTATTTCAAGCAGTAGTGTGCTGAGCCAGTTCATACTGACTTTTGAGAGCTACTTGCTAAATTTTCAGGAATTTTGCGAGCTGGTTTTTAACCCATTATTATTATTATTACAGATAATTTGTCTAAACTTACAATTGAATAAAATATATTTATTAAAAATAAAGGTAGTGAATACTAAAAACTCATCTTTTCCTAATTATTTTATTACAGTTTACTATTATCTATGTTCACGAGGTTATTTACATCTTTGTATCTAGATATTCTGCTCTGCTGTTTTCATTATTTTTCCTCTTTGCTTTTCAGTTTGGGAAGTTTCTACTGACATATCTTCAACCTCACTGATTCTTTCCTTCGTCATGACAGGTATTGATAAGCCTGTCAGAGGCATTTTTCATTTCTGTTAGTGTTTTTGATTTCTAGCCTTTCCTTTTGCTTCTTAGAGTTTTCATCTCTCTGCTTACATCACTCATTTATTCTTGCATGTTGTCCACTTTTTCCATTTGAGTCCTTAGCATATTAATCATAGTTTAATTCCTAGTTTTATAATCCCAAAATTTTTGCCATATATGAGTCTGGTTCTAATCCTTGCTTTGCCTCTTTAGACTGTGTTTTTTGCCTTTTAGCATGCCTTGTAATTTTTTTATAGAAAGTGAGACATGATATATTGGGTAAAAGGAACTGAGGTTCTATGTTTATCTGGCTTGGAGTTAGGCTGTGTTTCCTGTTTGTTATAGCTGTAGGTGTCAGAGGCTAAAATTTCCTCTGATGTCCTTGTCTTTGTGTTCCCTGTTGTCTTTGGGTTTCCCTAGAAATTCCTTCTTTAAAAAAAAAATTAATTAATTAATTATATTTTTGGCTGCATTGGGTCTTTGTCCCTGCACGCGGGCTCTCTCTAGTTGCATCAAGTGGAGGCCACTCTTCGTTGCGGTGTGCAGGCTTCTCATTGAGGTGGCTTCTCTTGTTACGGAGCACGGGCTCTAGGTGCGTGGGCTTCAGTAGTTGTGGCACGTGGGCTCAGTAGTTGTGGCATGCGGGCCCTAGAGTGCAGGCTCAGTAGTTGTGGTGCATGGGCTTAGCTGCTTCACGGCATGTGGGATCTTCCCTGATCAGGGCTCAAACCCGTGTCCCCTGCATTGGCAGGTGGATTCTCAACCACTGCACCACCAGGGAAGCCCTAGAAACTCCTTTTTTTTTTTTTTTTTTGTCTCTCACCATTTTTATTCAACATTGTATGGGTGATTCTAACTCGGCGATTAGTAAGAAGGAGAAATAAAAGGATCCAGGCCAGAAGGAAAGAATCAAACCATTTAATTAGTGGTTGCTTAGGGTTGGGGAGTGGGGGTAGGAGGGTGATAGCTAAAGTAGAAACTCCTTCTTAAATAGGGTCTGAGTTTATAGTTCTTTCATATGTAGTCACCTGTTATAGGAGCCCAACTGATGTGTTGGTAAAGTGCAGGGGAGGGGAAGTGTTCTACAATTCTGTTAGGTCTCAGTCTTTTAGTGAACTTGTGTCCCTGGTCTGTGACCTTCACGGGTGCTTCTTGTCTTTTTTCCCTCTTAGATGAAACAAGACAGTTACAGAAAGCTGGAGTTGGTTATTTTCCTTCTCCCCCATTAGTTAGGCTCTGTTAAATAGTTTCCCTTGAGGGAAGGTCTTTGTTAAGGAGAACTGAATGCTCTGGTATATTTCAAAATGGCTACTTTTTCCCTCTCCCTGCTGGAAGGATAAAGGGATTTTTCTCCAATCTTCATAGTAAGACCTGTGGGGCTCCTAGAGGTAAAACTCATGAAAATGTGGGCAACCCCTTAGGCTGGGCCTCCAGGAGTTTAAAAAAAATCTTTCAATCTATTTGTCTCCACCAATTAGTCAATTGCCCTTTAAGTATTCCTGTCAGTTGCTGGTTCCAGTAGTAGTTTTTGCTCCTAGTAAGCCATGATTCCGTGTTCTGCCTGTTCTGATCTTGCCTGTCTCTCTCGTTTTTGTGGTGGAGATTTTCCGTCACTTCAATTCTCTGATGGATCTAAGAAGGGTTATTGATTTTCAGTTTGTTCAGCTTTTTTGTTGTTGTGAGAACAGGAGTGATAATTTCCAAGCTCTTTACATGTCAGATGGGAAACCAGAAGTCCCTGTCTATTTCACTGTATGGAGGAAATACTATGTGATGGTATGTTCATCTCTTCCCAATTTCATGATCAGTGAGGTCACATTGGTAGTTTGAAATTGACCATGGTGGGAGAGTTTACACTATAGAAATTGGCAAATACTACAAGGTCTTAATTTATTTGTTTTGTTGATTGTCAAGAAAGTGATCAAGAAAATGTTAATGTAGATTAAGTTTAAAAGTGTATCATATCTGTAGCCATTACATTGTCAAAAGCACAAAAAAGTGAAATATTTTTGCAGTATTCAAAAACTATTATCCAGTTCAGCAAAGATGTTGCTCAAGTCACTGACAAATAAGTGAAGTTCCAACAAGTCTCATTGTTTCACTTTCATCTTATTAATGCAAATGAAAATGTCAACCAGCAATCAAAGTTATACAGGCATCCCTCATTTTACTGCACTTTGCTTTACTGCACTTTGCAGATACTATGTTTTTTACAAATTGAAGGTTTGTGACAACACTGCATTGAGCAAGTCTGCTGGCTCAGACTTTTTTCCAACAGCATTTGCTCACTTTGTGTTTCTGTGTCACATTTTGGTAATTCTCACAATATTTCTTTTTCATTATTATTATATTTGTTATAGTGATCTGTGGTCAGTGATGCTACTATTGCAAAAAGATTACAACTCACTGAAGGCTCAGATGGTGGTTAGCATTTTTTAGCAACAAAGTATTTTTTGATTAAGGTATGTATATTGTTTTCTAGACATAATGCTATTGCACACTTAATAGACTACAGTACACATAACTTCTTATGACTGGGAAACCAAAATATACGTGTGACTCACTTTATTGCAATATTCGCTTTATTGTGATGGTCTGGAACCGAACCCACAATATCTTCAAGGTATGCCTGTATTCATTTGTCAAATACCATCATAGGTTGGTTCTTGATTCAAGAGTTTGGCAAAAGTCAATGAAAGCATTCTGTGAGAATCAGTTGGCTATGAGAAATTTACGATAAAGAATATTGTATATTTTAATTTTTGTAAATTGCATGCTATACATCCTTTCTATCAGTAAATTTTACAATAAACTTATGTAAATATAGACATTACTGAACATGGAGTTGGGGATAGTTATGAATAGCACACCATCCTTTCATATTTTAGTTTGGAGACTATATGAATGTTGGGGAGAAATTGTTTTAAAAGTAGTAAATGGTAATGTGTGACATGACTGAAATATGAGATTCACAAGCACAAAACAAAATGATCAAACCATGAAATATCATCCTGTACCCAGAATAAGTAGCCTTACAAGTATGAGTTACAGGGAATGGAGTCCTATTTAAAATTTTAAAAAAGGACAGGAAAATTCCTCTGGTCTAAGGTTTTGTCAATTGTTCTTTAAGGGCAATGTATCTGAAAGCTAACATCTTTGACAATAAGCATGTATTGAACACCTACCATATGTCAGATGGTGTTCTGTTCAGGATGACCCTTATGATCACACAGCTAGTTAATACAGTAACTGGGAATTTTTAGGACATTATATTAAGTGAAATAATCCAGTCACAGAAAGACAAATACTGTATGATTCCACTTATACGAAATATCTAAAGTAGTCAAACTCAAAGAAACAGAAAGCAGAATGGGAGTTGTCAGGGCTGGGGGTAGGGGGAAATGGGGAGTTGTTCAATGGGTATAGAGTTTCAGTTATGCAAAAAGAAAAAGTTGTAGATACCTGTTGCCTAACAATGTGAATATAGTTGACACTACTGAACTGTACACTTCAAAGTGGTTGAGATAGTTTAAAAAAGAAAAAAAAAGAATAGCTGGGCTTTGAAACCAGGCCTGAATCAAAAACTCATGTTTAGCAATTATGTAATCACAGCTGCCTACTTTCAAATAATTTCATCTTCAGTCAAAGAATATTTCCTTTCTCTGATTTACACAGTTCCCCCTCTTCTGTATGGCAGGGTAGCAAGCCATTGGCTAGCAGCTGTATTGCCTGAAGCCTGTCAGATACCAGAACGTTTTCCTGGAAGATTGGTACACAGCCACCATCGCAAATTCAAAATGGAGTCATCAATCCAAGAGATTTAGTGGAGAAACAAACACAGGTCAGAGAAATAGGCAAGAGGAATCTGGGAGAAATAATTTTGGCTGTTTAAAAGACAAAATTCATGATGACATAACTGAGAACGTGCTTCTCTATTAAAAGAAAAAAGTCTGTCATGGAAGAGGTTTGAAATCATAATCTTTTTAATGTTATAACTTGAAGTATTTTTTCCTGAATTCTTCCAGAGTAAAACAGAGCTAAAGCAAATTATAGGCAGTATATGGCAGAGGAGGGTCTGGAGTGGAAGAAAATACTTCTGAGAATGAATTAGAATCAAACTGAGTGGGAGCAGCCATGTCTAGAAATGACAAAACTCAAAATATTTATTATAAAAGACAAAAGATTCTAATATTACCCAAATTTAATCAAGGTGAATTGACTGTTCCAGAAAAGCAAGAGTACAGTTTGCTAGAATGGAAAGAACAATGGAATCAGACTTGATTTTAAAATCTACACTGATAAGTGGTGTAGTGTAGGACAAACTACTTAATCTTCCCAAGCCTCAGTTTCTCTATTGTAGGTTGTTGTGAGCATTTGTTTGACAAACACTTATAGACTACTAGGGCCAGGACTGACTGCGTAGGTGCTAGGGATACAAAAATGAAGATGGTATTGTTCTTGCTGTCAACTTCAATATAATGTAATAAATATTATGAGAAAATCTACTGAATGTTTTCTACGTGCCCGGTACTAATATAAATGCTTTTAACTCATTAAATCTTCATTTAAACCTTTTCAGAAACTAAATCGTATGTACTACACCATTTACAAAAGGCACAGAGAAGTTAAGTATCTTGCCTAGGATCAAACAGCCCTCAAACAGCTGGGATTCATCTTGACAGGTGGCAGGAATTTACAAATCTGTGCATGCGCAGGGTGGAAGTGGAAGCTTTCCACCCGGAAGGAATTCACCCGTTCGCAAAATAGGGATTAAAATATCACTACCTCTTGGGGTTGTGTCAATTAAATGAGATAGTATATTTAAGAGTCAGCATTGTGGTAAGCACTAAATTATTACTATTAATTCCATTTTATTCCTTTAAGTTGGCTCACCGTGGCGAAGGAATGTTTTCAAGGCTTTAGCTACATATTGCAATGCGGCTGTTCAAATGGGTAATTTATACTGCTACCAACAGTGCGAGAGCTTTCCAGTTGCTTTATGTTACGATATACGGTAGGGCAACTCTCTTTGATTACTTTTTTCAGTTTTTGACAGCCTCACCCGTTTTCTCTGTCAAGTTCGCCATCTGCCCCGTTTTATACCGTCACCTACGTCACAAGCGAAGTTCTCCGAGGAACCGCCCAGTGGCGCGTGAGCGGACGCCTCATTCAGCTTTGCTCAGGGCGCGAAGGCTGAACCCAGTTCTCGCGGGAAGAGACGTGGTTTATTTTTGAACGAGAACTCCTAACCGCACCTTGCCTCTCGAGGGTCACATGACTGGCGCCTGTGTCCTCGACGCAAGGTTTTTCCTGATCGCCTGCTGCCTGTTAACTCGGGTACAGACTGACCCAAGGTCCGTTCCGGAAGTAGATTCTTTAACTTAGCAACCCGTCGGCGGAAGCGTGTCACAATCTAGCCGTCCTCCCCTAGCGGAAGTTTGTCACGTCGCAGTTGCCTCCACACAGCGGATGTGTGTCGCCGCTTAGGTGACGCTGGGAAGTGCTTGCAGCCGCCGCCGCTGCCTTTTGGTTGAAGCACTATGGAGGGGGAGAGGAAGAACAACAATAAACGGTGGTATTTTACTCGAGAACAGCTGGAAAATAGCCCATCCCGTCGTTTTGGCCTGGACCCAGATAAAGAACTTTCTTATCGCCAGCAGGCGGCCAATCTGCTCCAGGACATGGGCCAACGTCTTAACGTGTATCCTTGCGGCCTAGGCCTTCGGCCTTGGAGTAGGTCCCGCCCTGTTCGGGCGTCCAGGCTTCAAGGTCTGTCAGGCAGAAGGGAAGAGGGTGGGCAGGGACTGGATGTCTAGTTAGGAGAGCCTACGATGGGGCGAACTGAAGTTAAGCGTTCGCTGGAGGGAAGCGAGGCCGAGTTAATTTCCCGCTCGCTCACCCGTGCCATCAACCTTGCTGGGAACGCGTATCCTTTCCGCTTTGTGTTTTCACTCCTCTTCCTAGTAGTCTGTTTTCGGTGTGTTCTGAACTCCTACTCTGGTGACTTCGAGATTCTGCTTTTCTACTATGCCCTAGGGATCTGGTGGAGATTTCACTGTTGATGGCTGCCTCTTGAACTTAGTGTGTAAAGAGAGTTTTGAGAAATTTCGATACCTGAAGGTCTTATAAAGAGAGTGGTCTAGAATTAATGCCCCAGCTTTGGCTTAAAATCCGTTCCTTCCCCTTACTAGTTGTTTAAGAAACCTGTCGAATTCTTGTTTTTTTGGTCTGTAAAATGGGGGTGATAACTCATGAATTTGATTTCTATGCACAACACAATGCTTGGCACTCATATGTTAAAGTAGCTACTGTTAAGAGTTTTATAGCATTTCAGAGGAAGGAAGGATGTCAGTGTAGATTTGTAGGGATGTAGACCTACAGATCTAATGTTCTAAAAAACCTTTTATAAAATACTGGGTTTTAAAGTTACTCAGAGTGCTAATGTATATTCGTTTTCCTCATATTTCAAAGATTTAGTGCTTTTTTTTTTCCCCTTTAAGTGTTTTTGTTTGTCAGAAAACCTACTCATTTTGTAGCAGAGAAAGCTATATAAAGTTCTTTCCACTCCGGAAGTTAAAATTTATTCTTGGGTGCAGCTTCCATTTAAATGTGTTGCTGGCTGTATGTTTGTGTCTTAAGGTTGTGCTCACTTCAAAAGAGGTGTCCTCTTTGGTGCCTGTATCCAGTTTGTTTCCTAAGCATCCAGTCAG
Organism: Physeter macrocephalus; assembly: GCF_002837175.3. NCBI lineage: Eukaryota > Metazoa > Chordata > Mammalia > Artiodactyla > Physeteridae > Physeter > Physeter macrocephalus. Next base: position 90,095,491 of record NC_041219.1, read on the forward strand.
TACTGAGTTAAACCTTTTTTTTTTTTTTTTTTTTTAATTCTGTTTCAGTGCATCCTAGCACTTTCCATTTTACATGTGTGATATTAAGGTTGTTGCCATCATGGTACTGTCTCATCTCTATATCCCACATGGTTTTCTTCGGTCTTTATAATAAGACATTCAAAAGTTTTTCTTTTCAAGGGAACCCTTGTACACTGTTGGTGGGAGTGTAGCTTGGTGCAGTCACTGTGGAAAACAGTATGGAGGTTTCTCAAAAAGCTAAAAATAGAACTGCTATTTGACCCAGCAATTCCACACCTGGGTATATATCTGAAAAAAACAAAAACACGTATTTGAAAATATACATGCACCCCAGTGTTCATAGCAGCATTATTTATAATTGCCAAGATATGGAAGCAACCTGAATGTTCATTGAAGGATGAATGGATAAAGAAGATGTGGTATATATACACAATGGAATACTACTCAGCCATAAAAAAGAATGAAATAATGCCATTTGCAGCAACATGGATGGACCTAGAGATTATTGTACTAAGTGAAGTAATCAGAGAAAGACAAATATCATGTGATATCATTTATATGTGGAACCTAAGAAATACAACAAACTAGTGAAAGCAAAAAGGCATACCCACAGATATAGAGAACAGACTAGTGGTTACCAGTGGGGAGAGAAGGGAGGAGCAAACTACTGGCTGTAAGTTAGGCTATAAGGATTTATTATACAACAAGGGGACTGTACCCAGTATTTTGTAATAACTGGAAATGGAGCTCTTTAAAAATTAAAATCAGAAAAAAAGTTTTTCTTTTTAGTGAATATCAAATAATTAACTGAACGAATATCAAATCATAGTGTTTCTGGTCCCAGGGATCACCTTATGAGTGCCAGAGAGAAGTAGAACTGAAAAGGTAATTGCTGGAGCTTAGAAGGTGAGGAGATAAGTGGAGACATACCTAGGGGGCAGATCAGGGAGGGTGTTGTAAATCATTTGAAGAGATATCCTGTGCAAGTATATCACCTTGGCAGGATTTTCAGTAGGCAAGTAACAGGTTTAGGTCTTATATAGTTTTGTTCATATTCCTTCTTGATCCACATGCTGAGAAGCTTTGCTTGTTTATTAATTCAGCAACTTTATAGTGAATATCTGTTACATATAAGACAATGTGTTAAGTGTCAATTGGAGGTTAATTGATGAAAGAACAGATTTGCTTTTTAATTCTTAGAGGAAAGTATGATTTTCTTTTTTTTAAGTTGAAGTATAGTTGATGTACAATGTTGTGTTTCAGGTGTACAGCAAAGTGCTTCAGTTATACATATATATACAGTCTTTTTTTTTTTTTTTTTTGCCACACCACACGGCTTGTGCGCTTTTAGTTCCCCGACCAGTGATTGAACCCAGGCCCACGGCAGTGAAAGCGCTGAGTCCTAACCACTGGGCTGCCAGGGAATTCCCTACATATTCTTTTTCATATTCTTTTCCATTATGGATTATTACAGGATATTGAATATAGTTCCCTGTGCTATACAGTAGGACCTTGTTGTTTATTATATATAGTCATTTGTATCTGCTAATCCCAAACTCCTAATTTATCCCTTTTCCCCCTTTGGTAACCATAAGTTTGTTTTTTATGTCTGTGAGTTTGTTTCTGTTTCATAAATGAGTTCATTTGTGTCATATTTTAGATTCCACATTTAAGTGATATCATATGGTATTTGTCGTTCTCTTTCTGACTGATGACTTAGTATGATAATCTCTAGGTCCATCCATGTTGCTGCAAATGGCATTATTTCATTCTTTTTTATGGCTGAGTAGTATTCCATTCTGTATATATACAGAATGTATATATACACTACATCTTGTTTATCCATTCATCTGGACATTTAGGTTGTTTCCATGCCTTGGCTATTGTAAATAGTGCTGCTATGAACATTGGGGTGCATGCACCTTTTCTTTCTTTTTTTCTTAAAATTTATTTATTTTATTTATTTAGTTTTGGCTGTGTTGGGTCTTTGTTGCTGCGTGTGGGCTTTCTCTTGTTGTGGCGAGTGGGGGCTATTCTTCGTTGAGGTGCTCAGGCTCCTCATTGCAGTGGTTTCTCTTGTTGGCAGAGCATGGGCTCTAGGTGTACGGGCTTCAGTAGTTGTGGCATGCAGGTTCAGTAGTTGTGGCTCGCGGGCTCTAGAGCACAGGATGAGTAGTTGTGGTGCATGGACTTTGTTGCTCCGCGGCATTGGGATCTTCCCGGGCTAAAGCTCGAACCTGTGTCCCCTGCATTAGCAGGTGGATTCTTAACCACTGCGCCACCAGGGAAGCCCTGCATGTACCTTTTTTTTTTTTTTTTTTGTGGTATGCGGGCCTCCCCCTGCTGCGGCCTCTCCCATTGCGGAGCACAGGCTCCGGACGCGCAGGCCCAGCGGCCATGGCTCACGGGCCCAGCCGCTCCGCGGCTCGTGGGATCCTCCCAGACCGGGGCGCGAACCCGGCTCCCCTGCATCGGCAGGCGGACGCGCAACCACCGCGCCACCAGGGAAGCCCCTACCTTTTTAAATTATAGTTTTCTCTGAATATATGCCCAGGAGTGGGTTTGCTAGATCATATGGCAACTCTATGTTTAGTTTTTTTTTTTTTTAAATTAATTAATTAATTTTTGGCTGCATTGGGTCTTCGTTGCTTCTCTCGGGCTTTCTCTAGTTGCGGCAAGTGAGGGCTACTGTTCGTTGCGGTGCGTGGGCTTCTTATTGCGGTGGCTTCTTTTATTGCGGAGCATGGGCTCTAGGCACACGGGCTTCAGTAGTTGTGGTGTGTGGGCTCAGTAGCTGTGTCTCGTGGGCTCTAGAGCGCAGGCTCAGTAGTTGTGGCACACGGGCTTAGTTGCTCCACTGCATGTGGGAATCTTCCCGGACCAGGGCTCGAACCCGTGTCCTCTGCATTGGGAGGCAGATTCTTAACCACTGCTCCACCAGGGAAGTCCCTATTTTTAGTTTTTTTAAGGAACCTCCATACTATTTTTCACAGCGGCTGCATCAATTTGCATTTCCACTAAGAGAGTAGGAGGTGTCCCTTTCTCCACATCCCTGAGAGGTAAGTATGATTTTCATTTAGGGGCATCCACTGTACTTGGCTTCATGGTCCTTTGGGGAGGATATAGAGGTTGTATTTTTGGGAATTGTACTGCCCATCTGTTTTGGGACCTTAACTTGAACATTTTAGCTCACAATTGACCATCAACACTGCTATAGTGTACATGCATCGATTCTACATGATTCAGTCCTTTACACAGTTCCATCGAAATGTGAGTATAATTTTTTTATATGGTGTAATCCTTTTGTGATTAATCTCAACTTCATATTTCTTTTGTGGTTGATCTTTGCTGCTGAACTGGGATTTGAAGTTTAGAGTTGATGATTGATCACGTTCATTATGTGTCACACTGCTGTTCTGAATCCAGCCTTCCAGTTTTCCTGTGAAGTGTCTAGCTAGTTGTTTAGCTTTAGCTTTAGTGCATCCTTAGAGTAGGTGGATTCTCTAATAAAATAGATTATTGAACATTTAAACTTAACGTTTTTGGATTGGGAGAGTAGCATTAAAGGGGGGTAGCATTACACTTAAGTGTAATTTTTGAAATGGTTAATAATAATATGGGCACAGGAAAACAAGTGAATGTTAAGTTATTTACATTTTCTAAAAACCTTTGATAAAATTCCCATCAATGACCAGTTGGAAGGGGAAGGTACGTTATGTGATAACTGGGGGATGACTTTTAAGACAGAAAAAAGAAAATAATAGTAATAAAGGGATTTTTTTTTTTCTGGACAGAATTGTAAATAGTGCTATTTTCAGTTTTGCTACCTGAAATGGTCCTATTTAACATTATTGTAAATGACTTGGAAGCGAGTGCATAGTGATATCCCAGTTGCAGGTAAGCTTATATTTGTTTAATAAAATCACAAGGTAATAGGGCTAAACTTGAACCCTTCATATGGATTTGTGAGTCAAATATTTCATTATTTTTTTAAGAAAAGGTTACGTTTTGAGGAAAGGTGTTTCAGACTTTTCCTTAGGATGATAGTTTTTTTTTTTTAAATAAATTTATTTATTTTTGGCTGCATTGGGTCTTCATTGCTGCGCTCAGGTTTTCTCTAGTTGTGGTGAGCGGGGGCTACTCTTCGTTGCGGTGTGCGGGCTTCTCATTGCGATGGCTTCTCTTGTTGTGCACCACGGGCTCTAGGTGCCTGGGCTTCAGTAGTTGTGGCACATGGGCTCAGTAGTTGTGGCTCGTGGGCTCTAGAGCACAGGCTCAGTACTTGTGGTGCACAGGCTTAGTTGCTCCGCGGCATGTGGGATCTTCCCGGACCAGGGCTCAAACCCATGTCCCCTGCATTGGCAGGCAGATTCTTAACCACTGTGCCACCAGGGAAGTCCCAGGATGATAGGTTTTGAATTTTTATGCCATAGGAAGAGAAACTGGAAAGTTAGATATTGTTCTTGTAAGATATTGGTGGACTCAGTATTGGGAGTAATTGCACAGGAAACCCTTTAGAGTATGGATTAACTATTCCCAATTTTTGCTGATTATTCAATCAATTGGGCTGTCTCCTACCCTTAACCTCCCTACCTCCTCTGATTGCAAGGAACACACTCTTAGTAAGAGAGAGAGAAGCATTTAATGAGGCTGTCTGATAGCTCTAGAATAGAAAGTAGTGGATAAAGAACGGAATTTGAAGAGGAAGTCCATAATTGTCTTGCCCATTATGAAAGTTTTCTGCGTTTCTTTTACTATGGTAAAGGTTTGAAATCCAGGGTGAACTACATCTCAAATCAATTTGTCCACTCTATGCATATGTATGTGTGTATGTATATTTCCCCTATTTTTACCTTTTAAATTATATCTTGTTTTATTTTCTATGCATTTATCTTAGCAAGGACAGAGACTCACTTTTCTGTGTATCCTCTAAAGCACTTTCAGTAAACTTGTTGAATGAGTGAATGATCTGGTAATTATCCAATATAAAGAGATTCTTCTGGAGTTTATGACCTTTTCCAAAATCCAATGATTCTTTTAATTTGAGGTTATTGGTCCTCTTTAGAGAATTGATTTTAGGCACATTCTGGAATTAACAGCTGAAAAATATCACTCCTTTAGTATGTTAATTCTAAGAGTTTAGCTGTGATGAATCCAAATTCAAATTTGAGGGGACTTAATACATTGTTGTGGCATTGAAATGTAGTGTGAAGTGCTCATACATTTTTCTTGTTATTTTTTCTTATTACAAAGGTAGTAAGTACTCATGGTAAAAATTAAAACAATACAGAAATGTGTAAGGCAGAAAGTGAAAGCTCTTCTGTAATCCCATCCTCCAGAAGTAACCTTTGATAAACATTTTGGTAATAGTGTCTCAGACATTTTTCTGTGCATATAGTACCAGCATTTATGTATTTCTATAAAAATCACTTCTTACTGTACCACTCTTACACAATTGCCTTTATTGCTTAACAGTATGTATGTACTGGACATTTTCTTATTGGTTTCTTATTTTAAGTGGCCACATAGTATTTATTTGAGTAGTTACTATAATTTATTTTACTAGCTCTCTACTGGTGGATATTTGGGTTGTTTATAGTGTTATAAATAATGTTACATAAGATAGTCTGGTACATATATCATGCACTTATATGACTATTTTATAAATTCCTATAGATGGAATTGCTGTGTCCAAGGGTATGCATTTAAAAGTTTTTTTGTGTCAGTTTGCTCTACTGAAAGATTATATCAACATACATTGTTTCTAGCACTGTGGGGGAGAGTTCTTTCCTCTGCATCCTCACTAACAACAAATACTCATTACTTCAAGAAATATTAAGTTCTAACTACTTGTCAAGCACTAGGGATAGAGTGGTGAGCAAGATAGTGGAAGTCCTAAGTTATTTTCTTAATTTACATTTCTTCAATTAATGAAGTTGAACTTCTTATGCCTGTTGGTCATTGTTCTTCTTGTGAAATTGAAGAATTGACTTAAAAATTGTCTGTTGTTTCTTTTTTTTTTTTTTTTTTTTTGTGGTATGCGGGCCTCCCTCCGTTGCGGCCTCTCCCGTTGCGGAGCACAGGCTCCGGACGCGCAGGCTCAGTGGCCATGGCTTACGGGCCCAGCCGCTCCGCGGCATGTGGGATCCTCCCAGACCGGGGCGCGAACCCGGTTCGCCTGCATCGGCAGGCGGACGCGCAACCACTGCACCACCAGGGAAGCCCCGTCTATTGTTTCTTTTTGCCCGTTTTAATTTTTTTGATTTTCTCATTTATATGAGCTCTTTATATATCAGAGCCGTATGTCATGTGCTGTGAATACTTCTCTTGTTTTGCTGTAACTCTTTGTTTATAGTATTTTCAAGCCTAGAGTTCTTGCCTTTTAAAAAAATTTTTAAAATTTTTGTTGAGGTATAACATAAAGTAGAGCACAAAAGTCTGAGGTGGGCAGCGTGATTACTTTTTGCATTATATACACATAACCACCACTCAGAACAAGATATAGTATATTTCCAATACCTTGGAAGGTAGAGAAGTTGTCTTTTGATTGAAATAAATTTTATTTCTTTAGTGGACATGATTAAATGACTGGTTTATTTTCACTTAAATCCTGGCATTGCATTTACTCTCTTTTTGAGAAGAAATTCAACCTCATTAATTGAATTTCTGTATGTACTGTCCTAAAAGTTTTCAAGCGGGGGAATGTAAAAGTAGTGGTGAGCAATTTGGTGTGTGTGTATTTATTCTGTATTTTATAATATTTGATATACAGGTGTTGTCTTTTAATAGCTGACAAATTTGGGTGTATATTACTCTCATTAGCTGACTCTTAAAAGGTCAAGTTTAGTGGTTAAGAGGATGGGCTCTGGAGTCAGGCTTGTCTGGATGTGGATCCTTGCTGCACTGCCTACCAGCTATATGCCTTTGAGCAAGTTACCATACGCCTCAGTTTTCTCATCTCTTTGGGATCAATAGTAGTGCCTACCTCATAGAGTAGTTAGTAGGATATAGGTGAATTAATTTACAAAGTGTCTGCATATAGCAAACAAATAAGTATTAGCTAGCATTATTATTGTTCTTTTAAAATGGAGAAAATCTTATACTCTTACCTGGAATTCCTCTGGGAAACTGCCTTTGATGGGAAAATAGTTTGATAAGCTAGCTTGGTATATGATTCCATGAGGAGCAATGAGTATTTATATGGTTGATTGGACAAAAAGGAGGTTGAAATTTATCTCTTGTGGTCTTTCACTTAACTGAGATATTATCTTGCCTTGTAAGCCATTGTTTGTGTATCATATTTTAGTTAGATTCTTTCAAATATGTTTTTAGCCTCTTGAAAGCAAAGTTGTAGGCTTAAAATCTTAAGTGTTGTCTCTGAGTTGTCCTTTGCCTTTTCCCCTGTGTCCAATCAGTTATAAAGTCCTGTTAATTTTTATAGAGGTACTATTTTTTCTCCCCCTATAAATATATATTGTCATCATAAAGTTTAAAGAGGACAGGGGTTCCCTGGTGGTGCAGTGGTTAAGAATCCACCTGCCAATGCAGGGGACATGGGTTGGATCCCTGGCCTGGAAGATCCCACATTGCCACGGAGCAACTAAGCCCGTGCACCACAACTAGTGAGCCTGTGCTCTAAAGCCCGCGAGCCACAACTACTGGCCCGTGTGCCAGAAATACTGAGACCACGCACCACAACTACTGAAGCCCGTGCGCCTAGAGCCCGTGCTCCACAACAAGAGAAGCCACCGCACCGTAACAAATAGTAGCCCCTGCTCGCCACAACTAGAAAAAAAAGCCCATGTGCAGCCACAAAGACCCAATGCAGCCAAAAAAAAAAAAAAAAAAAAATTGAAAGAGGACAGATTAAAGGAGAAAGTGATGATTTCCCTATAACTCGGTGTTCAGAGATAATCCTGTTAACGTTTTGGCGTATATTCCATTAGAATTTTTTTCTCTGTATGCAAATACATATATGTATATTTACTGAAAACCTATTTGTTTTCCAAGGTGAAAACTGGGTTTCTTTTTTACTTTATTTCTACTGCTAGTGCCTACTCTAAACTTTATTTCCTAATGCCTGTGTTATCATTATTGTTGTTTTAATATTTATTTGTTTATTTTATTTATTTATTTGGTTGTGCTGGGTCTTAGTTGTGGCAGGCGGCCTCCTTAGTTGGGGCATCCATGTGGGATCTAGTTCCCCGACCAAGGATCGAACCTGGGCCCATTGCATTGGGAGCGCGGAGTCTTAACTACTGCGCCACCAGGGAGGTCCCTGCCTGTATTATTAAAATTTTCTCTTTAATAAAATTAACTTTTAATGTATCTATCCTTTCCTTTTAGTACCACCTACCACTGGATTAACCTTTCCAAATATTTCTTAAACTCTTCATTTTTTTCGAAAATCTGTAGTGTCACTCTCTTCTTAAAAATCTTTTGTGTCCCGCATCACTTTATTTATATCTTTTAACTAAACTACTCAGTTTAGTGTTCAAAATGTGCTTTATGCCCTGATTTCTCACAACTTTGTTCTTGCCCATTTTCCTCTGTTTTTTTTTTTTGTTTATCCTAAGGTCTAGTAGAATATATGTAGCAAGCTCCATATATAACTGCAACAAATATGAAGGAAGAGAATTGTTACTCTGAATTGAATTTGTGGAGAAAAATCTATTCTAGCAAGGTATAACAGATAACTGCAGGGATACAAATAAGTGTTAGAATGCATGTCAATTCTACTCAGTAAATAGATATTTCACTTATTGCTTTCTTTAACTCCTGGTGAATTGTAGTTCATGCCATTGCCGTCTTTGATTCATTGAAATATTCTTGTTAAGATTCTAGAGACGTTGTGCTTCCTGAGGTTTCCCAGATCACCAGGCTATGTTTATGTCCTATTGTTCTAATTTCTTGTTTAGTGTCTGAGTTTTCTCTCTGCTTGTGGATTGGCTTGACTTTTTTATTTTGGCCGTGCTTCGAGGCACGGTATCTTAGTTCCCCAACCAGGGATGGAACCCTGGTCCTGGCAGTGAGAGTGCCAAGTCCTAACCACTGGACCGCCAAGGAATTCCCTGGATTGACTTTTTTTTTCCCCTCTAAGTACCTTCTACTTATAACCTGTTGAATATAATACTATACTTTGAATTCTTTTTTAAAGATTTGTGCTCCTCTCCATATGTAAGTATAATTGAGATAATTCGCATACAATAAAATTCCTCCTTTGGGTGTACAGTTCACTGTTTCTTAGTATATTCAGAGTTGGGCAGCCATCACCATGATCTAATTTCAGAGCATTTACATCACCTCAGAAAGAAACCCCTCATGCTTTAGCAGTCACTCCCATTCCTCTCTTCTCCCAGCCCCTGGCAACCACTAATCTACTTCTGTCTCCATGGATTTGCTGATTCTGGACATTTCAGTTTACTCCTTTAAAAAAAGTATATAGAGTGCTTTAATAAAACTTAATAATCTCATTTTAAATAGAAAGCTGTCTATTTACATCTAGTGGTTTCTTGAATGGGTAGCTTTTAATGAGAGTTTGTTGAAGGATTGGTTTTCAGAAGTGGACGTGGTTAATGGATAGGAGAGGAGAAGATATTTAAGTAGAGGAGGAGAAAGCAAAAACAAGAGGTGACGAAGTTGAGGTAAGCGAAGAAGTTGGTTTAAGACTTAGTTCTTTTTTAGATCTACCTTACTCTAGAAATAAACAAATAATAAATGTGATTTATTTTCTCTTCATCCAGTCTGTGGCTCCAGCAGCCTTATTTTTAGCAGCCAAAGTAGAGGAGCAGCCCAAAAAATTGGAACACGTCATCAAGGTAGCACATGCTTGTCTCCATCCACAGGAATCACTTCCTGATACTAGGAGTGAGGTAGGGGATTAATTACACACATCTGTTTTTCTTAATTTATTTTGATCATAACTTAGTTTTTTAACTTTGATTTACTGAAGTCTGAATTGGGGCTGTTAAAGGAACTTTTAGTGTTGGTTTTTTCCTTAACAAAAACATGACAAGTTTATGGCAAAAGTTAATTGTATTCATTCTGGTAAAATTGGAAAATGCAGAAAAAGAAGAAAATATATTACCTAGATGTAATTTGTACCACAGATATATAAATGAACCAGTATTTCCAGCTTCTTTTCTATGAGTAGCTGCACATGTATATATTTTATACCTGCTTTTTTCACTTACTGTATGCCAAATATTTTCCCATCAATTCTCCGCTTCCTTTAAATATTGATATAGTATTTTGTCATATATATACATATATTTTAACCATTTTCTCTTAAGATAATTTCCAGCTTTTAACCACTATAATATCACTATGAAGAAAATTCTTTTAGATTTTTTGTTAATGAATTTTTTTTAAGTGAATCTTGTCACAGGTGCATGTGTGCTTAACTTTTTAAGAAATTACAAGTATGCTCATTATAAAAGAACCCAAACACTAAAGAATCATTTAAAGTCAAAGGTAAAGCTCATCTCCCCTCCTCCTAGGAGGATACTGCTGATTACAGTTCAGATATATATTCTTCCGCACCTTTATCCTATGTGTATACATATAGCTTTTTTTCCCTTTCCATCCTTCCTTGACCTTCTAAAGAAGGGAAACTCTCCTGGCTTTAGAAATCAGTGATTGGGGAATGATGGGTTTGGAGAAAAATTATGGATTTCTGTTGCTAGATTATTTGTCTGTTACAGTGGGTGCATGAGTCATCCATTATCAAATTAAGCGGAATTGTGTGTTCTTCTGATCATATTGGACAGAGTGGTTGTGGGGATGGTTTGTTTTGATAATAGCCCCTTATTATGTAAATTAAGTGTTTTGCATAGCACTTTGTTTTCTCTTTGGGCTGCACCAGTAGTTTTGTTGAAGAGCTGTTGGTCTGGACTTTTATTTATGTTAGAGACTACTAACTGCCATTGGTCTATAGAATTGACCAAATAAAATTTTATTTTAACAAAATAAAACAAAAAATAAAATCCCCACTTTATTTTTTTTTCTTTCAAGTATTTACATGACTTCTCACCTGAGTCTCTCTTATGAGGTGACTAGGAGAAGATACTTTCTTCACTATCTGGAAAGGGAAACTAGCATAGTTTAAGTCCTTACTGGACTTACTCAGGATCATAAAGTTCAGTGGAAAGTTAGCAGCAACATAAGTCTCTTAACTCCTGGATCAAATCTCACTCTCCTAGAGTTCTAGACCAGTGCTGTCCAGTAGAAATATAGGGGAAGTCACATACGTAATTAAATATTTTAAACTTTTCTTAGTTTAAAGTTACAAAAAAAAGTTTAAAATATTTAAACTTTTCATTAAGCTTTATATAAAAGTCTTTACTTAAAAAATTTTAAAAAAATTAAGATTAATTTTAATATGTTATATTTTATATAGTATTTTCTTTAACCCCCAAATATAGTCATTTCAGCATATAATCAATTTTAAAACATTATTAATGAAGTGGTTTACATTATTATTTCTTAACTAAGTCTTCACAATTCAGTGTGTATTCTACACTCATAACACATTTCAAGTGCTCGATAGCCATGTGTGGATAGTGGCTACAGTGATGGCCAGTACAAATCTGAAAGAATTTTTTGTTTGCTCCTTTTCCTTTGAACCCATTTATGAATTTTAAAAATCTAGCATTACTCCAAAAGGAAGGTTTAACAGGAGTCAAATGTTTGAGATTGCCTACAGTACTGTGAGAAGGCTCTGCAGGGTATTTTGATGATGTTGAAAAAAGATATATTTTAAATTTTCTTCTGTCTACATCATATGAACTTTAGAACCTAAAGTGTCAGTCTGAAAATGAACTAGATCTCTGGTGCTTTTTCTGTAGCCATTTATAAATAAAGTGACATCTCTCAGTATACCACTTTTTTTTTTTTAAAGGAGAATCTGTTAGGGATAAGGGTTAATTTCAGTTCCTACCCTCCCTCATAACCCCACCCTTGCCTTTTGAGGCTTTGATTTCCCTTGGAGGTTGTTAGAATTTGCCTACACTTTATATATTATATATTGTATCTTTTTGGGGAATAATTTGTCTTCTCACCTGCAGGCTTACCTGCAACAAGTTCAAGATCTGGTGATATTAGAAAGCATAATTCTGCAGACTTTAGGTAAGTTTATTTTCCTTTAAAACATTAAAGAAATATGTACATAATATAATGATTTTAAAATTTGCAAAATAGGAAATAGGAAGAGAATTTCCTGGGAAGGTTTTTGCACATTTTAGAGGTCGTTTAACCCTGGCCTATACCACAGAGAGAATGCAGGCACAGCTGACCTTTGAAATAGCAGTTAGCAGGGGTTTTTTGTTTGTTTGTTTTATATTCTAGGATTCATGATTTGCTTGTTAAGATTTGGCAGTTTTTAACTTTCTAATAAATAATGGCAGAAACTATCTAAATAACTTTTTTCCTTCCATGGATTTTTATAGTCTGCTTGTCATTATATTTAGTTAACAGCATTTGTTTTTAAAATTGATAATCAGTGTTCAGAACAGTGGAGTGGAGGTGGAGGAATTCAAGCTATAGCAGTTGATGGGCTAAAGAACTGATGATGTTCTGCTATTATCTATTATTTTCATCAAAGAGACTGCCTTTAAAAGCTTAGCAAATATGGAAAATAAAGATTTTCTAGTTCTTTTGGGCTATCATCTTTCTCCTTAGGTAGGGGAGTATTTCATGAGTTATGTTGGAAAGTTACTGGTAGGGCTGTACTTTTTGCATGTACAAGCATACAATGAATTCTTCAAAGTTTGTCTCTGAAGTTAGTTTCTGCTAATTTTTACTTTAAATTAGTTTTCTTCAAGGTAACCATATTTTAGGGGACAATGTTATTTTTCTGGTGGAGTAAATTTTTATTATTATTTTAATGTGGAAACCAGTGAGATCTAATTTGCAAGAATCAATTATACTTTTAGAATAATTTGCATCAAGTAAATTTCTCAATAGAATTTTCTTTCTTTCTTTTTTTTTTTTTTTTTTTTAAATCAGTTTGTCCCAGACTTTATTTTTTAAATTTTTTGGCTGCAGCACGCAACTTGTGGGATTTTAGTTCCCCGACCAGGGATTGAACCCAGGCCCTCTGCAGTGAAAGTGCCAAGTCCTAACCACTGGACCGCCAGGGAATTCCCTAGAATTTCTTTACTTGTACTGGAAAATTTTATTTACATACTCAAAAAGAGAAACTTCATTGAAAATTTTTGTAGACATACCGATCTTCCTTAAGTAATTTTGGTAAAGATCATTTAGACTTAGATAAAATGATCAGTACTTACAGTAATTGAGATGATGAAAAGGGACAAAACTGAGGTAAGAGAGGAATAGGTTTCAAAATGTTTTCTCAAGGTTAAGCTTTGGAAGATAATCATTACATGAGTAGTTGCTTCTTCCAACCATGTATTATATTCTATTGTCCCTAAGAAAATGTTTTGTGTTTAGATGTTTTTGGTAGCTCAGGGATCTTGAGACTGCATTAGCTTTATTATCTGAGTGGTGCCTTCTAGCTCAAAATATAAGCACCTTTGAAGATAATCTTAAAGAAGAGTGTGCTACATACTTTGACTCTCTTAGCCTCTGAACAGGCAGTTTTGGGACCAGAAAATGAGGGAGGCCTTCAATGATGACTCAGATAAAAGAAATATAAAATATTTTGAGTATCTTTAGCTTTTTAACCAGTTACTTTTTTTTTTTTTTAGGCTTTGAACTAACAATTGATCACCCACATACACATGTGGTAAAGTGCACTCAACTTGTTCGAGGTAAGGAATCCCAACTTGAGATGCTGTCTTAAATTGTTTTACCATTTAGAGGCTAAGATTTGCTCTGGACAAATACAGAACACAGCTGCTTTGGCCAGAATTTAAATTAAAAAACCTACCTGGCTTAAATCAAAATGAGTGGTTGGAGTTTTTCTGTTGGGTTCTTATAATGTTTGTAGGTGATCTCCAGATAAAGGGAGTTAGTTTCTTATGGATGTTTGTCAAAGCTGGGGGCAGATTTTGAAAAGTCACCAAATTGTAAGTACCTAACAGCAATTTTAAGGATGTCTTGGGGGTTAATTTGATTCTAGGGTTGATTGTCCTAGGCACTCTTTTTTTTTTTTTTTTTTTTTTTTTTTTTTTTGCGGTACGCGGGCCTCTCACTGTTGTGGCCTCTCCCGTTGCGGAG
>NC_041219.1:90110829-90136560 GCF_002837175.3 Physeter macrocephalus
TTTTTTTTTTTTTTTTTTTTTGCGGTACGCGGGCCTCTCACTGTTGTGGCCTCTCCCGTTGCGGAGCACAGGCTCTGGACGTGCAGGCTCAGCAGCCATGGCTCACGGGCCCAGCCACTCCGCGGCATGTGGAATCTTCCTGGACCGGGGCACGAACTCCTGCATTGGCAGGCAGACTCTCAACCACTGCGCCACCAGGGAAGCCCTGTCCTAGGCACTCTTGAAGGCCACCCAGAGGGTCATCTAGAATTTATTTGAACTTATTTTCATCTTTGTTAATTCCCTGGCAGGACTTGGTTTTTATTCTGATTTAACTTTAGTAGCTGTAATTGCACGAAACCTAGTTCTTATTTATTTAAATAGTAGTATCAAGGATATCTAGACACCACTGGGCGTTTAAATGCCATTTTTCGTTTTGTAGACTTAACTGATAATTGGCCTTATTTGTGTGTTTCATCTGAAAACTCAGAGTTTTCCCTGAGTTCTTATATTTTGAAAGCATTAAAAGGTTTACACTAACAGAGATGGATAAATGCTAATATTTAATCTAAGGAAGGTTAAAATTGCTTTGTTACCCAGAGCATTTTTTTTTTGAAGGAGGAATTTTTATTTGTTTATTTATTTATTTTTTAATTTATTTTATTTTTTTGGCTGCGTTGGGTCTTTGTTGCTGTGTGTGGGCTTTCTCTAGTTGCGGTGAGCGGGGGCTACTCTTCATTGTGGTGTGTGGGCTTCTCATTGCGGTAGTTTCTCTTGTTGCAGAGCACGGGCTCTAGGTGCCCGGGCTTCAGGAGTTGTGGCTCACGGGCTCTGGACCGCAGGCTCAGTAGTTGTGGCGCACGGGATCTTCCCAGACCAGGGCTCGAGCCCATGTCCCCTGCATCGGCAGGCGGATTCTTAACCGCTGCTCCACCAGGGAAGCCCGAAGGAGGAATTTTTAAAATTGTAATATATATGAATAATTTATGTCATTTGCTAATTTTTTCCAGATATAGCAAGGTTTTCTGGATTCTGATCTTGCCTCCAAATTAGTTCATCCCCTAGCTTAGAATTTCTCAGTGAACCCTTGTGTCAGGATCTCTGAGTTACTAACAAGTAAAAATGTTTGTTACATTCTTCTCCAAATGTGTTGAGTCAAACTCTAGGGAGGATGCCCAGGAATTGCATTTTAAACATGTACCCCTTATACCTGGTGTGCAGAATAAAGCTTAGGTCCCTAAGTCGGGAAGCAGCATAATTATTATTATAATTAAAAATCACTCAAACTGTTTTCTTTGACAGTAGAATGTAAACATCAGGTGGTCAGGGACCATGCCTGCCTCATTTACCACTATATTCTCTGCCTTGCAAATATTAAATGCTTACTAAATAATTGTTCAGAATGAATGGAACTAATAACCTTCTCCCCCCCCACACCCCCTTTCTTTTTTTTAGCAAGCAAGGACTTAGCACAGACTTCTTACTTCATGGCAACCAACAGGTTTATATTTTAATATTTTTCTCTTCTATTTTTGGGATAGTACTTTACTTGCGTTAGAATTGTCACTTTTTGATGGGTATATGGAAAGATGACAGGTCTTGCACTTAGTAAACTAGGAGCCAAAGATCTAGGCAAGGATCTCTGATACAGTGTGTTATAGACAATTCTATGGTAAAGGTTGATTTTTCTGCACAGTTTTCATGTGTACCTTAAAATTTCCATGCTGCTTTTTTAATTTGTTAAAGTGATATATTTATTTACTGCTGGTCATTTGATAGCCTACTTAATTCTGCATTTGTTACTTTGCTTTAAAATATCCAAGAGCATAATTCTGAAAGTTTGTTTAAACTTGGGGTTCATTGACAGTGACTAAAATCTAATTTGGAGGATTCTGCTGTTACTATGTTTTAAAAGACTTTTTTTCTTCACCCACGCCCAGATAAATGGGCATGTATATGTGTAAAGAGTTGTGATACTTTTTCTTTCTCCTTCCTTTTTTAAAGAAAAAAATTAATACATAACTTGTATTACCAAATGACTTGCTTATTCTCATCTCCAATATACTGGTTGTTCATGGAAACCAAAGATACTCCTAATGACTGTCAGGGCTAAGAAGTTCATTTTTATAGCCTGGTGGGAGAAATTTTAAAAGTAAACTGTCAAGTATATTCACACTTGAGAGACTGATTGTCTATTCATTATTTTAAAGAGACCAGACCTATGATTGGCACGAGACAAGATAATTTTTAGAATATTTTCTTAGGTATTTGACTTAGGGATTATACATATCAAAAATCTTATAATTTTCCTTAAGTTCTGAGCTTATTCTCAGGATAATTAATCCTTATTTTGAAAAAGCTGAATACTCAGTCTTTTATTTTTGTTTTTATTTTTTCCAGTCCTTCATCAGTGTTTGGATTAAATGATGTGTAGTCAAAAAAATTAGAAAAGTTGTTGCCTGAGCCGGTGGGTTAATGGAAAAAATCATGTTGGGTGCTGGATCAGAGCACTGGATATTTCTTGCCCTTCTTGCTCTCCAGTGGGTTTTTTTTTTTTTTTAAACTTTTTTTTTTTTTAGCTTTTTTTTTAAGTAATGGAGAGTTTTAACTTTGGGTTCAGAATTGAGAGCTCATGACACTCTCTTGTTTCCTTCCCTCTGATGTCAGCCTGCATTTGACCACATTTAGCCTGCAGTACACACCTCCTGTGGTGGCCTGTGTCTGCATTCATCTGGCTTGCAAGTGGTCCAACTGGGAGATCCCAGTCTCAACCGATGGGAAGCACTGGTGGGAGTATGTTGACGCCACTGTGACCTTGGAACTTTTAGATGGTAAGTTGTAGAGTAAGGGACCTTGAATAGCACTTGCTCTTGATCTGTCACATATCTGGCCAAAGGTGACTGGATTTCAGATGAATATAGTTAGTTGAGGTTATTCTTATTTCATTACTTCTGCCTCTCTGAGTTTTTCTTAAATGTTCTAATTTCATTTGTAGAACTGACACATGAATTTCTACAGATTCTGGAGAAAACCCCCAACAGGCTCAAACGAATTCGGAATTGGAGGGTAAGAATTATTGCTGTCAGTTTGTGGAACAAACCATTTTCTTCTTTTGACCACACCAGTGAAAATACCAGATATAGATATATACCCTCGGTTTGGAATTTCCCTTTTTGTAGTAATGCAATAGTCATAATTTCAACTTCATAGCTTGGCTTCTGGCCCAGAAATCCATTGCTGTAGGTGACAGTGAGATTTATTTGGTGTTTTCCAACTCTTGTGATTTAGTCATTTGTTCAGCAACATTGGTTATTTTTTTGTGTGGAGAGTGTTAAGGGGAAAAATTTGGCTTTTCTGAGTCACAGAATGTTGGCTTCTGGTATAGGAAAGATACAGAGTTAGGAGATTAGAACTGGTATCATAATTTCGTCTTTGACATTACCTGCTTTTAAATGGATTTTAGAATTTTGTTTTTATATAGATTACAGTCTAAAGTTACATTTCAGATATTTTTCAAAGTCTTATTTATGAATAGTGGAATTAGCACCATTTGTTGAGAAGCCTGTTCTTTCCCCATTGAATGGTCTTGGCACCCTTGTCAAAAATCATTTGACCATGTATGTGAAGGTTTATTTCTGGGCTTTCTATTGTGTTCCATTCACCTATATGTCTATATGTCAGTACCCCACTGTTTTGATTACTGTGGCTCTGTAGTAAGTTTTGGAATCAGGAAGTGTGAGTCTTTCTGTTTTGTTCTTCATTTTCAAGATTGTTTTGACTATTCAGGGTCCTTTGAAATTCCATATGAATTCTAGGATTTTTTTTTTTTTTTTAATTTATTTTGGCTGCACCGGGTCTTAGTTGCAGCACACGGGATCTTTGTTGCGGCATGTAGGCTTCTTAGTTGCAGCATGTGGACTCTTAGTTGCAGCATGTGGACTCTTAGTTGCAGCATGCAGACTCTTAGTCGTGGCATGCATGTGGGATCTAGTTCCCTGACCAGGGATCGAACCCAGGCCCCCTGCATTGGGAGTGCAGAGTCTTAACCACTGGACCACCAGGGAAGTCCCCCCACATTTTAACAGTATTAATGTTTGAATTAATGTTTGGATCCAGAACATAGGTGAGTTTCCAGTTTTTTTTACTTAATTTTTTTCAGCAGTGTTTTGCAGTTTTCATTGTACAAGTCTTTTACTTCCTTGGTTAATTCCCAAGTATTTTATTCTTTTTGGTGCTGTTGTAAATGCAATTGTGTTCATAATTTCCTTTTTAGATTGTTTATTCATGTAGAAAAATGTAACTGAATTTTATTTGTTGACTTTGTATCCTGTTACTTTGCCCAATTCATTTATTAATTCTAATAAAATCAGAAAAAATAAATTCTTTTTGGTGGAGTCTTTAGAGTTATCTACATATAAGCTCATGTCATCTGCAAACAGAGATAATTTTACTTCTTCTTTTCCAATTTGATGCTGTTTCTTTTTCTTGCCTGATTGCTTTGGCTAGAACTTCCAGTACAGTGTTGAATGGAAGTGGTGAAAGTGAACATCTTTTCCTTATTCCTGATCTTAAAGAAAACTTTCAGTCTTTCACCATTGAATATGATGTTCACTGTGGGTTTTTTATATGTGACTTTTATTATGTTGAGGTAGTTTCCTCTTTATGTTCCTAGTTTGTTGAGTGTTTTTATCATGAAAGTGTGTTGAATTTTGTCAAATGCTTTCTCTGCACAAATTGAGATGATCATGTGATTTGTTTCCTTCATTCTGTTTGTGTGACATATTACATCAGTTGATTTCCATATGTTGAACCCTCCTTATATTCCAGGAATAAATTCCACTTGGTCATGCATGATATGTAATTTTTTTAAAATGCTGCCAAATTCATTTTGCTAGTATTTTGTTGAGGATTTTTGCATCCATGGTTATAAGGGATATTGGCCTGTAGTTTTCCTTTCTTGTAGTGTTTTCGTCTACCTTTGGTATCAGGGTAATTCTTGCCACATAGAATGAGTTGAGAAGTGTTCCCTCCTCTTCAAATTTTTGGAAAGTTTGAAAAGGAGTGGCATTACTTTGTTAAATGATTGATAGGATTAACCAGTAAGGCTTTTTTTCCTTTGGAGATTTTTGATTACTGATTCAATTTTATTTATTTATTTATTAAAATTTATTTATTTATTTTTGGCTGTGTTGGGTCTTCATTGCTGCACGCAGGCTTTCTCTAGTTGCGGGGAGCAGGGGCTACTCTTCGTTGCGGTGGGCAGGCTTCTCATTTCAGTGGCTTCTCTTGTTGCGGAGCATGGGCTCTAGGCACGCGTGGGCTCAGTAGTTGTGGCTCGCGGGTTCTAGAGTGCAGGCTCAGTAGTTGTGGCGCATGGGCTTAGTTGCTCCGCAGCATGTGGGATCTTCCCGGACCAGGGCTCGAACCCATGTCCCCTGCATTGGCAGGCGGATTCTTAACTACTGGGCCACCAGGGAAGTCCTGATTCAATTTTATTACTAGCTGTAAGTCTATTCAGATTTTCTGTTTCTTCATGATTTAGCCTTGATAGGTTTTGTGTTTTGTGTCCCTTTTGTCTGGGTTATTCAATTTGTTGATATACAGTTTGTTAGAATGGTAGCAATGTCTCTACTTTTATTTCTGATTTTAGTAGTTTGAGTCTTCCCTCTTTTTTTCTTAGTCTGTCTTAGCTAAAGATTTGTCAATTTTGTTGATGTTCTCAAGGAACCAATTTTTGTTTTGGTTTTTCTCTAGTTTTCTTTATTTTATCTCTGCTCTAATCTTTATTATATCTTTCCTTCTGCTAGCTTTGTGTTTAGTTCTTTTTCTAGTTCCTTAAGTTATAAAGTTAGTCATTTTGAGATGTTTCTTGGTTGTTTTTTTTGGCCACACTGCACAGCTTGTGGGATTTTTAGTTCCCTGACCAGGGATTGAACCCAGGCCCCCCAGGCAGTGAGAGCACGGAGTCCTAACCACTGGACTGCTAGGGAATTCCCAGTTTCTTGTTTTTTTTTTTGTTTTTTTAAAGTACTTTTTACTTTTTAAATTTTTATTCTTTTGGCCACTGTGTGTGACATACAGGATCTTAGTTCCTCAACCAGGTTCTGAACTCATAGCCCCTGCATTGGGAGTGCGGAGTCTTAACCATTGGACTGCCAGGGAAGTCCCTGGTTTTTTTAATGTAGTGTTTATAGCTATAAATTTCTCCCTTAGCACCACTTTTGCTGCATACCTTAAGTTTGATATGTTGTGTTTTGTTTTTCTTGGTCTCTAAGTATTTTCTAATTTCCCTTTTGATTTCTTTGATCCATTGGTTTAATTTCCACAATTTTGTGATTTTTTTTCCCCCAATTTTCATTCTGATACTGATTTCTAACTTTATCTTGTTGTGGTCAGAAAAAATACATGGTGTGATATGTATCTTTTAAAATCTATTGACTAAGTTTGCAGCCTAACATATGGTCTGTCCTGGATAATGTCCCATATGCACTTGAAGAATGTATGTGCTGCTGTTTTTGGGGAGAGTGTTCTGTGTATGTCTGTTAGATCTAGCTAGTTTGTTTATTAAGTCCTACTTCCTTATCTTCTGCTAGATCTATTATTGTGAGTGGGGTATTGAATTCTCTAACTATTACTGTAAAGCTGTCTATTTCTCTTTAATTCTGTTAGGTTTTAGCCTCATATATTTTGATGGCCTGTCATTAGGTGTGTAAATGTTTATAATTGCTATGTCTAATTTCTGTAGCTAGCCTTTTAAAATATATAATGCTCTTTTTTGTCTCTTGAAATCTTTTTTGATTTCAAGTCTATTTTGTCTGCTATTAGTATAGCCATGCATGCTCTCTTTTGGTACTGTTTGCATTGTATACCTTTTTCCATCCTTTCACTTACAGCCTGTTTGGGTCTTTGGATCTCAGCCTCTTGGAGATAGCATATAGTTGGATCATATGTATTCGTTCTACAAATCTCTTGTCTTTTCCTTAAGAGTTTAATCCATTTACACTTAAAGTAATTACAGATAAGGAGAGATTTACTTCTGTCACTTAATGCTATTTGTTTTTTATACAGGCATACCTTGTTCTATTGCACTTTGCAGATATTGCATTTTTTATATTGAAGTTTTGTGGCAGCCCTGCATCAAGCAAGTCTGTTGACGCCATTTTTCCAACAGTATTTGCTTACTTCGTGTCTCTGTTACACGTTGGTAATTATGGCAGTATGTTGAACTTTTTCATTATCATTATATTTTGTTATGGTGATATGTGATCAGTAATCTTTAATATTACTACTACAACTCACTGAAGGCTCAAATGATGGTTAGCATTTTTTAGCAATAAGGTATTTTAAATTAAGGTATGTCCATTTTTTTTAGACATAATGCTATTGCACATTTAATAGACTGTAGTGTAAACACAATTTTTATATGCACTGGGAAACCAAAACATTTGTGTGGCTCAGTTTATTGTGATATTTGCTTTATTGAGGTGGTCTGGAACTGAACCCACAGTATCTCCAAGGTATGCCTACTGTATGCCTTATGGCTTTTTTGTCCCTCATTTCCTGCATTATACTGTCTTTTGTGCTTAGTTGATTTTTCATAGTGAAAATTTTTTTTTTTTTTTTTTTTGAGGGAAGCCCCCATAGTGAAAAATTTTTAATTCCTTTTTCATTCATTTTTTGTATTAACATACAAAATTTGTCTCCTTTACAGCTGCATCCTCATCCCTTTTGGTTGTTGATGTTACAAAATTAAATATTTATACATTGTGTGCCCCCCGAAAACTAATAATTCTTTTAGATGCATTAGGCTCTTATACTATATAAAAAATAAGATTTGGAATTATAAGACAAAGTTATAGTAATACTAGGTTTTACACTAATTTTTTTTTCCCTGAGAATGTGTTAGTCTCCTAAATCATGTAGAAAGCAAAATGTGCAATTACAAACCATTGTTACAATACCAGCTTTTATAATTGCCCATGTATTTACTTTTATTGAGTTCTTTATTTCTCCGTATGGCTTGAATTTACTGTCTTGGAGGACTCCCTTGAGCCTTTCTCCTATGGCTGGTTTAGTGGTCACGAATCCCCACAGCTTTTGTTTATCAGGAGATAATTAATTTCTCCTTCACTTTTTTGAAGGACATTCTTAATGGATATAGGATTCTTGGCCAACAGTTTTTTTCTTTTAGTACTTGGGATGTATCAGCTCACTGTCTTGTGGCCTCCAAAGTTTCTGTTGAGAAATCTCATGATTTTATTGAGAATCCCTTGTATGTGACAGTTTGCTTCTTGCTGCTTTCAAAATTCTGTCTTTGGCTTTTGAAAGTTTGATGTCTTTTTTTTTTTTTTAATACCATGATTTTAAGAATTGAGGTATAGTTGATGTACAATATTATATAAATTTCAGGTGTATAACAAAATGATTCACAATTTTTAAAGGTTATATTCCACTTATACTTATTATAAAATATTGTCTATATTCCCGGTGTTGTACTATATATCCTTGTAGCTTATTTATTTTATACATAGTAGTTTGTACCTCTTAATCCTCTACCCTTATCTTGCCCATTCCCCCTTCCCTCTCCCCGCTGGTAACCACTAGTTTGTTGTCTATATCTGTGAGTCTGTATCTATTTTGTTATATTCATTAATTTTATTTTTTAAATTCCACATATAAGTGGTAACGTACAGTATTTTAGACTAATACCATCCAAGTTCGTCTATGTTGTTGCAAATGGCAAAATTTCCTTCTTTTTTATGACTGAGTTGTATTCCATCGTATATATACCACATCTTCTTTACCCATTCATCTGTTTTTTATTTTTATTTTAATTGAGGTATAGTTGGGGAGTTACCTGGTGGTCTAGTGGTTAGGATTTGGTGCTTTCACTGCCGTGGCCTGGGTTCAATCCCTGGTCGGGGAACAGATCCTGCAAGCTGTGTGGTGTGGCAAAAAAAAGAAAAAAAAATAGAGGTATAGTTGATTTACAATGTTGTGTTAATTTCTGCTGTACAGCAAAGTGGTTCATTTATACATATATATAAATTCTTTTTCATATTCTTTTACATTATAGTTTATCAGAGGATATTGACTATAGTTCCCCGTGCTATACAGTAGGACCTTGTTGTTTATCAAGTCTATGTATAATAGTTTGCATCTGCTAACCCCAAACTCCCCACTCCATCCCTCCCTCATCCCTCTCCCCCTTGGCAACCCTAAGTCTGTTCTTTATGTCTGTGAGTCTGTTTCTGTTTCGTAGATAAGTTCATTTGTGTCATATTTTAGATTCCACATATAAATGATATCATATGATATTTGTCTTTGTCTAACTTAACTTCACTTAGTATGATAATCTCTAGGTCCATCCATGTTGCTGCAAATGCCATTATTTTGTTCTTTTTTAATGGCTGTGTAGTATTCCATTGTATATATGTACCACATCTTCTTATCCATTCATCTGTCAATGGACATTTAGGTTGTTTCCACATTTTGGCTATTGTGAATAGTGCTGCTATGAACATTGGGGGTACATGTATCTTTTTGAACTACAGTTTTGTCTGGATGTATGCCCAGGAGTGGGATTGCTGGATGATATGGCAACTCTATTTTTAGCTTTTTGAGGAACCTCCTACTGTTTTCCATAGTGGCTGCACCATCTTACATTCCCACCAACAGTATAGGAGGGTTCCCTTTTCTCCATACCCTTTCTAGCATTTGTTATTTGTAGACTTTTTATGATGGCCATTCTGACTGGTATGAGGTGGTACCTCTTTGTAGTTTTATTTGCATTTCTCTAATAAGTAGTGATGTTGAGCATCTTTTCATGTGCCTGTTGGCCATCTGTATATCTTCTTTGGAGAAATGTGTATTTAGGTCTTCTTCCCATGTTTGGATTGGATTGTTTGTTTTTTTGTCGTTGAGTTGTATGAGCTGTTTTTATATTTTGGAAATTAAGCCCTTATCAGTTACATCATTTGCAAATATTTTCTCCTAGTCCATAGGTTATCTTTTCATTTTGTTTACTGTTTCCTTTGCTATGCAAAAGCTTGTATTTGATTAGGTCCATTTGTTTATTTTTGCTTTTATTTCTATTGCCTTGGGAGACTGACCTAAGAAAACCTCGGTACAGTTTATGTCAGAGGATGTTTTGCTTATGTTCTCTTTTAGGAGTTTTATGGTGTCATGTCTTATGTTTAAGTCTGTAAGCCATTTTTTTTTTTTTTTTTTTTTTTTTTTTGCGGTACGCGGGCCTCTCACTGTTGTGGCTTCTCCCGTTGTGGAGCACAGACTCCGGACTCACAGGTTCAGTGGCCATGGCTCACGGGTGTAGCCGCTCTGCGGCATGTGGGATCTTCCCGGACCGGGGCATGAACCCGTGTCCCCTGCTTCAGCAGGCGGACTCTCAACCACTGTGCCACCAAGGAAGCCCTTTAAGCCATTTTGAGTTTATTTTTGTGTATGGTGTGAGGGTGTGTTCTAACTTCATTGAATTACACGTGGCTATCCAACTTTCCCAACACCACTTGTTGAAGAGACTGTATATTCTTGCCTCCTTTGTCAAAGATTAATTGACTGTAGGCATGTGTGTTTATTTATGGGCTCTCTGTTCTGCTCCATTGATCCAGATGTCTGATTTTGTGCCAGTACCACACTGATTACCGATAGCTTTGTAGTACTGTCTGGAGTCTGGGAGGGTTAAGTATGATATGTCTTGATGTGAGTCACTTTGAGTTCATCCTGGAGTTCACTGAGCTTCTTGGATATCTATGTTCATGTTTTTTCATCAGATTTGGAGAGTTCTGAGCTGCTGTATCTTCACATATTCTCTGCCTCTTTCTCTTTCTTTTCATTTTCTGGAATTCCTACAATGCATACATTGGTCTATTTGATGGTGTCCCATAGGTCCCTTAGGCTCTGTTCACTTGCTTCAGTCTTTTTTCTTTCTGTTCCTCAGACTTGATAATTTCCATTGTCCTATTTTCAAGTTTGCTGATTCTTCTGCCTGTTCAGATCCGCCTTTGAATCCCTCCAGTGCATTTTTCATTTCAGTTATCGTACTTTTCAGCTCCAGGATTTCTTTCTGGTTTCTTTTAAAGTTTTTGTTTGTTTGTTTGTTTTTTGTGTGTGTGGTAAGCGGGCCTCTCACTATTGTGGTCTCTCCCGTTGCGGAGCACAGGCTCCGGACGCACAGGCTCAGCGGCCATGGCTCACGGGCCCAGCCGCTCCGCGGCATGTGGGGTCTTCCCGGACTGGGGCATGACCCCGCGCACAGGCTCAGCGGCCATGGCTCACGGGCCCAGCCGCTCCGCGGCATGTGGGATCTTCCCGGACTGGGGCATGAACCCGCGTCCCCTGCATTGGCAGGCGGATTCTCAACCACTGCGCCACCAGGGAAGCCCTCTTTTAAAGTTTTTAATCTCTTTTTTGATACTTTCATTTTGTTCACATGTTGTTTTCTTGACTTTTTGACATCTTCATTTCCTTGAGTATGTTTAAGGCAGTTAATGTCTTTGCCTAGTAGATCTGCCATTGGGTCCTTTTCAGGGACAGTTTCTGTTGATTTTTTTTTTTTTCCTTTGAATGGGCTATACTTTTGTGTTTACGTGCCTTGTGATTTTTTTGTTGAAGACTGGACATTTGAATCTAATAACATGGTAACTCTGGAAATCAGATTCTCTCCCTTTCCTGGGGTTTGCTGGGATTTTTTTTTTTTTTGTATATTTGGGGTGGGGGCTTGATTTTGAAGGATATTTCTGTGCTGAGGATCAGCTTGATGTATAAAATTAATGTCTTCTCAGTTCTTATCTAAGCCTTTTCCTGGACATTTCTGTAGGGACAGTGTTTTTTTTAATGTTCTACTCTAATATCTGGCTCCCAAAGGGAGAAAAAGCAAAAAATGAAGTGGGAGAGGAAGGAGGCTGGCCCTTTATATCCGGGGAAGTCACTTCAGCCAGAGGGGGAGGGGATTGCAACAATGGAGGGAGGTGCAACAACAATGGCTACCTTTCTCTTTGTACCTCTGTGATCGAAAGCAGCAGTCAGCGATCAGACCACAGATCTCCAATATTTGGAAAATAGAGCCCTTTTTGCCTAACCAGGGTCCCCCAAGCTGTGTGCAAGCGACTCCAGGAACAGGTGTACAGCTGACTGGGGCTGAGAGCGGAAACTGAGGGAAATTAACCTCGATTTATTGTCCAAGGCTTACCCTGGCAGCTGCAAGTCAACAGACTGCAGAGTTCCAAAATAGTTATGTCAGACAGATTCTGCCTTTGCAATTGTTGTCTAGGTGGGACAGATTCCTGGTGCTTCCTACTCTGCTGTCTTCACAGAATCTTCCTCCTTTTTAAAGCTAAATGGTATTTCATTGTATATATAGACCACATTTTAAAAAATACATTCATTTATTGATGGACACTTGGGTTGCTTTCATACCTTAGGTATTGTGAAAAGTGCTGCAACAAACATGGGAGTTCAGATACCTCTTTGAGATCTTGTGATGCTTGATTGAAGGTTTAAAAAATCTTATCTCTCCTGATGGTAATAATTATCAGTCTCATGTTAGAGTAACCTTCTGGTTATGGGCTATCCCAAACTCCCAATGTCACAGCAAACACAGTCTACTCATTTCAGTGTTTTTTTCCATTTGATAAATTACCTGAAGTGAAAAGATGCTATTTGCTTCATTCTAGGCATGCCAGGCTGCCAAGAAAACAAAAGCAGATGACCGAGGAGCAGATGAAAACACTTCGGAGCAGACAATCCTTAATATGATTTCCCAGAGCTCTTCAGATACAACTATTGCAGGTTTAATGAGTATGTCAGCTTCTTCTACCACAAGTGCAGTGCCTTCCCTTTCAGCCACTGAAGAGTCAACCAGTAACTTAAGCAATGTGGAGATGTTGCCAAGTGAGCGTTGGCTGTCCTCCCACCCTCCTTTTAAGGTAGAACCTGCTCAGGGTCATCGGACTAGTGAGAATTTAGCACTTACAGGAGTTGATCATTCCTTGCAACAGGATGGTTCAAATGCATTTGTTTCCCAGAAGCAGAATAGTAAGAGTGTGCCATCAGCTAAAGTATCACTGAAAGAATACCGCGCAAAGCATGCAGAAGAGTTGGCGGCCCAGAAGAGGCAACTGGAGAACATGGAGGCCAATGTGAAGTCACAGTATGCCTATGCTGCCCAGAATCTCCTGTCTCACCATGATAGCCATTCTTCCGTCCTTCTGAAAATGCCCATAGAGGGCTCAGAAAACCCTGAGCGGCCTTTTCTGGAAAAGACTGACAAAACAGCTCTCAAAATGAGAATCCCAGTGACAAGTGGAGATAAAGCTGCCACTTCAAAACCAGAGGAGATAAAAATGCGCATCAAAGTTCACACTGCAGCTGACAAGCACAATTCTGTAGATGACAGTGTCACAAAGAGCCGTGAGCACAAAGAAAAGCACAAGACTCATCCATCTAATCATCATCATCATCATAATCACCACTCACACAAACACTCTCACTCACAGCTTCCAGCTAGTACCGGGAACAAACGTCCAGGTGATCCAAAACATAGTAGCCAGACAAGCACCTTAGCACACAAACCCTATAGCTTGTCTAGCTCTTTCTCCTCTTCCAGTTCTTCTCGTAAAAGGCCCCTCCCTGAAGAGACTGGAGGGGCAGTGTTTGATCATTCAGCTAAGATTGCCAAGAATACTAAATCCTCTTCCATAAATTTCTCCTTTCCTCCTCTTCCTGCAATGGCCCAGTTGCCTGGGCATAGCTCAGATACAAGTGGCCTTACCTTTTCACAGCCCAGCTGTAAAACTCGAGTTCCTCACATGAAGTTGGATAAAGGCTCCACTGGGGCCAATGGTCACAATGCAACCCAGACCATAGACTATCAAGATACTGTGAATATGCTTCACTCCCTTCTCAATGCCCAAGGTGTTCAGCCCACTCAGCCGCCTGCGTTTGAATATGTTCATTCATATGGAGAATATCTGAATCCACGGGCTGGTGGAATGTCCTCCAGACCTGGCAATACAGACAAACCCCGGCTACCACCTCTACCATCAGAACCTCCTCCACCACTTCCACCCCTTCCCAAGTAAAAAAGAAAAAGACGAGGAGAAAAAAACTTTAAAAACACATCTTTTTTTTTTTTTAAACTACTGATTCTGGACTAAGAAAATTACTTCCCTTATGAAATATGTCACCCTTGTTGGACTAAGAATAAATTTATATTGAGACATAGGTGGGAAGGTGGTAGAGGGCCTTGGTTATTATATCTCCTGCCTCAGAAATTTAACTATTTTATTATAGTTTTTACTGAGAGGTGAGAATGTGTTAAAGCTGTGAAGGATTCAGAATACTTTCTCTATTCTTGGCCTCTCCACCTCCTAATTAGGTCGATTAGAGTTGATATCTTCCCTCTTCTTGCCAGGACTGAAGTATGGAGGGTTTGTTTTATCAAACAGTTGTGGATCCTTTTGGTGTTTAATATATCAGAAGAGAGGAAGTATTTAAACGTCAAAATCTTTTAAGAGACTTTAAAAAAATAATTTAAAGAAAGTAAGTTATCTGTTTAGTTTTTTTTATATAATTGGGGAAGGGATAGGGATTTTGCTGTGTGTATGAGTTACACAGCAGTAAGTCCTGGGGGGTGGGGTTGGAGGGTGGGGGGTGTGTGTGTAGGGGGGATGGGAGGATAGGATTTTGGCCGTGAGTTCTGAGAGCGGCTCTGGCCACTTGCAGTGTTTCGACCTTTAAGTGTGTATGTAAGTGTGGGTATGTGTGTTTTTAGTGTGTCTGTTTAAAAATCATGTTTTATCTTTCCTTCCCTGTACCTTCACCATTTTTACTTCCTAACAGTCTACTAGAGAGAACACGGTGTGGCCTTTAAAACATAAAGGAAGGAAGAGGCCTGTATTTGACATTTCTCTTTCTTTATGTTGTAATTGAGGGTAACCTTCTAAATTCTAGTTTGGGCAGGTGCAGCCAATGGTCTGACTCTGGACTCCATTATAAAAACTTCCTTTTTACCCCCTTTTTCCTTTCGATACAGAACAAAGGTGGGGTTGAGGAAGAAGGCTGGAGAGCTAGGCTGGCTTCTGCCCTACAGAATTGGGTGTGCTTTTTTTCACATTGGGCTTTGGGAAAGTGTTCAAGTAAGAGCAGTCTCAGGGTCTCTGAAGGGAAGGGGGATGTGCTGTCCTTCCTGTGAAAGCCCAGACCATGTGTGAGAATAGATCTGGGAGAAGCCATGGAGCTAAAGGATACTGAAAACAATGAAAACTGTGATTGGGAATTTTTAGGACATTGTATTTTAAATTATATTATGAATGTAAGACTTGATTTTTGTCTGTATATCTGAAGGGAGGCAGCTGCATCCTCAATTTTCGCAGCCTATATGACTTCAGAGATTGGAGCTTATGAATTTAACAGTGCTGGTGCCATGAGGGTGAGCAAGCCTAGCCTTCAGATACTGTTATGTTTAGATTGTGCATCTTTGGTGGTTTTAGCTTCTAGGCAGAAGTTCTTCTGTAGATTTCTAAGAGTCCTTTAGAAAAATGGATCAGGAGTCCTGTTCCTAATGGGTGCTTAATTATCCCATATTTTAGGAGTGAACATTTTTGTTGAGGAAAGAAATCTTTCAAGGGGCTGGAAAGAATTCTAAGCCAAGTTGTCCAGCTGAAAATGCCACCTAGCCACAGATCATTTAATGTGGTATTTTTTCAGTCTTCGTGGTGTTTTTTGCCATGGAAAAGGTGATGCAATTTGAATTTGTCTTCTTGATTTTAATGCAGCTTCTTTTACACCAAATATTCTTTGTGGATAAATTGAATTTTTTCATTGGAAGTCACAGGGAGATAGGAGTTGTACATGTGCTGCTGCTTGCCAGGAACAGGTTGGGGAGAAAACTGAGACAGTTGGAATTGATGATGCACTGGCCTAATATAGGAGGGAATTTGTTCAGTAAGCCTTAACTGAAGGTGAATCAGTGTCCTGCACTTCAGCATATTTGAACTGTCTGGAGTGCCTGCCATTGCTGTGTAAAGTGAGCTCTGTGCTGATTGATAAACACCAGTAATACTTTTGACTTGGAATGTCACTTTACTTTTATGGATGACATTTTCCTCTTTCTCCTTGATATTTTCTGTGTTGTGCTTGGTAATTGGTAGATGCGTGGTGTGTTTACTAAATTTAGGCTATTTGTTTAGATTTTGTTTGGCAGAGTCAGCTTTCCTTTCTGACCTTCCCAAAAGGTTATTTAGTTTGCATTTGTATCTTGTGGAATTGATGATCACTGATTTATGAAAATGTCTTTTACAGCTTTCAGTTTTTCTCATCAAATGTCACATATTTTCTAATCACATTCACTCTCTCACCACAGAGATACATATCCACTTGGCCTCAGCAGTTCTCCATGGCAGTCTGTAGTTCCTTAGAACTTTGTCAGGAGTGACCTTGAAAAAAGTGCTTACTAGAGCCTAAGAGCTGCTTTACGCTGCATAGTCTGGCCTTTGCACTAGTAGATCATTGCTGATGTAGGTCAATTTAGAGACTTTTTTATATTAGTGCCTCCTGATACTGTTTTAAGATACCTACAGTGTCCGCTTTTATATCTATGCATATGTCATGAAACTTCTTATGGACTCTGCATGAAGCTGCTTACTGCATTGTCTTTGGGTTAGCAGATGTGCCTGTCAGCTAGCATGCATGTTGTCCAAATTCCATAAGCTTAGGCTTCAGAAGATTGTGTGGTTTCAAAACGCTGTGTCTTCTCTTACCCTCACCACTTCAAAGGGTGAGCAACAGGATTTATACATGCAAAGTTAGTCTAGTAAACATGGCTTTTTTTCCCCTCCTTTTAACCTTATCAAGGATAAGTGGTGGTAAGCAGGCCTAGAGCCTCAAGTTCTGTAAATTTCATTCCTAAAACTTTGCTTGAATCTCATGTTGGCAAAAACAAATACCTGTGAATTGTCCTTAGGGCTTTTAATCAGATACCGGTGTTGCTGTTAGCTGAACTCTAGTGAAGCATTAATCTAAAGCTACATTGGTCTTCTTAAGTATCAATTATGCTTTTTGGGTTTAGAAAATACATAGGAATTAGTCTAGTCTTTTCACTTGAATCAATGTGTTTCCATATCTGAGACCCTCAGCTTCCTCTTTTTTTTTTTAAATGATTTTAGGGTTTTGATTTAATGTATCCTTTTTCATAGTTCTGTATTATTGGCTTCACCAATATTGACAGAAAAAATTTAAATCTCCAGTTGGAAACAGCAATGGATTAGGATATAGAAATAAAATCATGGTAACATCAGTGCTGGATTTACTTAAGCCTCTGCTACTTAATTCCCCATACTGAAAATCCATACCCCTTATGCCTTGTTTCTGGACAAAGGCAATTAGAGGAGTCTTATCCCAGTATGGTTGGATTTTAAACATACCTGTGTTTCCCGCAGAAACACAGGACTGTGGGAACTTGGGAACTGATTAAATTTTAAAAGGATTAGTCTTTTGTTGATGATCTGTTTTGATACTAATGCCAGGAAAAGGGATTCTAGGACATCTTGAAGTTGGACTACAAATATTATTCTCTTGGGTTTGGGAGAATTTAAGCAGTCTGTGCAACCCTTCACATGGTGAGAAATAAGCCCTCTGCAGTCCCACGAAACTTTCAGTGACTTTGATGCCTCCCCAAATTTCTTGTGTTGCTGCTTGTTAACACCCAGATTTTAACTGAGTGTTTGTTCCTGGTGGTTTAAAAAATGTTCATGTTGTATCACACTGTCAAGTTTTATCTTTTTACCCCTCTGTGGGATAAAAAGCATGGTACTATAATCCTGCCTGATAGAGTGGTCTGGAGTGAGAATTATTTTTTAAGTGGGAGACCCTTCCATTTTAATGTTTCTAAAGTTTTTAGCATGAACTTGGCATTGGAAAAGGGAGGGCAAAAAAGGAATGTTTACTAAAAAGTGGTGTCTACTCTTCCCCTTCATGAGTGTGTATTCATGGTGAATGAAAAGAAGAGAAAGACTTGACAGCATGCTAATTGAAGCCAGAGCAGGTATGTCTCCATCAGGTTATCAGGAACTCTTCAGTTGAAAACTGAGGCCTTAACTGATCAGTGGTTGATCACATTGGAGTTGGTTATAAGATGGAAGTGCTGGCTGGGTTAAGCACCCAGAGAAAAGAATGCAGCGGACTAACTTAGTGTTAACCTAGGTTTCTGGATTTGAAACTGACCTCCCCACCCTACTCCACACACCTAAAACTGTTTTCTTATCAGACCAAAGAGCAAAGAAGGAAAAAAAAAGTAAAACACTTTTCCAATCTATGTCACTCAGGTACAATTTTGTGGTGATATTTTTGTCTGTTTTCTTTGGATTGCTCTTAAGAGTCCTTTCTAGCATATTATTCTGCTCTTGCCTCTGTCCTCCTTGGGGCACCTCAATTCTGGATGCTACCCCTGGGATCTCTACTGCTGTTATGTGAATGGTGAGATATAAGTGACCATTATAGTAAGGGCTCTTTGTAAAACATTAAAAATTTTTTAAAAAAAATTTTAAAAAGGATGTTGTATACATTTTATAGTCTGGCTATCAGTTTGATATCTTGCTGTCAAGTACGTTTCTCAGTCTGTATTTATCCATCCCATCAATAAATGTTAATGTTAAAACAATCATCTGATTATTGAAAACAATCATCTGATTATTGTTTATGTGTACTGAGTCTTCAAGTTAGTCTTTAACTGTCATTTGATTGATATGATAATAGTTTTGTTTTAGTTTTGGTAATATAGTATGTACTTTCTTACTGCACAAGATCCTATGGGAATTGAGTTCATTGGAAATAGCTAACTAAGATTTGATCATTACAGTGAACCTGATAGTGTATAAAGTATGATGTGGCAGAGGGGAAGAACCCCTCCTCATTCCGTATTGTCGCACGGATACCTGGAAGGGTGACTGGTACACAGAAAAATATATAGCTCTAACAGATGATAGCAACATGTACTGCTTATCTAGCAAGCACTATCAGTGATTCATAATTGTATATTTGGTTCTTTGAAAACTGAAATGTTGGTATAGACAGCACTGCTTTTGGAAGAAAAAATTAATAGCCTTCTTGGTGGTGCCTGGAAAAGCTGATAGGGAATACTCACCCTTTTCTTGGGACATAATAAAACCACACACACAAGGTAAATCTTGAAAATTACCCATTTAAATGGAAAGAATTTTTATGCTATAATGCTCAAATTATATAAAAAAAAGTTAGGAGTAGCTATAGTTTAAAAACTCTAAAAGGAACAAAAGATAAATTTAACAGAATGTTCAACGCTTCTGAAAAAAAAATCACTTGAGTCTTGAGTTCTGTTCATTCCATCCTTCCATTTTCCGAAATAAGACAACTTAAGATTTTTGTTTGCTGTGCCTCTCCTGAAACTTTTGTGGAAGCTGCTGATGTTTTAGGAATTTTGGTCTGGTTTGAATGGAAGAATAGAGAAGTAGTAAATGAATGATGTGAGAATGGATGATATTATAAATTTATTATAAAGTCATAAATAGTGATTTGCTTTTGTTAAAAGAGATATCAACTGTGTCATCCTTGGCAATAGATGAGGTATAAATCAATATAAACTTCCAAACAGCTGGATCCCCAATTATAGAGGTTTGTTAAACTAACTGATACATAGCTAGGTTTCATCTTATGATCAGTGCCTAAATCATCCTGGTCTCTCTCTGACACTTTTGAGAGCCAGTAAGATTGGCTTGATCTCTATCATTCAACTTTCTGTAGAAAGTTTGAAGCCCTTTCTATGATTTCTGTGGATTCCCTTAGAGGCTTGTATTTATTCTAATCTCTAGCTCTGGCACCTACTTCTGCTGAATTGATTTGGGGGGCCTACTTCTGTTGAACTGATTTGATTTGTGGATTGTCACATGTCTTACTTGTGCTACCTTTTTTGCATTGTGGAATCTTAACCCCTTTTCTAAATTTCACATAACACTCAAAGCCAACAGGTAACCAAAAAATCACAGTGATGAAAACAAGTTAAAATTGAAAAGTAGATTCATCGTTTCTGAAAAGTAGTTTCAGGCACTTCCCTGCTTTTCATTTATCCCTTCATTAGAAAATAGTATTTACCAAGTACTGTATACTGTTTACAGATGATAATATGGCAGCAAACAAAGCAAGCATCTTGCTCTCATAGAACTTACATTCTAGTTGTAGGGGAGACAAGTAAAACACAATATGCTAGACGATAAGTACTTTGGAGAATGTAAAGCAGGGAAGGAGGGACAGGGATTTTGTGTGTGCATATAGGTAAGTAGGATTGTTGAAATTGGAAATAAGATGGCTAGGAAGGAAGGCCTTACGAAATAACAGTTCAGCAAAGACCTAAAAGAGGTGAGAGAGCAAGCCACAGGAACATTTGTGGGTAAGATCATTCCAGGAAGCAAGTGCAAAGGTTCTGAGGTGAGAAGATACTGGCATGTTTGAGAAAGAGCAAGGAGGCCAGTTTAGCTAGTATAGAATTGAGTGAGGAGGAGAGAGTAAGTAGGATAATGTGGTTAGAGAAGCAGCAAAAGGCCAGATACAGTAGGGCCTTGTAAGCCATTATAAAGACAGTGAAATGGAGCACCATTGACAAGTGTTGAGTAGAGAAGTAACATGATCTGGCTTGGGTTTTAAAATGATCATTTGGCGGGGAATTCCCTGGCAGTTCAGTGGTTAGGACTTGGCGCTTTCACTGCCAGGGCCCGGGTTCAATCCCAGGTCGGGGAACTAAGATCCTGCACCATTGCAAGCAGCGAGGCATGGCCAAACAAAAAATGTTTATTTGGCTTCTGTGTTGAAAAATGGACTATATAGAGTCAAGGGTAAGGAGACTCTCACAATAATTAAGGGAACAGATGAGAGTGGCTTGGACCAGATTGGAAGCGCTGAATGTAATGAGAAGTTACATATCTTGAAGTTGGAGCCAGTAGGATCTGCTATAAGGTTGGAAGAGAAGTCGAGGATGACTCCCAGTGTTTGGCCCAGGAAACTGGAAGGAAAAAAGATGAGGATGACTATATAGAAAGTGCAATATTTTGGCATTTATTTATCTCTTCTCTCTGTCTCTCTCACACAAACACACTTTTTCTCTGGGATTAGCCCCCAAAAGTCTGAATTAAAAATTCTCTTTCCTTTAAGAATTCATCTTTCCTAACCCCTGTTTACGAACAGCCTCAGGTGTACTTTAACCTATTCAGTAGCTAGCAAAGTGTTCATTGGATTAAAAACAGCCATCTACTTTGTTAAAAAGCACAAAGAATTTGCCAATATCTTGACCATTTAATATCTCTCCCCCACTTGGAAGTGGTTTTTTGTTTTTTGTTTTGTTTGGGGTTTTTTTGGCGGCTTTGGGCCTTTGTTGTTGCGCGCAAGGTTTCTCTAGTTGCAGTGAGTGGGGGCTACTCTTCGTTGCAGTGCGAGGGCTTCTCATTGCAGTGGCTTCTCTTGTGGAGCACGGGCTCTAGGCGCGTGGGCTTTAGTAGTTGTGGCTCGTGGGCTCGAGAGCGCAGGCCCAGTAGTTGTGGCTCCTGGGCTTAGTTGCTCCGCGGCATATGGGGTCAAACTCGTGTCCCCTTCATTGGCAGGCGGATTCTTAACCACTGCGCCACTAGGGAAGTCCAGAAGTGGTTCTAAATAGCAGTTTTTGGTCTGTTTTGGGCTTAGCAGATTTTTTTCCCCCCCAAGACCTTCAGTAGACGCTCTAATTAAAGCCTTTGTTGCATCTCTGTCTAGTCCCTAATGCCTCTTTACACTGCTCCCTATAGTAGCTTTAATATTCCTTTTTTTTTTTTTCCCAGTACGCGGGCCTCTCACTGCTGTGGCCTCTTCCGTTGCGGAGCACAGGCTCCGGAAGCGCAGGCTCAGTGGCCATGGCTCACGGGCCTAGCCGCTCCGCGGCATGTGGGATCTTCCCGAACCGGGGCACGAACCCGCATCCCCTGCATCGGCAGGCGGACTCTCAACCACTGCGCCACCAGGGAAGCCCTAATATTCCTTCTTGATATCACTGCATTTGGTTGAAAATTCTCATATTTTCTGTAATGTGGCTTCCTCTCCTAGTTTTGAGTTATAGAGCGTTTATAACACGTCTTTGTACCTTTTCTGAGGGTTGGAATGTTTGCTTATGTATATAACTCATAGCTGCTATTTAATGGCTGTATTGCATCCACAATCCCAAACTACTCTAGAATGTTTACTCCAAAAGAGCAGGTTTATTGTTCTTGTTCTCCCTGTATCCCCAGTGCCTGGCATTTAGGTGCTCAATGAATGAATGAATCTCATGAAAGGGCCTTCTAGGACTGCCCTAATCTCTGGGAAACGGCAGGTATAAGCTCTCCTTTACCCATTTCGGTTTTAATCACTTCTTATGCCTAAACTGCTGTTCTCCAGCTTTGTAGATTCTCTACGCTCACCACTGAACCACGCTCACCTGCTCATTGGTAATGGAGAAATAGCTTACTTAAATGAAACTGACAGCAGGTGAGAGCTTGGGAAGGATGGGATGTAAAAAAGATCCAGAAGGGTTATGGGGAGAAAATGTTGGTTCATGTCTACCAGAGGCGTGGTGGAGATGAAAGAAGGGAGAGATGCTTTTAACTAAAGATCCTTAGAGGATGATAAAATTGGGATTGTGTCTGCCATTTCTATATACCTGCATTATTTAGTATGGAATTGTAGAGAATTTTAGAGAATCAAGGCCTCAACGAGAACTCATATTTCCTAATTCTCAATCCAATGCTCTTTGCTATATGAGAGGGAATAAAAGGGATAAAGAATGAGGGCTGGGTTCAAATTCGCCTTCTTCCCCTAATTACTAGATATGGGCTCATTCTGTTCCTCCATTATCTGTAAAATGGAGATTATAGCTTCTTCCTCTTAGGATTGTTCTGAAAATTAAATGTTTATATATGTAATTTCCCAGACTTAGTAAACACTCAAAAAATGTTTCCATCAGTGAACTGTTCACAAAACTAAAGGCTTTTCCTGTAAACACTGAGAGTCAAATGTACATTGATCCTTTGGCCTCTATATGTCGATTTTGTACCCACTGTTTAGGGGTGGTGAGGTAGCCGCGGCCTAAGACCACAGACAGAGAGGCCAAATGCGGCCTGAACACCAGCTATGATGGGAGATGGAAAGTCATCCGTTTTCAGCGAGCGCGTTCCACAGCCCGCGCTCCCTCCGCCTCACTCTCTCTGGAGCTGAGTTACTGACAGACAGCTCTTCTAGCCACCCAGCCGCGCCTTTTCTCAGCGCCCCGCCCTCCCAGGCTTGATAGATAGCCAATGGTGACACAGAGTTGTAGGCGCAGTAGCCAATCAGCGGTTGGGAGCCCGGAAAGGAATGGTTAGAAGCGACTGGCGCTGCCAGACCGTAAGCAGTGCGGCGCGGCTGCAAAGGTAAGATGGCGCCGGCGCTTGGTCTTCGCTTTTGCAGTTAAGCTGCTGCTTGCCCCGTCTTTCCGTTGCGAGCTGCTACTCTGCCTCAAGTCAGGGTCAGGGTCAGTCTCCTCTAGGCTCCCAGAGCCCAGGTTCTCCGGTGACCGGAGCTTTAGGACAAAATGGCGCTTGCACGGGCCGCCGAGGATGGGCAGGGCCCAGCCGTGAGCTCTGAGGCGGGCCGGGACAAAGGCGGCGTGCGCGGAGGCGGGGGTGGCGGGTGGCCCTGCGGGTTTGCCGCGCCGCGTGGGGCCGGCGCTGGCGCTTCGCCCTCGTGCCGCGGCCGTGCGAGCCCTTGAGAGGCTTTCAGCCTGGCGGTGGTCGGAGTGGGGGGCGGGCTTGGACTGGGAAGTTGAGGTGAGGTAAATTCACTAACGCCTGGGGAGACCTGGGCGGAGGGGAGTTAAGGAGCGTGACTTCCGCTTGTCTATTAGAAGCCACGCGCAGTCTGCCCAGATATCGCGGAGCAGGAATTTTCGGGAAGGGTAAGGGCTTTTTGATCTTTTGTGTGACCCTGCAGGTTTTGGTATGAACAGGATTCGGATCCACGTCTTGCCGACCAGTCGGGGGAGGATCATCCCAGTGCCCAGGTCTCAGGAGCCCCTATCTTGTTCATTTACTCATCGCCCATGCTCGCAACCTCGTCTGGAGGGGCAGGAGTTTTGCATTAAGCATATACTTGAAGACAAGAATGCCCCTTTCAAGCAGTGTAGTTATATATCTACGAAGAATGGAAAAAGATGTCCCAGTGCTGCCCCAAAGCCTGAGAAGAAAGATGGGTATATATGTGTAGATATCTGTCGTTTGTACTTTCAGTTTTAAGTGAGAGGAGGATGTGGCATGATGTGGGTTGGGAATAGCTGCCTAGTTTTTTATGTCACGTGCTTGTAAAATTGAGGTTATGGGTATATCCTTCGAAAATTTTAAAAAATGGTGAAAACTGGAAGGAGATAACTCCCAGTTGGGTCACTTTGTTATCTCTTTGGATCTTTTCCCTTATCTGTAAAATAAGGATTATTCTTAACCCTAGGTTCCACGACTCTTTTGGCTGTCCTTGAACCTTAGGTAATAATGCAAAATTGTATTAATATATATGTATTTTTCTGGGAAAAACTTCATAGCTTTCATCATTTAAGCAAAAGTATCTAAGCAGAAACATAACTTGGCTAGATAATTCTGCATATATCATTTGGTTTTAAAATTGTGTCCTACATCTTATTACCTACAGTGTATTGATACTGAAGTAAAATGTTGTCTTCCAGAACCAATTTTGAAAGATGAAAGTGAATCTCTTTGATTTGTTGTGAAATGATGTCAGCATTTTTAGAGATGGAATGTTTTGTTTGATGGATAGAGCACTACTAGGTTATGCTACCTGCATTTCCCATTAGTAATACCAAATGAGTTGACCTTGGGCCAGTTAAATTATTTCGCTTTACTGGCATTTTAAATTTATAAATGAAGATAATAGTTATTTTAATTTCTGAAAATGATCTAAAGATCAGTGTCTGTGAAAATAGTTGAACTCTTTTAAGAGAGAACCAGAGTATAAAATGTTAATATTTTGTCTCCTTAGGGTGTCCTTCTGTGCTGAACATGCCCGTAGGAATGCCCTTGCACTTCATGCCCAAATGAAGAAGACCAATACAGGGCCTGTGGGTGAAACACTCTTATGCCAGCTGAGCTCATATGCCAAGACAGAGCTGGGTTCTCAGACTCCAGAAAGTAGTCGCAGTGAAGCCAGCCGAATTCTGGGTAAGGATCTTCTCTCCCAGAATGAAAAAGGAGGAAAAAAGTTAACAAAGAACTTAATTTGGTTTAGCACAGTGCCTTGAACATATGTGGCACTTGATAGTACAATATTATTGTTAATTCATAGGCAATTTGGTGAGAATTCAGGATTGCCATGTTGTTCACCATTCTTTTTGGTTTTAAGTAGTGTGTGCTTAGGTTTACTATCCTGAGTTTGACTCTTTCCTTCAATGCTGTTTTTATACTTAACCATCTTTGCTAGGTAAGGTAATTTCAGGAAACAGAATAATTTTGAGTTGGACTTTCTGTCCCTTTGAGGGCATGGTTAACTCATTTGTGTTATAAGTACTCATACTTGGGATGTATTTTCTTAAGCCATTTTTGTTTGTCAGTGCCTCTGTACTAAGCTTTTTCAATTTTTTTTTTTTTTTTTTTTTTTTTTCCGTTACACGGGCCTCTCACTGTTGTGGCCTCTCCCATTGCGGGGGAAGGGCTCCGGGCCCGC
>NC_041219.1:90136750-90149386 GCF_002837175.3 Physeter macrocephalus
TCCCCTGCATCAGCAGCCGGACTCTCAACCACTGCGTCACCAGGGAAGCCCTAAACTTTTTTAATTTTAAGATTTGGGTTGATGTGTTAAGTAATCTAGTTTTGTGTGGTGGAGTTACAGAGGTGGGAAGTCTTAATGGCTGCTCTCCCTTCCTTGCCTCAGATGAAGACAGCTGGAGTGATGGGGAGCAGGAACCCATTACTGTGGATCAGACATGGAGAGGTGACCCTGACAGTGAAGCTGATAGCATAGACAGTGATCAAGAAGATCCCCTAAAGTAAGTTGTAACTCCACATAGGGCTTTTAAATATTTTAGTAGTTAGTATGTGGAATGTAGTACTGCATGCTGTTTAGTAGATTAATAACCTAGGAGGATTGAAGATAGCTATTTGTGAGCAGTAATAAATAGCTTTTGCATATTAAAGTGTCATTGTTCATCACCATCTTGCTTCAGGGTAGGATTTGATTCTTCGTTTAGAAGTCTTGTAATTTGGGAAAATTTTGGGACATCGGATTCTATACATGAGAAAGTATAGGGGAGAAAATAGATTTCTTGAACATAGGAGTGGGAGGTGGGTGGAGATCAGTTAGAGAAGAGAAAATTGATGTGAATTGGTTCTTGGCTTAACCCTCAGGAATAATAAAGTGATTATATTTGAATATCTACTTTTTTTTGCAAAGTTCTAATTAATTTATTTGTTTAAGAAAAATTAAAAGGT
Organism: Physeter macrocephalus; assembly: GCF_002837175.3. NCBI lineage: Eukaryota > Metazoa > Chordata > Mammalia > Artiodactyla > Physeteridae > Physeter > Physeter macrocephalus. Next base: position 90,137,470 of record NC_041219.1, read on the forward strand.
GTTCAGGAGCTTCCTTTGGTTTCATGCCTAAGAAAGAGAAACTGATTTAGAAACCCAGAAGTGAGTAATCAACCTAATTATATCTTACTAAGGTTCTGCTCTTTACTTAACCCATGTTCACTTTGGAGTTGTAGACATATTGCCACTCAGAAGTCTCATGTTTCTATATCTCATGGTTTGGGTTTAGTTTTTGTTTTCTTTCTGATTTCTGTCTCGTGACACTTCTCACTGACAGTTCAGGTGGAAGAACTCTGAATAGTGGGAGGGGTAGTGAATTTCTAGACTTGACTGTGTTTGACAAATTCTTAGAATAGCATTTTCTTCATTCTTTGGATTCTGAAGTTTATAAGAGGTCATTTACGATTACACTTTCTGAGTAGAATAATTTCATCTATATAAGTAGTCTCGATGTAGTAAGCTATTCAGGAAGTACTTGTTTGGAGAGTCCATCTAAATAGTTTGAGAAGGAATGTTTGTTTCTAGCAGGATTCTTTTATAGTAGAAACTTTATACCAAGCAATATATATGTCTTTTTTTCCCCTCCTCCATTGTGCTTCTAGAAATGCCAAACTTGCTTCTTTGAGGAGGTGTTCACACTGTAGGGTCACAGAGTGACTGTCTTTTGGTGTGGTAAACGCTCAGTTTTGAAGGTCCAGAAACTCGATTTTGTCAGTCGTAATCTAGAGTGGATCAGTCTCTAGTGGACACATTCATTCTAATCTGACTTAACAGGAGATTGCTATATAAATCAAAATACCAGTTAATTTTATGAGAAGTATAAATGTTAAAAGGACTAGGTACTTGATGTTATTTTCCTTTAAAAGGAACATTCAAAGGGGGAAAATAAAGCCCCAGATGTGCTCAACTATTAGGTAACTAAATATAAGGCTTTCCTCAATTCTCCCAGTGATACCATTTAAAAAAATTTTTGACCAACTAAAATCCAGTTGTCCCTCGTAATTTGAGGGGGATTGGTTCCAGGATCTGACTCGGGTACCAAAATGCAGGGATACGAAGTCCCATAGTTGGTCCTCCATACCTGGAGATCCCCACCAGTGGGAGTAAATAGTACTATACGTATATGCATTCTTAGAGATGTAAATAGAGTTGTTAATTGTCTGCTTACAACATTTAATTCATTAATGTGGTTATATTATCTTATATTTCATATAAGTATTTAATGAAATTTTTTTTTTTTTTTTTTTTTTTTTTCGGTATGCGGGCCTCTCACTGTTGTGGCCTCTCCCGTTGTGGAGCACAGGCTCAGTGGCCATGGCTCATGGGCCTAGCTGCTCCGTGGCATGTGGGATCTTCCTGGACCGGGGCACGAACCCGCGTCCCCTGCATCTGCAGGCGGACTCTCAACCACTGCGCCACCAGGGAAGCCCTGAAATTCTTTGAATTAAGAATTTTCATCTTTGGTGCTAATTTTTATTTATTTATTTATTTTTGGCTGTGTTGGGTCTTTGTTACTGCATGCGGGCTTTCTCTAGTTGCATCAAGTGGGGGCTACTTTTGTTGCAGTGTGTGGGCTTCTCATTGCGGTGGCTTCTCTTGTTGCGGAGCCTGGGCTCTAGGCACACGGGTTTCAGTAGTTGTGGCTGGCGGGCTCTAGAGCGCAGGCTCAGTAGTTGTAGCGCATGGGCTTAGTTGCTCTGTGGCATGTGGGATCTTCCCAGACCAGGGATCGAACTCGTGTACCTTGCATTGGCAGGTGGATTCTTAACCACTGTGCCACCAGGGAAGTCCCAGTGCCAATGTTTTTGTCATCATTTTTGAATCATTAACAGTTTATAGCATATATCTTCACTTGCTTGTTTCAGAAAGGGTTCTTTTTGAATTGTTTATGATGATGTCATTAGAGATTTTATCCTAACTAGAATTATTATTGGCATATTTTTTCCCGATTGTAGGTACATATATGTGATTTCTCTCAAAATAATCATTTACTTAATTGCTTTGTAAAAAGTAATCTTTAAAAGCTTGTTTCCAGCAACATCCAACACTGGTGAAGTTTTAGCTTAAGAGTAATTGTTAAATCTTTCCCTATTTAAAAAGTAAGTTTTATCATATGACCTCTACACACATCCAGAACTTGTTTTGGTAAAGATCATTTCAGGTTATTGAGTCTTCATCATTAAATGAAGACATTTGAGAGAATGCACTTTTAAGAAGAGACACTATTTAGTAGAATATAAGGTGACTCTCTTTTTTGAAGTTGAATTCTAATAATAAATCCTAGATTTATATTTGTGTATATCAGAGCAAGAAGAATTAGTACATGGCTTTAATAACTAGCTGTGAATGTCTGGGACATCCATCTTTAAATAAATGATCCATTTGTCACATGAACTAGGCATTCATATTAGTTAGGGTGCTCATCCTCTCCCACCCCCACCCCAAATGATTTGTAGTAAATTCTAATTGTAGTGGCTTCCCATTTATAAATTATAGTCCCCAGATCATTGGTTAAATTCTCTTCTGACAGGGTACAATGAAATTAATTTCATTTTAACAAACTTGGTATTAGGTTAAGGCCTCAGGATTTTAGGGGGTACAGACATATTAATGCAGACATGCCCCATTTTCCCGAATATGGATAATCTAATCACCTTTTTTAGATATTAGATATTTTTAAAACCTTTTCACATTTTCTGATAGTCTTAGATTTTGTCATTTCTGTAATTTGCTGGTTTTTTTTTTTTTTCATGTTTTGGTTCTTAATTTCTTTTCACTTATTTTTATTTCAGAGTACTTTGTAGTTGTAGTTCTCTTACACACAGGTAGTTTTGTCTCCTATTTATATTTAGAAAAAGTTTTTGGCAGAGATTACTTGCTTTCAGTCCTAAAGTTAATAATTTTATTCTGTGTATTTCAGTGATTTAAGATTTAAATTTTAAAGAGCACATATTTTTGGATTTAAAATTAGTATGTAATTTGTGTGTATTAACAAATAATTTTTACTCAGTCAAAATATGAAAATAGCAAGTCAGGGTATATATCTAGCTTGTTCTTTCTGTTTATATAATGATCACATAAGACAAATGGAACCAAAAATCTTTTAAATTTGCAGTTAATCCCTTAAACTTTGAGTTAAATCAGAGGCAGGAACCAGTCTTTAATTAAACTGACATTTAACTGATTTGCTTATGCGACCTCATTAATCACTAGATTAAGTTTTTTTTTAAGTTCTGTTGATTCATAGTTGGTGGCAAAACTTAATAAAGTTGATGTGGATCTAGATCTTTGGCAAAGGGTTACTCCAGGGTACTATATTTTGAGAATATTGTCACAATGAGCTGAGGACATTGACTAGCCATTGTGACCAGTGTTTTGAGGGCCTATGTAAACTCCAAAATACAAGTGTATTTTTATTTTTATTTATTTTTTATTTCTATTTAATTTTAATTAATTTATTTATTTTTGGCCGTGTGGCTTGTGGGATCTTAGTTCCCAGAACAGGGGTTGAACCCGGGCCCTCAGCAGTGAGAGCACGGAGTCCTAACCACTGGACCGCCAGTGTATTTCCCTATGAGTATATTTTTAAATTAGAAGTCATAATTGTTTGTTATCTTTTGTGCTTTAATTAAAATGTATTGAGATACATGCTACTAAATTAAACACTTTTAAGCTGTCCTGACTGTAAGTGATTTTTCTGTATTAAATTATTAAATGGAACAAGAATGTAGATTAATAAAAATTTTGAGTATTCTATGTCTTTACTCCTATTTAAACATAATGCAAATAACTGGGGAAAATAATGAAACATTTCCCCTTTCCCATATTGTGATATACATTAGTATCCATTCTTGGGAATTTTCTTTTTTGTTTTGTTTTTGAGTAACAACTTGAATGGTAAAATGCTGTGTGAAAACACTCCTGTTTAATAAGGTGATTGTCTCAGCACTGACTGATTGTTGAATAGCAAATCTAAGTCTCACCTTTACTCCTTTTTCCTTCTAAGCTTGGGTTTTATTGTTGTGCTTTCTTATCCTTTTTGGATTGTCTCTTATTTTAGGCATGCTGGTGTCTACACAGCGGAAGAAGTGGCCCTGATTATGCGTGAGAAGCTTATTCGTTTGCAGTCTTTGTACATTGACCAGTTTAAACGACTTCAGCATCTACTCAAAGAGAAGAAGCGACGTTACTTACACAATCGCAAAGTGGAACATGAAGCTCTAGGCAAGTTTTACGCCAGTTCCAATAAGCTGTTGTGGGTTCAACATGTGAATTTGGTAGTAGTTAGACTTCTGTCTTGTTACCTGGACTGGAGAAGGATTTGCTTTTGAAACTGTAGTATGGGCAGATTTCCCTGTTTTCTTCTTGTTAGTTTGGGGACGCATCCTTGATTGGTTGCTTGGCAGATAACATCTTGACTGTTGTGACGTTCTAGGTAGTAGTCTCCTGACTGGCCCAGAGGGACTTCTTGCCAAAGAACGAGAGAACTTAAAGCGTCTAAAATGTCTTCGGCGGTATCGTCAGCGCTATGGAGTGGAAGCCTTACTACATAGGCAGCTGAAGGAGCGCAGAATGCTGGCCACAGATGGTGCCGCCCAACAGGTAATTTTTGTATATACCTCTAAGGTGTTACATTTGTTTTATTTACAGAGTTAGGGTAATTGTCAAAACACTGTTGTACAGTCTTGGTTCTGAAATCTAACTTAGGACGTGGGGTATATTGAAAAGAGCACTTATCTGGAAGTGCAGAGACATGGGTTTTAGTTCCCTTCTGATCAATTCTGTGCCTGCACTGATAACTGAACTCTATTTCCATCTGCATATTGAAGGGTTGCCATAGATTTCTAAGTTATTTGGTTCAGAAATTCTTCAGTTCAGAAACAGACTCAGAATGCCTAATAGATTGGGACTCTTGTTTTAGAAGGCAGAAAGATAGGTAGAATAATAGGAGCAGTGAATGTCAGGAAGTAAGGTTGACAAGCAGAGTTAAGTGATCTTTCTTAAATTTGTTCCTCAAGCCCCTGGTCTCTGCGTCAGTAAGAGTAAGTCCATTTTTGGGCTTCCCTGGTGGCACAGTGGTTGAGAATCCACCTGCCAATGCAGGGGGCACAGGTTCGAACCCTGGTCCAGGAAGATCCCACATGCTGTGGAGCAACTAAGCCTGTGTGCCGCAACTACTGAGCCTGCACTCTAGAGCCCGTGCGCCACAACTACTGAAGCCCGCGAGCCTAGAGCCCGTACTCCGCAACAAGAGGAGCCACCGCAATGAGAAGCCCACGCACTGCAACAGAGTAGCCCACACTCGATGCAACTAGAGAAAGCCAGAAACAAAGACCAAACACAGCCAAAAATAAAATTAATAAACAAATTTTAAAAAAAGAAAGAGTAATTCCATTTTTATCTTTTCTATTTTTTGAGGCTTGACGTAAGATTACGATTTAAAAAGGGTTCTGCTAAAAGACAAAATAGTTTGAAAACCATTAGGCTGTGTATCACACACTTGTAATATGGAGGAATTGTATTGCGAATTATGGTTGACTCATTATTTGGACATGAGGTTTAAATTTTTTTTTTCCTTTTGCATAGTATTGGTGAATAAATTTGTTAAATGTTCAAGTTTCCAGGCTTTAAGGATACACTTTTCTTATATAAGTAAGTGTTTTCGTAGATAATTTGTTTTGACTGACCTGTTTTCTCCATTTTAGGCCCATACCACTCGTTCCAGTCAGAGGTGCTTGGCCTTTGTGGATGATGTTCGTTGTTCCAATCAGTCTCTTCCAATGACCAGACACTGCCTTACCCGTATCTTTTTGCTCTGTTCAGTTTGCTAGCTAGACTGAAGGCTAGTGGGGATCTGTGATAGTTTAGTTAGTTGAAGGTCTTTGTTTTCCTTTGGCCCTGAATCAAGGCCAGCAGTTTGCTGGAGCTGTTGGTTTCAAGCAGGAGCCTAAAGAAGTCTCTTTCTATGGTCTGTTGGCCATTTCAGAACTTTGGAAATGTAATGGTCAATTCATTAGAAAGAAACATCTCAGTCATTGGTGATAGGTATGGGCTAATACTTACTTGTAGTTGATTAATATTGGGATTCCAAAATTTAGAGATCCCTGATTTAACTCATTCATTAGAATTATAATACTGTTAAATCCAATTACTACAAACAAATTGCTGAGGATCCAAAAACAGTCGGATGATTCTGAAATGTGATCTTTCTTTGAATATTATCCTTTTGTATGGTCAGGGCCCTGACTTGTGTATTTTAGACTTCATTCAAACAGGAAACTTAACATTTACTGCTGGACTGTAAAATTTTTTGAGCTGTATATTGAATTGTGAAAGTGCATCTATATGGTGGACGTTGATTGAGAAAGTTACTTTCACAGTAAATGCACTATTTAAATATGGTGATCTTCATTATATGAAAGGCATAAATCTTGCTGGATTTCATTTGCCTGGCAAGATATACAAATATTTGGAAAGTAAAATGTATTTTTTTTAATAGGAAGGGAAGGAAGACTCTCTTGCTCTTTTGAAAGGAAAACTGATTTTTTCTGTTCTGCTTATTAAATATTTTACCAATTTATTAATTATTGTAACACATGTCTGGTAAAGGATTACTGTCCCTAATATATAAAATTCTTGTGCAGAGTAATTAAAAACTAAAGATAAATGCTCAAAACATAATTGGGCAAAGGCTATCTATGGACAGATTAAAAGTAGAAGTGGCTGATAGTTGAAAAGTATTTACCTTTACTATAAATAAGTGAAATAAATAAAACAAGGAAGTTTTTTTAATCCATACTTTTTTTTTTTTTTTGGCTGTGCTGCACGGCTTGTGGGATCTTAGTTCCCGGACCAGGGGTTAAACTTGGGCCCTGGCAGTGAGAGCCCTGAGTCCTAACCACTGCACTGCCAGGGAATTCCCTAATCTATAAATTTGACACTTATCTATGTATGAGATTTAATAAGTAAGTTTCAGAAGTTTGTGAGGGAATGGTGAAATGGGCCCTTCTAAACTCTGCCAGTGTGACTGTAAAGTGGCACAGGCTTTTAGAAAGCAGTTTGACGATATTCATATTCTTTGATATGATAACATCACCTCTGAGAATTTATTTTAAGACGATAATCAAATACAGATGAATATTGTCACACAGAATTCCTCCAACTGGAGAGAGCCTTAAAATTTTCAGAAGTGGGGAATAGAGAGGAAAATTGTGACACAGCATAGTATAGAATATGTTCAGGAATTAAACATCATATTTAACAAAATTTATGAATGACATAGGAAAATGTTTGATAGTGACAAAAGTAGAATATGGAATTCGGTAGAGTATGTTTTAACTACATGGAACTAATACTAGGAGGGAATGTAACAGAAATGTGACTAATTTTGGATGGTGGGGTTATGAATGCCCTTTTTCCCCCTGCTTCGTACTTTTCAGGTTTTCTTCAGTGACCTTGAATTACTTTATAAGGCAAAAAACCCAGTTTATGGATATTAAGGAGTATTTTAGACTTACAGCACTATACTCAAGATAGTTTATTAGAATATTAATATTTTAAAAAGCAAAGTTGAAAATAAAATGTATTTGAAAAGAGAAGGGAAGTATTATTTTTCTCTTTTATGCTCTTTTCCTTTCCACTCTGTAGTTGCCTAAGTTACTTACCCTTCCTTAAGTCCTTATCCCAGAGAAAGATGCGACTGCCATTGGTGACCTGTTAACTCTTTACTCTGGTCTAATGGAGACACCACTGGACTGAAAGTGAAGGACCCAGACTCTAGTTGTAGGTCAACCATTCCCTTCTTTGTCTGTTGTCCCTATCTGAAAGGAAAGGGGGTGGAGGAGGATGGGGGAGGGCTTTTCAAGGATACTGTGATATTAAATAAATAAGAGACTTGTGAAAATCCTTTGAATTACATGAAAAAGTTTCCAATTGAAACAATTTAATGGATTCACATTTAAAATTTTAATAATTTAAGATTGCGCTTAAGCACATAGAGATTGCAAATCTGATTGTTCCCATCAGATTCATGTTTGTTCATTTGAACGCTGATTTTCATTGAATAATTATTTGTTTACTTTGAGCTATATACTGTTCCTTGAGAGTAGTGGTTCTCAACCAGGGCCACTTTGTACCCCATTTGGCAATGTGTGGAGACATTTTTGTCTTAACTCTGATGGGGGTGCTGCTGACATCTAGTGGCCAGAGGCCAGGAATGCAGCTTATAAACATTCTACAGCGCACAGATAGCCGTAATGCCAGTGGTGGCAATGTTATGAAACTCTGCTTTAGAGTTTATGAAGTTCTAAGGAATGGATTGAAGAAAATGGCTTTTCTTCAAGAGGTTTTATTTGGTTTAAAATTTATAATGTGCATTAGATTTTTTAACTTCAAAAAATTACCTTAAAATTTGGGGGATAAAAATTACCCGTAATTCCATAATCCTGGGTACAGTCAGTTTACAGAAAATTTTGCCTTCTGATTTAAAAAATAGGCCCACGTTTGAAATAATAGTTGTCTATTAATCTAGGGAAAATAACCATGTAGTTAGGATTTCAGAAAATGATAAAACTTGAGTAAAATGTATTTTGTAGAGTGACTGGAATCAGAATTTTGTTATCTAATCATGATTTCAATGTTGATTCATCCCACAGAACTTCTTTGCCAACTTGGAAATATAGCCCTTTTCTGCTTCTACCCTTAAGAGAAGTTGTTAGGGCTCCTGGAGCGTTCCTGGAATACTTCTTTCCATGCGCCATAAGCAGTTGTTTTCTTCTTCCCTTTCTTTTTAAAAATTTATTTATTTTTTATTTTTATATTTTGGCTGCATTGGGTCTTTGTTGCTGTGTGCGAGTGGGGGCTACTCTTCGTTGTGGTGTGGTGGCTTCTCTTGTTGCGAGGCATGGGCTCTAGGCACGCGGGTTTCAGTAGTTGTGGCACACGGGCTCAGTAGTTGTGGCACGTGAGCTCTAGAGTGCAGGCTCAGTAGTTGTGGTGCACGGCATGTGGGATCTTCCCGGGCCAGGGCTCGAACCCGTGTCCCCTGCATTGGCAGGCGGATTCTTAACCACTGCGCCACCAGGGAAGTGCTCTTCTTCCCTTTCTTTTGGAGATCATAACAGGACTCCAGTGATACCACCCCACTGAAAAAGGGGGTATGTGTGGAAATTTTATTTCCTGTCAGGATAGGATACCTAGTTACTATTACTGGAGCTTCTGTTTTCCCCAACACCCTGCTTTAAACAAATGTATCATGTAAACATTTTGGAAACAAGGTTCAAAAAGTTTTGAGGACGTTTTTGCCCGTCTGCTTAACAGCAGAAACAACATTGTATCTCTTGACTCTTGGAAGGGGTTGGTAGGGGCCTCTGCAAGCTATTTGCATTTACCATGACATGTTTCTTGTGAATAGGTACAGATTTCTAGGATTGTTACTGCCGTTTGCTTAGCACTATGTTTTGGAATGTTTTGCGTTTGACCCTCATAGGGAGAACAAGATTAGTGTCTCTTCTTTAAATGGAGGTTGGGGACTAGTTTTACATTACTGGTAGAGCTAGAATTATGCTAGTAAATGACAATTTGAGAAGTAACTTTAAGAATTGCTACCTGCATTTGGTTCTATATCAGATGTAACCAAATATGTTGTGTTGTCCAGACCTTGAATTTTACATGGCAGACACCTCCTTTTTTGTGCCTCCGATAGGTCCATTTTATTTCCCTTGACCGTTTTTCTACAGATATTTGTCAGGACACGAATCAGGTTCTCTTCAAATGCTGCCAGGGGTCTGAAGAGGTACCCTGCAACAAACCAGTTCCTGTAAGCCTCTCTGAGGATCCCTGCTGCCCACTGCATTTCCAGTTGCCTCCTCAGATGTATAAGCCCGAGCAGGTACTGTCTGTGCCAGACGATCTGGAAGCCGGCCCCATGGATCTGTACTTGAGTGCTGCTGAGCTTCAGCCCACTGAGAGTTTACCTCTGGAGTTCAGTGATGTAAGTTAGAGAAGCTCTGCTCTGGTTGGCCCTTGAGGCAAGGCCTTATTTATTAATGGTGAGAATAGGTTAGTCGTTTGTGGTTTAAAAAAAAAAGAAAACAACTTTGATAAGATTTTTGAAACGATATGTGTATGATTGTATTTGTATGTTATAACATATTCATTTAGAGACAGTTTAAATTTACAGAAGTTTTTTTTTCTGAGGGAATGATAAGGGAAATTGTAAACTAAGGGAAATTAGAAAGTCAAGATTATGGTTGGATTTGTGTAGCTGGGAAATTTGGTGCCCATCCACAAGGTAAGTAATTCACTGGAATCTTAATAACACAAATGAATTCTGATATCTACTCGACAATGTAAATTTGTGTTTTGGCCCTATAAGAGTTCTCATTTTCAGATTAATGTGTCCCCCCCTTAAAAATGACTCTAAACTTAGCTCTGCATACTCTTTTTCATTTTTGATATGTTATTAAAGATTCTGTTGTGAATGGACCAGAACAACAGTGATCTCCCTAAATATTTACTTTTATAGCCTTCTAAGTGTGTACACTACTCTACCTTTTTCAGCCTGCTCCTTGATTGGTCCCAGCCCATAAACCCATCTCTGATTGCATTCGTTTCCCTAATTAACACTACCCTACTATGTCATTCACTTTAGGGATCAGTTGACATTCCATCTCTTTTTTGGCACTTTGCTTAATCTTTAGCCTTTTGGATAAAGGTCTTCATTATTTATTCTGAAGATAATTCTTCTGAATTTCATAATAAGGGTGTCTTGTATCAATATATAACCATGACATATTTAAAGTGACAAATCTAAATGGAAAGTTCAGTATAGGTTGCAAGATTGTTTGCCTAGGGGTAGAAGCAGGATTTGGGTGGCCTCGAGTGTTGCTCACTAAAGAAGATATATCAGGACAGGCTAATATCTGAAAAAGTGGCACTAAGAGTAAACTGATTCCAGGGAATTCCCTGGTGGTCCAGTGGTTAGGACCCGGCACTTTCACTGCTGTGGCCTGGGTTCAGTCCCTGGTGGGGGAACTAAGATCCCACAAGCTGTGCAGAGTGGCCCAAAAAAATTAAACTGATGCCAATTAACTATGCCCCCTCTTTTTTCGTTGTATACTGTTTGTAGGATTAGTGAACTTGATTTTTGTCACTTCATTTATAACATACTTAAAATTTTTGTTATAATCCTGATTATAATTGCTTTTTAAAAAGTTTCTTTCAAACAGATTCATAGACTATGACAACCTTAGAGATTATATATATACACTCCAGTGCTTCCCAGAGTTTTCCAATGAGATTATGTTGAAGAGAGTAAATGAATAGATAGCCCTAGATTTGATACAGATTTTTGTCCACTTCCCTTCATTTTACATGTGAAGAAAACCCAAAGAGGTGCTATCTTTCCTTTTTTTTTTTTAACTTAGTAACGAGCAGATTTATAGGGTCTAAAAAATAACCTAATCACTACATTGCCAAATTCCCTTCAAATATTAATGTGCATATGTAGTAACTAGCACGTGGGTTTTACATAGATGTACTAGGTTATTAACTTTTATTTCATCTGATTGTTAATTTCTAGAGCCATTGCTGTTTTGACCTTTTGCTTTTCCCCTTTCACCTGTTTTTGCGTTAGTTTTAAATAGTGTTTTCTTAAACTTTTGATGATCTAGAGCTAAGAAAATATGACTGTTACAGTATGTTTGAAGATTATGTTCTTGTTTGCTCTTTGGAGAATATTAACACAAAATATTAGAGATTATAAGATGTGATCATAGCCTAAAAGTGACATTTAAGGAATCTTAATTCTTAAACATTTAAAAATATATTGTCAGATCTTTTATTTTTTTTATTTTTATTTTTTTTATTTTTTTATTTTTTTGTGGTACGTGGGCCTCTCACTGTTGCGGCCTCTCCCATTGCGGAGCACAGGCTCCGGACGCGCAGGCTCAGCGGCCAT
>NC_041219.1:90149666-90198760 GCF_002837175.3 Physeter macrocephalus
AGCGGCCATGGCTCACGGGCCCAGCCGCTCCGCGGCATGTGGGATCTTCCCGGATCGGGGCACGAACCCGTGTCCCCTGCATCGGCAGGCGGATTCTCAACCACTGCACCACCAGGGAAGCCCAGATCTTTTAATATTTATTTTATGGTGTGAATTTTTTAAAGAATGTATGAGAAGTAACTTTATTTTTGAGAATCTCATGGGTTTTTAAGATGGACCTTTGTTAGAGGTTTAAAAATGATAATCAGCTATTTGTACTTGATATCTGTTATGTTTGTATTAATGTACTTTAGATGAACCACATTGGTCGTTACAAAGTAGTTTTATTCTTAATCTTTGGAGGTAAAAATGCTCCAGAAAATGTTGAAACAATTCTGTTTTAGAAAAGTTTTTGTCCTCCCATAAATTCTGGATATATTTAACTAGTCTTTTGCTGGGGAAAAATAATTTCTTAATTATATGAATTCCACCCAGCAATCTTACCTATGTTCTTTCTTAGATATCATTTCTGTTATACTTATTAATAATTTCTGGTAACTTTACTTGGGGGAGGACCAGGTATCAGACATTCATATGGGTAAAAGTTCAGCCTTTCATTCTGGATATTAACACTTGCCTGTTTTCTGTCCTTTGATCCGAGGATATTTGACAAATAAGAATTTAATACCTTAATCCTATTACTTTGAGCTTGCTCTCTTTTTGTGTTTGTTTTTTGAGCTCTGTTTTTGACATAGAACAAAATGTGGATATTCTGTCTTTGTGTCCTGATTTCATTCCTCTTAGGATAGGCATTTCTGCTGATCCTTTCTTCTTTTATTTTAGGTTCCTGTTCCCAATTTTAATTCTTATAAAAGACAACACTGAATATGTGAGGAAAGCCTTTTCAGTATCTGTTTTTCTTTGAAAAATTTCTGTACCACTGTTATCTTGAGACTTGGAAACCTTTTGCCACACTGCTTAAATGGGTTCTTTTAAATTTCAAGTTAATTATTTATACAGTTGACCCTTGAATAACACGGGCTTGAACTGTGCAGGTCCACTTATACACAGCTTTTTTTCCCAGTAAATTCTTACTACAGTCTACATGATCCACAGTTGGTTGAATATGAGGGTATAGAACCATGGCTGACTGAAGTTATACCCGGATTTCTGACTGTGGGCATTGGTGCCCCTAACCACGGCACTGTTCAAGGATCAAGTGCATAATAATTGTGCATACTAAAAGAATCGGAGAAAACAGTTCACAGTCTTAATTAACAGTGTGAGAACATGGTGGTTTCTGTGGATAGTACAGAAGTTTCTAACCCATCTGAAATAGATGTTAGGTAGCCAACTGTATCCTTTTCCTTATGTTTCTGCTTAAGTTGAGCAGCTTTAAGTCCATCACTTCCTTTAATTGTATTCTTTTCTTTACCTTAATTATCTTGAGGATGTGATTCTTGTTTTTGGTGATCAGCAGAGCAAAGAAAGGGAAAGGATTTCAAACTCTTAGACTTATTTTAAAAGCACAGAACTTAGCTTTTCTCAAGAAGCTCAGTTACTGGAAACATAGAGCCTCTATAAAGTAGCTTGGGCACAGGAGAGTACAAACCCTTGGGTCGTTTTCACAGTTGGGAAGCAGAGTTTAGCAATAGATGCTTAGACAGCAGAGGGATGAAAGTCAGTTTGACGTACTGTCTGAACCTTTATAGTGCTTTAGACCCTGAATCAAGACCAGTAGTTTGCTGTAGCTATTGGTTTCATGCAGGAGCCAAGAGCAGTGTCTTCCTGTGGTCTGTTGGCTTCAAGCCCCTCTGTGGGAATGGCCAGTTCAGTTGGAAGAAACATAGTCTGTAGAATACAATGTTTTGTGTGTGTGTGTGTGTTTTATTATTTATTTGGCTGTGCCGGGTCTTAGTTGTGGCACTCGGGATCTTCCTTACCGCGTGTGGGATCTTAGTTGCGGCATGCGGGATCTAGTTCCCTGACCAGGGATTGAACCCGGGTCCCCTGCATTGGGAGCGCGGAGTCTTAACCACTGGACCACCAGGGAAGTCCCCCTGTGTGTGGTTGTTTTAAAGAGCAATTGGATATGTTAGGTTTAAGAATCAGGGACTTTTCTCTGTGGGGATAGGGACTTAACTAAATTATTTCCTGGCCATTCGGAAGGACTTTGAGTTTTTCATCTTCCTTCTTTCTTCCCCCATCCCCTTGCCTCTTTTGCTCACTGGCTTGCTTTGTGGCCATTAGAATATTAATCAAGTGGTCTCATATTGTCCAATCTGTTAAGGCAATATTTCATTTTAATTTGCATGTATGCTGATTGTCCATATTAGATTCATCACTGGTGAACTTAGATGTCGACTACAGTTAGTCTTAGAAGTATACGCCCTTTTTTTTTTTTTTTTTTTTTGGTCACGTGGATCCTAGTTTCCCAACCAGAGATTGAACCTGTGCCCTTGGCAGTGAACGCGCAGAGTCCTAACCACTGGACCACCAGGGAGTTCCCAGTATATGCCTTTTTAAAATATTTCTTTTTATGGTAAGATATTTGTAATGTAAGATTTACCATTTTAAAATGTACAGTTCAGTGGTATTAAGTACATTCAAAACATTGTGCAACCATCACCACTATGAATTTCCAGGACTTTTCCGTCAGTGCAGATGGAAACTCTGTACTCATTAAAACTGTAACTCCCACTTCCCCTCTAGCTCCAGCCCCTGGTAGCTCCTATTCTGCCTTCGCCTCTGAATTTTTCTGTTTAAAAAAAAATACGCTTTTTAAAGCTACTAGAGTGGTCTGTGCTTTATATTTGGCAGCAAGGAAAAAATTCTCAGTGCTTTTCAATCTTATCCCATTTGTTGCACACTCTGGGGAAATCGTTGTTTTAAAGGTAGGCAAGGGGTGAGGGAAGTAAGAATTCTTCGAGGTTTGCTGAAAAATGCCAACTTTAGCTTATTGGTTCCCTTGATATTGCTGATAGGCTATTTTCCCTTTCTTTTCCTAGGACTTGGATGTTGTGGGTGACGGTATGCAGTGCCCTCCTTCACCCTTGCTTTTCGATCCTTCACTAACCCTTGAAGATCATCCTGTCAGAGAAATTGCTGAAGGCCCAGTGGATATTTTGGCAAGTGAAGAACGACTCCAGCCAGGCAGAGGGTTCCCTGCTGGCTGTGGCTAGCATGTACTCCTGGGGGTTGGGGTTGCCATCACTAGCTGTAAAGGTGCTCCAGATGGCAGTTCTCCAGATGGGCCTTAGAACACTTACTAGCTCCTGGTCCCCATATCTGGGAGAGCAGGACAAATTTATTTAGTTGTTAACTAGAAAAGGTTGAGACAAGGAATGTAGGAAAATTGTTGCTTTAAGGAAGAGTTCAGCCCTGGAATTGTTTTCATCATAGAGTTGAGCACAAGCAGCATGATTTGGCTTCTTTCTTTGAGCTTTGGGTGGGACACTCATGGCCCTGACTGAAGACCTGCAGTTATACTACAGCTGTTGGTTTCAAACAGAGGCCCAGAGGACTCTCTTCCTGTGATCTGTCGGCTGTTCTGGAACCTCAGCAGAGAATGGCTATTTCATTTGGAAGAAACAACCCACAGCTCTCCTTTCCGTTGGGAGGGCCTCAGGAATGCTACAAGTAATGACTTCTGACTCCGAGGGTCAGGGATAGTTAAGTATGGGGAAGAGCAACTGCATAGAGTTATATCTGCTGTCTTGTTCTTGCTACTATACACGGGCATTATATAAGTCAGATTCATGCTCCAGACCACAGTGAATGAGTTTGTAACCAAAGTGACTTTTCTTTTAACAGGGCCAGATGCAGATGGCTGGAGAAGGGTGCAGATCACAGGGATCTCGAAATTCTGAGAAAGCCTCTGCACCATTGCCTCAGAGTGGAGTGGCTACTGCAAACGGAAAGCCAGAACCCACTTCTGTCAGTTGATAGTTTGTTTTGGGAACCAGTTGACTTTGGAGGATTTGTATTTCCCATTTAAACAAGTATTTCTGACCGTCTCTCACTAAAGGACAACCTGGACTACCTTGTTTTTCTTCTGGGTTACTGAGTGCTATAGTCAAACCAGATGTTGGGGGAAGGGACCAATAGTGTCTAAAAATTGTGGATGTCTTCCCACTCTAGGCAAGGAAGAGAGACAGGTGATTCCCGTCAGAGCTGCTGAGATTGAGAGTATTTTGGGACTGTGCCTAAGGGGAGAGAGAGTTTTGTAATGCTGTTTCCCGTCTAGGGATGTTGATGGACCCAATGGCTGGTTATCTCTTGTCTAGCACCCTGTTTTAGTCTTTCCTCACTTCTCACCTGATGGGGTAATCTGAAGCCCCTCCCCTCAATGAACTCTGACCTATAGCCTCTGAGAAAATACCCCACAGGACTGGGCCCTCCTTAACCGTCCATCTTGCTTCTAACCTATGTAAATTTCTGTAGTGGCTATCTTAATGTAAGATACAATAAAAAATTATCGTACATAGTTTCTATTAAATGTTAAAATGTTATGAAAATGTAAAAGGCACTTGAATGCATGTTTTGTTTTTGTTTGAGAGAGAGTGAGTGTGTGTGTGTGTGTGTGTGTGTGTGTGTGTGTGTGTGTATTTTGGGTTTTTAGAGAGCTGCCTCTGACAGAAAAGGGAAAACAGGACAGATATACTTCCATCCCAAGAAGTAAATACATTTTCAGTAACTTAATTTGCTTTTGGTTTTGGTTGGGAGGATAAGTTAAAAACCTTGTAAGAAGTAAATGGAAAGGGTGGGACTTCCTTATTAAAGCCTACCTACCCAGAGTTATGTTATTTCTGCAGATATCTCCCAAATGTCTTCTTTTTACCCTCTGTGCCCCCTCCTCCCACTCCCATTTCTTTCTCACAATTAATGCGTGATTATTGTCGCAAAATTCTCTAAGGCTGAGAATGTGTGTGTATATATATATATATATAAAACCTCTAGAGAAATTGGGCCTGATGCTGGATCATAGACGTAAACTGTCAAGATTATTTTGATGATGAATCTAAGGGTAGGGTTAAAACAGACGTTCAGCTAGGGTTAATTTACCTATGCTAGAAGTTGTCTGTTACTATAATGCAATATGACAAGAGGCCAAAAGATGACCTTTTATAAGAACTGAACTGAGAGAAGGGTTATACAGTTAACACCATCACCACCATCACCTTGGCTTTAGTTTAAATATTTACTTCCAGGGAATGGTCAGGAAGTGACTCAGAAGACCCATCAGGTGAATCCTGAGATCACCTTTAATGGGGCTTGCAGTATACTCTTTTTCAGTTTGTTGTTCCCACTGCTTTCTTGTCTGGTACTTTTTTTTACACTGTATCCACAAAGACAAACATTACTTCTTAAGCAGCTTGAACATACCTGCTTCTGCAACAGGATTAGAGATGAAAGTATCCTCTTCCCATTGTGTTTTATTTATTTATTTTTGGCGACTCTGTGTGGCATGGAGGATCTTAGTTCCCCGACCAGGGATCAAACCTGTGCCACCTGCAGTGGCAGCGTGGAGTCCGAACCGCTGGACCACCGGGGAAGTCCCATCTTCCCATTGTTTTAAAAAGTAACCTGCAAACCACTAGCATCCACATCACCCAGTGTGATTGATTGTTCTGTAAACTCCAGTTTCTCTGGAGTTCAACTCTTACTAAGTCCCCAGCATGCTCCTCAGCTGAGTCTGCTCTTATGCTGCAGGTGATACGGGCCCCCTTTTTTTGTTGTTTTTTTGTTTTTGCGGTACGCGGGCCTCTCACTGTCGTGGCCTCTCCCGTTGCGGAGCACAGGCTCCGGACGCGCAGGCTCAGTGGCCATGGCTCACGGGCCCAGCCGCTCCGCGGCATGTGGGATCTTCCCGGACCGGGGCACGAACCCGCGTCCCCTGCATCGGCAGGCGGTCTCTCTCAACCACTGTGCTACCAGGGAAGCCCAGGGCCCCCTTTTAAGGAACCCCTCTGGCTCTCTCACCCTTCAGCTATCTTTAAAAATGAACTGTAGACTCAATGCGGAAGGCGCGTGAGTGCTGGAACTTCATCCGGGCACTTCATCAAGGACCCGAAGCTGCTCCCGCTCCCCAGACCCAGAGCCCTCTGTACTTTCTGGAAGAAAGAGCTGACTGTGGCAGAACAATAATGAGCTGTGGCCAAAGAAAGCTTCAGAGAAGCACCTGGGTCCTCCCAGCCAGGACCGAAGTGCTATTTTTCTATGCCGGGTCTCCTATGTTTCAGCTGTTACATCTCTAATTGCTATAGACATTTTCAAGAAAGTGTTGAAGACATAATGCGAGGGGCCGAGGATTGAAATAGTAGGGTGACATACATGATAGAATTGAGAAGCACCAACAGAGAGCTTCTTAAGCTGTATTTTTTATTTAGAAGAATAAACAGACTTACAAAAAGAAATTTTCAACCACATTAGTTGATAATGTTGATTCCTTTTTTATCGCAATCCATGATACCATGCCTTTCATGGAACCAATTAGACATAGTGCTTGCTCAGCCAAGTTTTTGGTCTGCCGTCGACTATAGTTAAAACAGGTGTGATGAATGCACAATTGACGCTACAGCTGGACACAAGCAGGACTTTGTAATAAGAATCTTGAAATCTTTAGTTGAAGTCTTTGGTTCCCACCACCACACCAAAGTTGAAAGTGTTTCAAAGCTAGTAGGCAGCCTTCTTTTGATGTATTTTATTCACTTGAGATTAAAATCAGAAGCTCTCTTTAGTTAATCACAAAAAATATCTTTTGCCATGATTAGCAGCTTGGGATTTTTTAATTGCTTTTGGGTGCAATAATTGAAATTATGATATTTATGAACTTGGGATATGCTCAGTACCTTATGACAGGAATGCTTTTAGCTACATCTGTCAGATTGATACGTTTGTTCTCTCTACGATTCAAACTCCCACCCTGTCTTCTGGAATATATCAAATCCCAGGGCTGAAGCTGCCCATTGGTAATGCTGTTACAAATTAAGCCAATGCATGTATCGATTGGAAGTGGCATTTGTTAAGGAAATACACCTGAAATAAAAATGAAGACCTATTTTGTAAGAAAACAAAAAAAACTGTACACTACATCCCCAGAATGTATTAATCTTATAACCGGAAGTTTGTACCTTTTGACTACCTTCACCCATTCCCCCTATCCCCACAAATCTGCTTTCTGTTTCTATGAGTTTGGTTTTTTTAAGATTCCACATTTAAGTGAGATAATAAGGTATTTATTTTTCTCTGTCTCACTTATTTCACTTGGCATAATGCCCTCAAGGTCCATTGTTGCAAATGGCAAGATTTCCTTCTTTCTCACAGGAAGCTTTGTGAACAGTATGTGGCTGGGATAAAGATAGGTTGATGCCTTCAGAATCCAGCAACCAGGGATAGTATAATGGGCAAGAGGTCATAGTTTCAATCTTCTTTGAATCTAGCTTCCTCTAAGTGGAGACAGTATTTTCTGGATTCCCTGTTCTTTTATTTTCCTAACACTTTGGGGTCCCCAACTGGCTCGGCTGCCCAAATCCTACAACCTGCAATGATTGGCCACCCTGGTTGTAACCCCAGGTCATCAAGACTCACTATCCTGGCATCATCAGGCAATACCAACTGGCCTCACTGTTCAGCCCCTGTGGATGGCTGCATTTGAACAGTGTATCTAACCAAAGTCCCTCGGATCTAGTCTGCTGGTTCTAGTGCCCTCCTGCTTTGATCAGGTGTCACTTATGCAGCTGAGTCAAAGATGTAGGGATGGGAGCGATGAGTAGAGAATTGAGGGCTACAGTTTGAAAAATGACTTCTATTCCTTTCCCCAGCCTTATCTTCGTGCTGCCGATTAGTGATAGCTACCTGAATGTCCTTTAAACCTCCTCTACCTATGTCTCATGACTTAGTGAATGGTATACCATCCACTCGGTGCTTAAACTGGAAGCCTAGCAGTCATCCATTGTTCTTCCTCTCCTCTATAGCCCACATCTTATTGATTACTGTCTGGTTGATTCTTCATCATATCCCTTGAGTTTGTCCCCTTTATCTCTACTGACATTACCTTATTTTGAACCGCAGGTTGCAAACTGGTGATGTTTGCACCAGATTTGGCCATTATTTGATTGGGTTTAGATTTGCACAATTTTAAAAATAAAAAAAATTACATTGAAATTTTATAAGATCTAGCAATACTGGGTAGTATTCTTGCATGAAGACTATTAATTGGAGCTGAATACTGGCTATCTTTTTTTTTTTTTTTTTTTTTTTCCGTACACGGGCCTTGGCCTCTCCCATTGTGGAGCACAGGCTCCAGACGCGCAGGCTCAGCGGCCATGGCTCACGGGCCCAGCCGCTCCGCGGCATGTGGGATCTTCCCGGACTGGGGCAGGAACCTGTGTCTCCTGCATGCGCAGGCGGACTCTCAACCACTGCGCCACCAGGGAAGCCCAATAATGGCTATCTTTTTAGAGAAGTTATGTGCTTTTGATTTTTTCACAGTTCCCACCATTCCCTATTGTCTTTAGAACCTGCCTGCTTCACTCGTTTTTGTTACATGTCTGGCTCCTGCAGGGACTGGAATCTGTGACCCCTTGTTTTCTCTCAAGAGAAAACCTTCTAACTGGTTTCCCAGCCTGAAGTTTTACCCTTCTTTAATCCATACTGCAGCCAGAATGATCTTGGAAAGAAACTTTATCCAGTCACTCCACTGCTTATGCCAACCTCTAGCCTTCAGTGGTATCTCACTGTTGTCAGGAGCAAACAAACAGCTCTTTAGTATGATGACATTTAAGACCCTTCGTGATCTCACCTTACTTATCTAATGTCAGTCAGCTCAAGGAAATGTTCTTTCTCTTACACATTACTCTCCAGCCATATTCAACTTCTTGGATTTATTTGAAAAGAAAGCATTAAAATGTGGCCATGTGCCTGGGGTTTGGATTCAGAAGGATATGGACTTAAAAAATTTGCTGCAGGTTTTTTTTGGCAGATACTATCAGGTTAGCAAGTTTCCTTTCTGTTCCTGGTTTGCTAAATTGAAAAAAAAAAATCACATATACTGAAATTTGTCAGAAGAATTCTGCGTCTATTGAGATGACTATGATTTTTCTTTTTTTATATCTAATATGTTGAAAGACATAGATTTATTTCTAATTATAAGCATATTTTTTTATTCCTCATATAAACACTACTGGTCATATTTTATTATTCTTTTTAGATATTCTTGGGTTTAGGTGCTGTCTCTCTCTCTCTATATATATATATATATGTTTATATATGTATGTTTTGGGATTTTTGCATCTGAGCTTATAAATGAAATTGGTTGGTAATTTTTTTGTTTTGCTATCATGGTTATGCTACTCTCTTAAAGTGAGTTGGGCTTCTATCCTTTTTTCACATTCTTTGGAATAGTTTGTGTAAGATTTGAATTATTTCTTTTTCCTTGAATATTTAGTCGAGCTTGCCTATGGAACCATATGAGGCTGAAGTTTTCTTTGTAGAAAGACTTGCTTTCTGATTCAATTTATCTAATGATACATGATTACTAAAATTTGCTGTTTCTCCTTGTGTTGGTTTTGGTAAGTTATGTATTTTCTAGGAATCTGCCCATTTCACATAAATCTTCAAATTTATTACAGTTATTTATAATATAATCTTATCATTTTAAGACTGAATAACATTTAGTGATTCTTTTTTTCATTCCTGTTATTGACTATCAGTGCATTCTCCCTTTTTTTTTCTTAGTTTCTCCAGACATTTATCAATTTCATTAGTTTTTCATTAGACTTTTGGTTGTTTTTCATTAGACTTTTGGTTGAGTTGTCCTTTTCTAATGGATTTTTGTTTTCTATTTTATGTAATTGTGCTCTTATCTTTATTGTTTCTTCCTACTTTCTTTCTGCCTCAAATAATCTATTATTTTGGGCTTCCCTGGTGGCGCAGTGGTTGCGCGTCCGCCTGCCGATGCAGGGGAACCGGGTTCGCGCCCCGGTCTGGGAGGATCCCACATGCCGCGGAGCGGCTGGGCCTGTGAGCCATGGCCCCTGGGCCTGCGCGTCCGGAGCCTGTGCTCCGCAACGGGAGAGGCCGCAGCAGAGGGAGGCCCGCATACCACAAAAAAAAAAAAAAAAAAAAAAAAAAATCTATTATTTTTACATCTAGTAGTGCTTTTGCCTAAAAGTACAGGCATATCTCATTTTATTTTACTTTGCTTTATTGTGCTTTGCATATACTGTTTTTTTTAAAACAAATTAAAGGTTTGTGGCAACCCCGTGTCAAGTAAGTCTATTGGCACCATTTTTTCCAACAGTATTCGCTCCCTTTGTGTCTCTGTCACATTTTGATAATTTTCACAATATTTCAAACTTTTTTGAGGCGAGACCCTCCACCAACAAAGAGATTACGACTTGCTGAAGGCTCAGATGATGGTTAGCATTTTTTAGCAATAAAGTATTTTTAAAGTATGTACATTGTTTTTTTAGACATACTGCAGTTACATACTTAATAGACTATAGTATAATGTAAACTAAACTTTTATACGCATTGGGAAACCAAAAAATTTGTGTGACTATTGTGATATTGGCTTTAATGTGGTGGTCTGGAACTGAACGTGCAATATCTCTGAGGTATGCCTGTTTATTTGGCCTCACATTAACATATGTATATCAGCTTTCCTGCTCTCTCTTTAAAAAAAATTTTTTTTTTAACTTTTACGTTTTGAAATAATTATAGATTTTTCTCAGGAAGTTGCAAAGATTGTACAAAGAGATCCTGTGTATACTCTAACCAGTTCTCCCCAGTGGTTACATCTTATGTAACTATAGTACAATATCAAAATCAGGAATTTGACATTGGTACAATGTGTGTGTATAGTTCTTTTTCATCTTATCACATGTATGTATAGATTTGTGTAACGACCACTGCAATCGAGATATAGAACTGTTCTATCACGACCACTGCAATCAAGATATAGAACTGTTCTATCACCACAAGATCTCTTTCATGCTACCCCTTTTATAGTCACATCCACCCTCTCCTTCCCATCATACTTAACTTTGGGCAAGTACTAATTTGTTCTCTGCCTTTATAATTTTGTAATTTAAGAATGTTGTATAAATGGAATCATACAGTCTGTGACCTTTTGAGATTGTTTTCATTCTGCAAAATGCCCTTGAGATCCATCTAATTTAATTTGCCTGTACCGGTAGTTGGTTCCTTTTATTGCTGAGTAGTATTTCATCATATTGATGTGTTCTATAGTTTAAATGTTCACTTAATTTTTAAAATTGAAATATGGTTGATTTAAAATATTAGTTTCAGGTGTATATCAGAGGTGAAGCAGTTCTAGGTGATGGCAAAATTCAAGATGAGGCCATGGGAATGGGTGACTGAAGTGGAGCAGAGATGAGGCTTATTGTGTTGAGGAGGCTAGGTTTTGGAGAGGACACTCATGGATGTCTGAATCACTTGAGGTAGGAGTAGATCTTGGGTTGGAGAGGAATTCTATGAAGTAAGTTCCAGTGTTCTCAAGGAATGAGGGAGAGTAACCAAAGGGAGACGGTAGGCACGTGGCCAAAATACATAAACCTCAAAGAAACAAGAGACTTTAAAAGAAGGTGGAGTTAGTGATGGTCTTAAAGTGCCAGGAGTAGCTTTTGCACAGCAAAGTAAACAATAAACAAAATGAAAAGACAACCTACGGACTGGGAGAAAATATTTGCAAACAATGTGACCGACAAGAGCTTAATTTTGAAAATATGCAAATAGCTCACACAGCTCAATAACAAACAAAACGAAACAAACAAAAAAGAAAAACAAGCAACCCAATAAAAAAATGGGCAGAAGGCCTAAAAAGACATTTCTCCAAAGAAGATATCCAGATGGCCAATAAGCACATGAAAAGATGCTCAACGTGGCTAATTATTAGAGAGATGCAAATCAGAACTACAATGAGGTACCACCTCACACTAGTCAGGATGGCCATCATCAAAAAGTCTACCAATTATAAATGCTGGAGAGGGTGTGGAGGAAAGGGAACCCTCGTACACTGTTGGTGGGAATGCAAATTGGTGCAGCCACTATGGAGAACGGTATGGAGCTTCCTCAGAAAACTAAAAACAGTTCCCGTATGATCCAGCAATCCCACTCCTGGGCATACATCTGGACAAAACTCTAACTTGAAAAGATACCCCATCAGCAGCACTATTTACAATGGTCAAGACATGGAAGCAACCTAAATGTCCATTGACAGATGAATGAATAAAGAAGATGTGGTATATATATATACACAGTGGAATATTAGCCATGAAAAAGAATGAAATAATGCCATTTGCAGGAACAAATGGACCTAGAGATTATCATACTAAGTGAAGTAAGTCAGAAAGAGAAAGACAAATACCATATGACATTACTCATATGTGGAATCTAAAAAATTATACAAATGTACTTATTACAAAACAGAAAGAGATTCACATAGAAAACAAACTTATGGTTACCAAAGGGGAAAGGTGGCAGGGGGAGGGATAAATTAGGAGTTTGGAATTAGCAGATACAAACTACTATACATAAAATAGATAAACAGCAAGGTCCTACTGTATAGCACAGGGAAGTATATTCAATGTCTTGTAATAAACTATAATGGAAAAGAATCTGAAAAAGAATATTATATATATATATATGTATATAACTGAATCACTTTGCTGTACACCAGAAACTAATACAACATTGTAAATCATATATATTTCAATTAAAAAAAATGCCAGGAGTGAGATTGATTACTTCTAGATCCAGATATACCTGGGTTTGGGAGAATAAATAGTCTCTACTTGAGGCTATTTTTACAGAGGATTTTGAATTTGTGTGTATTATTTCTATGCAGATTTTCATGTCTTTATTATACATGTATATACCCACAACAATATACGTATTGTTTTGTATGGTTTTAAACTTTAAACAAATGGCATAATACTCTGCATTTTATTCTGTACCTTGTATTATCATTCAATTTGTTTTAAGGTTTATTCATGTTGATACTTGCCCTCACTCACATTAACTACAATATTTAATGGTATTGCTACCTGTTTTGTATTCATTCTTCTGTTGATGAATATTTAGATTGTTTTCAATTGTTGTTATTCAGAAAATGCTGCCCTGGACTTAATTACAGGTGTCTTCTTCTTTATCTATGATATTCTACAGTTTCACTTTTGTGTGTCCAAGTGTGGATTTATATTTTATTTAATGGTATTTTGGATATATTTTAATGAGAATTTATATCTCTTTTCAATTCTGGAAAATTCTCACTATCTGTTCAAGTTACTCTTCTCCCTTAGTTTCTCCATTCTGTTTTTTCTGTAACTCCTATCAGCAAATGTTGGAGCTTCTCCGAAACCTCCATCTCTGTACTGCTCTTTGATATTTTATCTCTTTGCCTCTCTGTGTTATGTTCTGGGTGAGGTAGTCAACATTATCTTGCAATTCACTAATTCTCTCTTCATCTCTGTTAAGTCTAGAGTTTAGTCCACCAATTGGGTCTTTAAACATTTTAGTGGCTATATTTTTCATTTCCAGTTTTCAAATTTGTTCTTTTACATATCTATCTGGGCTTGTTTTAATTCTGCACATACGTTTCATGATTTTCTCTATGTTATATGTAAATTATTCATTCACTGTCTTTTTGAGGAGCTTAAAAGTTTATTTTAAAGCATTTATAGACTTTTAATATTTTAATATTCTCTAGTGTAAATTTATCTTCCAAATATTGATTTTTTGGCTAGCTCTTGTAGAGTTAGGTTTTTTCCAAGTAATTTATAATGTTGAACTTCAGGGCTTCCCTGGTGGCGCAGTGGTTGAGGGTCCGCCTGGCGATGCAGGGGACGCGGGTTCGTGCCCCGGTCCGGGAAGATCCCACATGCCGCGGAGCGGCTGGGCCCGTGAGCCATGGCCGCTGAGCCTGCGCGTCCGGAGCCTGCGCTCCACAACAGGAGAGGCCACAGCAGTGAGAGGCCCGCGTACCGCAAAAAAACCCAAAACAACAACAACAACAAAAACACAAAAAGAATAAATTTTAAAAAATACTCAGATGTTGAAAATCATAAAACATGGATTAAAAAAATAAAAGAAAAATTAAATAAATGTGAAGCCATCCCATGGTGATGGAAAGACTTAATGTTGTTAAGATGGCAATAGTACATAATGCAAGCTACACATTCAGTGTGATTCCTCTGAAAATTCCCAAAGGCCTTTGGGAAGAAATACGCAAGCTGATCCTAACATTCATATGGAATTTCAAGTGACCCCAAGGGGCCAAAACAATCTTAGAAAAGAAAATCAAAGTTGGAGGCTTACACTTCCCATTTTCAAATGTTAGTGCAAAGGAACAGTAAATAAAACACTGTGAGACTGGCTTAAAGCTATACATTATAGATGAATGAAATTGAAGGGAGATCCCATAAACCCACCCATCTATGGTGAACTGATTTTAGACAACAGTCGACAATATTAAATTGGGGGATAATGGTGTTTTCAACAAACGGTGCTAGGTAATTGGCTATCCACGTTCAGAGGAATGAAACTGGACCCTTTCCTTCTACCCATACAAAAAGTAACTCAAAATACATAAAAGGTTTAAATGTAAGAAGTAAAATTACAGTCAACACCCTATATTCACAGGTTCCACATCCATGGGTTTAACCAACTCCAGACTGAAAATATTAGAAAAAAGAAATTACAAAAATTTCAAAAGGCAAAACTTGAATTTGCCATGTGCCAGCAAATAGTTACATAGCATTTACATTGTACTTACAACATTTATATAACATTTACATTGTATTAGTTATTATAAGTAATCTAGAGATGATTTAAAGCATACAGGAAGATGTGCCTAGGTTATATGCAAATACTATACCATTTTATATAAAAGACTTGAGCATATGCAGATTTTGGTATGCCCTGCTGTCCTTGAACCGATCCTCCATAGATACCGAGGGATGACTGTATAAACTCTCCAATAAAACGTGGGGATAAATCTTTAGGATTTAGCAATGGTTTTGTAGATCTGAGAGCAAAGCACAAGCAATGAAAAAATAAATTGGATTTCCTCAAAATTAAAAACCTTTTTGCATCAAAAGATGCAATTCAGAAAGTGAAAATATAGCCCACAGCATTAAAGAAAATATTTGCACATTAAAAATATGATGAGTCGTTATCCAGAGTATATCAAGAACTTTTACAACTCAATAACATAAAGACAAAAAACCCAATTTAAAAAATGGATAAATGACTTCAATAGACCGTTCTCCACACAAGACAAATGGTCAACAAGCAGCAAAAAGATGTCAAATATCATTAGTCATGATGGAAATGCAAATTAAAACCACAATTCAACAACTCCCTCACATATTCTAAAATGGTTATAATCAAGAAAACTAAAAATAACAAATGTTGGTAACAATGTAGAGAAATTGGAAACATTAAAAATTACTTGTGGAAATGGGAAAATGTACAACCTATGTTTACAACATAAATGTACAATTAGCATATGGTTCAACAACTATACTCCTAGATATATATATATATATATATATATATATATACCCCAGAGAATTGAAAACACATGTACACAGATGTAGATAGCAGCACTGTTCACAATAGCCAAGTGGTACAAACAACGCAAATGTCCATCAGACAGTAAATGGGTAAACAAAATGGGGTAGATCCAGGGACTTCCCTGGTGGTCCAGTGGTTAAGACTCCACGCTTCCAATGCAGGGGGCGCGGGTTTGATTCCTGGTTGGGGAACTAAGATCCCACATGCTGTGCAGTGGAGCCAAAAAGAAAAAAAAATGGGGTAGATCCATAAACAGCCATATTATTCACCATAGAAGGAATAAAATAAAATGGTTCAGCCTCTGTGGAAAACGGTATGGCAGTTCTTCAAAAACTTAAACATAGAATTAACGTATGATCCATCAATTCCACATCAGAGTATATACCCAAAAGATTGAAAGCAGGGACTGTAACAGATATGGGTACACTCATATTAACAGCAGCATTAATCACAATACCAAAAGGCAGAAGCGACCCAAGTGTCCATTGATGAATGAATGGACTGAACTAAATGTGGCATATACACAAAGGAATGTAATTCAGTCATAAAAACTAAGGAAATACCAACACATGCTATGACGTATATGAGCCTTGAAGTCATTATGATAAATGAAATAACCCTGTCACAAAAAGACAAAAATGATATGATTCCACTTACATGAGGTATCCAGAGAAGTCAAATTCAAAGACAGAAAGTAGAACGCAGTTGCCAGGGGCTGAGGGGAATTAGTGTTTAATGACTACAGAGTTTCACTAGTGAAAATTGAAAAGTTCTGAACATGGATGGTGAGGATATTTGTACAACAATGTGAATGTGGTTAATGTCATAGAATTTTAAGTATACTTAAAATGGTTTGAATGGTAAATGTTATGACATTTAAGCACAATGAGAAAAATGAATGAAGTACTGATGCATGTTACAACACGGATGAACATTGAAAACATCCTAAAACATCCTAAGTGAAAAAAGCCATACAGAAAAGGCCAGCCAGATCATACTCAACTCGTGTGCTTTAAATTCATCAAGGTTGCGAAACTGAGGGAAAGTAAGAGTAGTGGTTCCAGAAAAAGAAAACTGGATCAGAATGGAAAAAGACATTTCCCTAGAGTTGGCGCAGCTGGTGAAAGTTGAAGTGGGCCTGTGGATTGGATTACAACGTGGAAACCATACTAATTTCCTCATTTGGAGGTTATGTGCTGGTTTCCTGGGAGAGTGTCCTTGTTCTGGGTAAAACACACTGGAGTATTTTGTGTGAAATGGCAAATGTGGTAAAGCAATGACAGCTAGGGAATCTGAGCAGAGATAAACAGTACTTTGTACTGCTACTGCAAATTTTCTGTATGTTTGAAATTACTTTCCAAAACACCATGTCAATACCACGCCAGAACAGCAGAGAAGACATCACACCTCCTTGTAAAGGCCAAGCCTTACCCAGATCCAGTTCTCACAAAGTCATGAACCTAATCACCCACGTAGGTAGGAGTCCACCTGTAATTTACGGGCACTGTGGGAAGATTATATTAGGAGCCACTATGTTTTCTGTGTTGTGGATGACCTGGTGATAGAAACAGTGGGATTTTTGAATTCCAATTTTCTACGTCATTCCACCAAAAAACTATTAGAACTAATAAGTGAATTCAGTGAAGTTACAAAATCAATACACAAAAATCAACTGCATTTCTAAACACTAATAATGAACCATCAGAAAGAGAAAGAAAACAATCCAATTTACAATTGCGTCAAAAAGAACAAAATACCTAGAAATAAATTTAATAAAGGACTTGAAAGACCTGCACACTGAAAACTTTGACACATGAAGAAATTAAGGAATACACAAACAAATGGAAAGATATCCCATGCTCATGGAATGGAAGAATTAATATTATAAAAATGTCCATTCTACCCAAAGCAATGTACACAGTGAATGCAATCCCTACCAAAATTCCAACGGTATTTTTCACAGAAATAGAGCAAATCATTCTAATATTTGCGTGGAACCACAAAGGACAGCAAACAGCCAAAGCGATCCTCAGAAAGGAGAACAGGATGGAGGCATCTTGCAAGGATAAGAACAGAACAGAGAGACCAGAATTAAACCTGTATGGATGAGGTCAGTTAATTTATGACAAAGGGGCCAAGAACACACCAAGTGCAAAGGACAGTCCCCACAATAAACAGTGCTGGGAAAATTGGACACCACATGCCAAAAAACTGCACAGGACACTAGTCTTCACTGCACAGAAACCTGATTAAAAACCCAGTTTTCCACATCAAGCCCTTCCTGGGTCATCTGAAGGTGGATCCCAGCCTCCTCCCGCCCCCTCCCCCCCGCCAGCAGTCAGTCATCCACAGGAAGCTTCTGCTCACTTTCCTCACTTCTCAATTTTTCCTCACCTTTTACTCCTGGCTGTGCCTCCTCGGGCGGATCCTGAGCAAACCCAGGTCCTGTCAGCATGGACATAGCCCCAGGTTGTCCTGAAGCCCAAATTCCAGCGAGTCGTATGGAGACTCAACTCCTGTTGCAAGGACGCCGGCCCTTCGAATCCCAAAGCGGAAGCCCTGGCGGTGCTTGAGGAGACAGAACTCCTTTCAGCTGCGCGCAGAGCCAAGTCCGCGGTGGAAGAAGGCACAGGCACGGCGGGTCAGAGAAGCGGGCTCAGCGCCCTCTGTGGTTGGTGCGGGAAATGCAGGCCGCGCCTAGCTCACAGCTCCCTGGAGATAGTGCTCCCTGCTGGCAGAACTGCTGAACTCATTGAACTTTGGAAATTCAAACTGAAATGGAGCTACATATACCATAACTTCTCCAAAAATAGTTAAGGAGCAATTAATTGGAATCTATATGGAATGAAATGAATGTAGACACAAACTTTACAACTTACACCAAATTAATTCAAAATTATTCATAGACAAATTTGAAATGTAAAACTATTCAAAATTATAGAAGAAAGCATAGAAGAAAATTGACAGGAGCTTGGGTTTCGTCATGTAGATCATGAGCTTTGAATTTTTTTTTTTTTTTTTTTTTTTTGCGGTACGCGGGGCTCTCACTGTTGTGGCCTCCTCCCGTTGCGGAGCACAGGCTCCGGACGCGCAGGCTCAGCGGCCGTGGCTCACTGGGCCCAGCTGCTCCGCGGCATGTGGGATCCTCCCGGACCGGGGCACGAACCCGTGTCTCCTGCATCGGCAGGCGGACTCTCAACCACTGCGCCACCAGGGAAGCCCATGAGCTTTGAATTTTAACACACAACACAAAAAGGCAATCCACAAAGAAAACAAGTGATACCATGGACTTTATAAAGTTAAAGATTTCTGCTCTGTGAAAGACCTTATTCAGAAAATCAAAAGACAAGTCGCAAACTGGGAGAAAAATGTTTGCAAACACATATCTAATAAAGGATTTGTCTCAAAATACACAAAGAACTGTAACACAAACAACCCCATTAAAAATAGGTAACGATCTGAATGGAAACCTGGCCAAAGACGATACACAGATAGTATACAAAAATATGCCCAGGACTGGGGGGCAGAAAAGCAATAGTCCGGCTCAACTCCCCGAGTCATGGGTGACCCTGGACTAGTTCTGTCCTTCCTGGAGGCCTTAGAGCGATGGAGAGGGAGGAAGGGAAAAAGGGCTAGTTATGCTTAAACCTAACTCTAACCCTAACCACTCTTGCCACTTTCATTCAACAGGGTCTAGGAAGTCCTAGCCATCGTAATTAGATGAAAAAAAGAAATACAAAAATCTGATTGGAGAGGAAGAAGTAAAACTGTCACTGGCTGTAGATGACATGATACTCTGTATAGAAGATCCTGGGGACTTCCCTGGAGATCCAGTGGGTAAGACTCCATGCTCCCAATGCAGGGGACCTGGGTTCAATCCCTGGTCAGGGAACTAGATCTCGCATGCATGCTGCAACTAGGAGTCCAAATGCTGAAACTAAGAAGTTCGCATGCTGCAAATAAAGATTCTGCATGCTGCAACGGAGATCCCGCGTGCCGTAGCTAGGACCAGGCGCAGCCTAAACCATGAAAACTCCATCTCTGTACTGCTCTTTGATATTTTATCTCTTTGCCTCTCTGTGTTATGTTCTGGGTGAGGTAGTCAACATTATCTTGCAATTCACTAATTCTCTCTTCATCTCTGTTAAGTCTAGAGTTTAGTCCACCAATTGGGTCTTTAAACATTTTAGTGGCTATATTTTTCATTTCCAGTTTTCAAATTTGTTCTTTTACATATCTATCTGGGCTTGTTTTAATTCTGCACATACGTTTCATGATTTTCTCTATGTTATATGTAAATTATTCATTCACTGTCTTTTTGAGGAGCTTAAAAGTTTATTTTAAAGCATTTATAGACTTTTAATATTTTAATATTCTCTAGTGTAAATTTATCTTCCAAATATTGATTTTTTGGCTAGCTCTTGTAGAGTTAGGTTTTTTCCAAGTATTTTATAATGTTGAACTTCAGGGCTTCCCTGGTGGCGCAGTGGTTGAGGGTCCGCCTGGCGATGCAGGGGACGCGGGTTCGTGCCCCGGTCCGGGAAGATCCCACATGCCGCGGAGCGGCTGGGCCCGTGAGCCATGGCCGCTGAGCCTGCGCGTCCGGAGCCTGCGCTCCACAACAGGAGAGGCCACAGCAGTGAGAGGCCCGCGTACCGCAAAAAAACCCAAAACAACAACAACAACAAAAACACAAAAAGAATAAATTTTAAAAAATACTCAGATGTTGAAAATCATAAAACATGGATTAAAAAAATAAAAGAAAAATTAAATAAATGTGAAGCCATCCCATGGTGATGGAAAGACTTAATGTTGTTAAGATGGCAATAGTACATAATGCAAGCTACACATTCAGTGTGATTCCTCTGAAAATTCCCAAAGGCCTTTGGGAAGAAATACGCAAGCTGATCCTAACATTCATATGGAATTTCAAGTGACCCCAAGGGGCCAAAACAATCTTAGAAAAGAAAATCAAAGTTGGAGGCTTACACTTCCCATTTTCAAATGTTAGTGCAAAGGAACAGTAAATAAAACACTGTGAGACTGGCTTAAAGCTATACATTATAGATGAATGAAATTGAAGGGAGATCCCATAAACCCACCCATCTATGGTGAACTGATTTTAGACAACAGTCGACAATATTAAATTGGGGGATAATGGTGTTTTCAACAAACGGTGCTAGGTAATTGGCTATCCACGTTCAGAGGAATGAAACTGGACCCTTTCCTTCTACCCATACAAAAAGTAACTCAAAATACATAAAAGGTTTAAATGTAAGAAGTAAAATTACAGTCAACACCCTATATTCACAGGTTCCACATCCATGGGTTTAACCAACTCCAGACTGAAAATATTAGAAAAAAGAAATTACAAAAATTTCAAAAGGCAAAACTTGAATTTGCCATGTGCCAGCAAATAGTTACATAGCATTTACATTGTACTTACAACATTTATATAACATTTACATTGTATTAGTTATTATAAGTAATCTAGAGATGATTTAAAGCATACAGGAAGATGTGCCTAGGTTATATGCAAATACTATACCATTTTATATAAGAGACTTGAGCATATGCAGATTTTGGTATGCCCTGCTGTCCTTGAACCGATCCTCCATAGATACCGAGGGATGACTGTATAAACTCTCCAATAAAACGTGGGGATAAATCTTTAGGATTTAGCAATGGTTTTGTAGATCTGAGAGCAAAGCACAAGCAATGAAAAAATAAATTGGATTTCCTCAAAATTAAAAACCTTTTTGCATCAAAAGATGCAATTCAGAAAGTGAAAATATAGCCCACAGCATTAAAGAAAATATTTGCACATTAAAAATATGATGAGTCGTTATCCAGAGTATATCAAGAACTTTTACAACTCAATAACATAAAGACAAAAAACCCAATTTAAAAAATGGATAAATGACTTCAATAGACCGTTCTCCACACAAGACAAATGGTCAACAAGCAGCAAAAAGATGTCAAATATCATTAGTCATGATGGAAATGCAAATTAAAACCACAATTCAACAACTCCCTCACATATTCTAAAATGGTTATAATCAAGAAAACTAAAAATAACAAATGTTGGTAACAATGTAGAGAAATTGGAAACATTAAAAATTACTTGTGGAAATGGGAAAATGTACAACCTATGTTTACAACATAAATGTACAATTAGCATATGGTTCAACAACTATACTCCTAGATATATATATATATATATATATATATATATACCCCAGAGAATTGAAAACACATGTACACAGATGTAGATAGCAGCACTGTTCACAATAGCCAAGTGGTACAAACAACGCAAATGTCCATCAGACAGTAAATGGGTAAACAAAATGGGGTAGATCCAGGGACTTCCCTGGTGGTCCAGTGGTTAAGACTCCACGCTTCCAATGCAGGGGGCGCGGGTTTGATTCCTGGTTGGGGAACTAAGATCCCACATGCTGTGCAGTGGAGCCAAAAAGAAAAAAAAATGGGGTAGATCCATAAACAGCCATATTATTCACCATAGAAGGAATAAAATAAAATGGTTCAGCCTCTGTGGAAAACGGTATGGCAGTTCTTCAAAAACTTAAACATAGAATTAACGTATGATCCATCAATTCCACATCAGAGTATATACCCAAAAGATTGAAAGCAGGGACTGTAACAGATATGGGTACACTCATATTAACAGCAGCATTAATCACAATACCAAAAGGCAGAAGCGACCCAAGTGTCCATTGATGAATGAATGGACTGAACTAAATGTGGCATATACACAAAGGAATGTAATTCAGTCATAAAAACTAAGGAAATACCAACACATGCTATGACGTATATGAGCCTTGAAGTCATTATGATAAATGAAATAACCCTGTCACAAAAAGACAAAAATGATATGATTCCACTTACATGAGGTATCCAGAGAAGTCAAATTCAAAGACAGAAAGTAGAACGCAGTTGCCAGGGGCTGAGGGGAATTAGTGTTTAATGACTACAGAGTTTCACTAGTGAAAATTGAAAAGTTCTGAACATGGATGGTGAGGATATTTGTACAACAATGTGAATGTGGTTAATGTCATAGAATTTTAAGTATACTTAAAATGGTTTGAATGGTAAATGTTATGACATTTAAGCACAATGAGAAAAATGAATGAAGTACTGATGCATGTTACAACACGGATGAACATTGAAAACATCCTAAAACATCCTAAGTGAAAAAAGCCATACAGAAAAGGCCAGCCAGATCATACTCAACTCGTGTGCTTTAAATTCATCAAGGTTGCGAAACTGAGGGAAAGTAAGAGTAGTGGTTCCAGAAAAAGAAAACTGGATCAGAATGGAAAAAGACATTTCCCTAGAGTTGGCGCAGCTGGTGAAAGTTGAAGTGGGCCTGTGGATTGGATTACAACGTGGAAACCATACTAATTTCCTCATTTGGAGGTTATGTGCTGGTTTCCTGGGAGAGTGTCCTTGTTCTGGGTAAAACACACTGGAGTATTTTGTGTGAAATGGCAAATGTGGTAAAGCAATGACAGCTAGGGAATCTGAGCAGAGATAAACAGTACTTTGTACTGCTACTGCAAATTTTCTGTATGTTTGAAATTACTTTCCAAAACACCATGTCAATACCACGCCAGAACAGCAGAGAAGACATCACACCTCCTTGTAAAGGCCAAGCCTTACCCAGATCCAGTTCTCACAAAGTCATGAACCTAATCACCCACGTAGGTAGGAGTCCACCTGTAATTTACGGGCACTGTGGGAAGATTATATTAGGAGCCACTATGTTTTCTGTGTTGTGGATGACCTGGTGATAGAAACAGTGGGATTTTTGAATTCCAATTTTCTACGTCATTCCACCAAAAAACTATTAGAACTAATAAGTGAATTCAGTGAAGTTACAAAATCAATACACAAAAATCAACTGCATTTCTAAACACTAATAATGAACCATCAGAAAGAGAAAGAAAACAATCCAATTTACAATTGCGTCAAAAAGAACAAAATACCTAGAAATAAATTTAATAAAGGACTTGAAAGACCTGCACACTGAAAACTTTGACACATGAAGAAATTAAGGAATACACAAACAAATGGAAAGATATCCCATGCTCATGGAATGGAAGAATTAATATTATAAAAATGTCCATTCTACCCAAAGCAATGTACACAGTGAATGCAATCCCTACCAAAATTCCAACGGTATTTTTCACAGAAATAGAGCAAATCATTCTAATATTTGCGTGGAACCACAAAGGACAGCAAACAGCCAAAGCGATCCTCAGAAAGGAGAACAGGATGGAGGCATCTTGCAAGGATAAGAACAGAACAGAGAGACCAGAATTAAACCTGTATGGATGAGGTCAGTTAATTTATGACAAAGGGGCCAAGAACACACCAAGTGCAAAGGACAGTCCCCACAATAAACAGTGCTGGGAAAATTGGACACCACATGCCAAAAAACTGCACAGGACACTAGTCTTCACTGCACAGAAACCTGATTAAAAACCCAGTTTTCCACATCAAGCCCTTCCTGGGTCATCTGAAGGTGGATCCCAGCCTCCTCCCGCCCCCTCCCCCCCGCCAGCAGTCAGTCATCCACAGGAAGCTTCTGCTCACTTTCCTCACTTCTCAATTTTTCCTCACCTTTTACTCCTGGCTGTGCCTCCTCGGGCGGATCCTGAGCAAACCCAGGTCCTGTCAGCATGGACATAGCCCCAGGTTGTCCTGAAGCCCAAATTCCAGCGAGTCGTATGGAGACTCAACTCCTGTTGCAAGGACGCCGGCCCTTCGAATCCCAAAGCGGAAGCCCTGGCGGTGCTTGAGGAGACAGAACTCCTTTCAGCTGCGCGCAGAGCCAAGTCCGCGGTGGAAGAAGGCACAGGCACGGCGGGTCAGAGAAGCGGGCTCAGCGCCCTCTGTGGTTGGTGCGGGAAATGCAGGCCGCGCCTAGCTCACAGCTCCCTGGAGATAGTGCTCCCTGCTGGCAGAACTGCTGAACTCATTGAACTTTGGAAATTCAAACTGAAATGGAGCTACATATACCATAACTTCTCCAAAAATAGTTAAGGAGCAATTAATTGGAATCTATATGGAATGAAATGAATGTAGACACAAACTTTACAACTTACACCAAATTAATTCAAAATTATTCATAGACAAATTTGAAATGTAAAACTATTCAAAATTATAGAAGAAAGCATAGAAGAAAATTGACAGGAGCTTGGGTTTCGTCATGTAGATCATGAGCTTTGAATTTTTTTTTTTTTTTTTTTTTTTTGCGGTACGCGGGGCTCTCACTGTTGTGGCCTCCTCCCGTTGCGGAGCACAGGCTCCGGACGCGCAGGCTCAGCGGCCGTGGCTCACTGGGCCCAGCTGCTCCGCGGCATGTGGGATCCTCCCGGACCGGGGCACGAACCCGTGTCTCCTGCATCGGCAGGCGGACTCTCAACCACTGCGCCACCAGGGAAGCCCATGAGCTTTGAATTTTAACACACAACACAAAAAGGCAATCCACAAAGAAAACAAGTGATACCATGGACTTTATAAAGTTAAAGATTTCTGCTCTGTGAAAGACCTTATTCAGAAAATCAAAAGACAAGTCGCAAACTGGGAGAAAAATGTTTGCAAACACATATCTAATAAAGGATTTGTCTCAAAATACACAAAGAACTGTAACACAAACAACCCCATTAAAAATAGGTAACGATCTGAATGGAAACCTGGCCAAAGACGATACACAGATAGTATACAAAAATATGCCCAGGACTGGGGGGCAGAAAAGCAATAGTCCGGCTCAACTCCCCGAGTCATGGGTGACCCTGGACTAGTTCTGTCCTTCCTGGAGGCCTTAGAGCGATGGAGAGGGAGGAAGGGAAAAAGGGCTAGTTATGCTTAAACCTAACTCTAACCCTAACCACTCTTGCCACTTTCATTCAACAGGGTCTAGGAAGTCCTAGCCATCGTAATTAGATGAAAAAAAGAAATACAAAAATCTGATTGGAGAGGAAGAAGTAAAACTGTCACTGGCTGTAGATGACATGATACTCTGTATAGAAGATCCTGGGGACTTCCCTGGAGATCCAGTGGGTAAGACTCCATGCTCCCAATGCAGGGGACCTGGGTTCAATCCCTGGTCAGGGAACTAGATCTCGCATGCATGCTGCAACTAGGAGTCCAAATGCTGAAACTAAGAAGTTCGCATGCTGCAAATAAAGATTCTGCATGCTGCAACGGAGATCCCGCGTGCCGTAGCTAGGACCAGGCGCAGCCTAAATAAATAAATAAATAAAATAACAAATAAATAAATAAATATTTAAAAAAGAAAATCCTGAAGACAACACCAAAAAACAAATAGAACTCATAAGAAAATTCAGTTAAGTTACAGTATACAAAATTAATGTACAGAAATCTGCTGCATTTCTATACACTCACAGCAAACTATCAGAATGAGAAATTAAGAAAACAATCCCATTGACAATGACATTAAGAAAAATAAAATACCTAGAAATACATCTAACCAAGGAGGTAAAAGACCTGTACTCAGAAAACTGGAAGACATTGATGAAAGAAATTGAAGATGTCACAAACAAATGGAAAGATATACTGTGCTCATGAATTGGAAGAATTTGTACTGTTAAAATGATTCCACACCCCAAGGCAATCTAGAGATTTGATGTCATTCCTATCAAAATACCAATGGGATCTTTCAAAGAACTAGAACAAAGAATTCTAAAATGTGTATGGAAACACAAAAGAACCTGAATAGTCAATACAACCTTAAGAAAGAGGCACAAACCTGGACATAACATGCTCCCTGATTTGAAACTGTACTACAAACCTAGAATCATCAGTCAGTATGGTATTGGCACACACACACACACACACACACACACGCAAACCCCACATAGATCCATGGAACAGAATAGAGAGCCCAGAAATGAACCCATGCTTTTATGGCCAATTCATCTGTGACAATGGAGGTGAGAATATACAATGGGGAAAAGATAGCCTCTTCAATAAACGGTGTTGGGAAAAGTGGATAGCTACATGCACAAAATCAAACTGGACTCCTTTCTCATACCATCTAAAAAAATAACCTCAGAATGAATCAAATACTTCAATGCAACACCTGAAGCCATGAAACTCCTAGAGGAATACACGGGCAGTATGCTCTTTGACATGTGTCTTAGCAGTATTTTTTTGGATCTCTCTCCTCAAGCAGGGAAAAAAAAGGAAAATAAACCAATGGGACTCCATCCAACTGAAAAGCTTTTGAATAGCAAAGGAAACCACCCACAAAATGAAAAGGCACCCTACTGAACTTGAGAAAATATTTGCAAATGATATGACTAATAAAGGGTTCATATCCAAAAAAAAACAAGTACTCACACAACTCAACCTCCAAAGAACAAAAACCCCATTATAAAATTGACAGAAGACTGAACTTTTTCCCAAAGAATATATACAGATTGCTAACAGACACATGAAAAATATGGTCGACATCATTTATCATCATGGAAAGGCACATCAAAACCACAATGAGATTATCACCTCACACATGAAAGAATGACTTCATTCAAAAGACAACAAATAACAAGTATTGACGAGGATGTGGAGCAAACAAAACCCTTGTGCACTTTCATTGGAAATGTTAGCTGATACAGCCACTATGGAAAACATCATGGAACTTCCACAAAAAATTAAAACTAGAACTACCATATGATGCAGGAATTACACTTGGGGGATATCTATCTGAAGGAAACAAAATCACGAATTCAAAAAGATAATATGCACCCCTATGTTCATGTCAGCTTTATTGACAATAGTCAAGATATGGAAGCCATCAAAGTGTCCATTGATACACCAATGGATAAAGAAGATTTCATACACACACACACACAAAGAGAAATATGCCACAGCCATATAAGAGAATGAAATCTTGGGACAACATGAATGGACCTAGAGAGTATTATGCTAAGTGAGATATATCAGAAAGAGAAATATCTTGTGATGTCACTTATATGTAGAATCTACAAAACAAAACAAATGAACAAACACAACAAAACAGAAATGGACTCATAGATCCAAAGAACATGTTGGTGGTTGCCAGAGGGGACGGGAGTGGGGGGATGAATGTAATAGGTGAGAAAGATTAAGAGGTACAAACTCGCAGTTATAAAACAAGTGTCATGGGGATGTAACGTACAGCATAGGGAATAGAGTCCATAATACTGTAAAAACATTATTTGGTGACGAATGATAGCTAGACATATCTTGGTGATCATTTTGTAATGTATAAAAGTATTGAATCACTATGTTGTATACCAGAAAACTAATATAATGTTGCCAGTCAGTCATACATCAATTAAAAAAAAAAGAAGAAAAAAATACTATCTTAAAAAAAGAAGAGAGTAGAGTGAGATAAAAAGCGGATGTCAGATGAAACTTTGAAAGGATGCATGTTGAAAGGACAATGTCTGCTGAAGTTCGGCTCTCAAGTGGCCCAGACAAACTGCGGACTCGAAGAGGAGAAGCCATGTGATATTACTGGAGTTCTTCTTTCTTTGTTTCGATAAGCTGTATTATTTAGTTTTGAGTTCACAGCAAAATTGGGCAGGGTACAAAGAAGTCCCATATATGCTCTGCTCTGCTGTTGGTGGTCCCCCCATCCCACCCCCCACCACAGGTGCTCAGAGCCTCCTGCTCCCTAACTATCCTATCAACATTCTGCATGTTGGTCACACATCATTATCACCAGAGTCCAGAGTTTACATTAGGGTTCACTCCTGGTGTTGTTCATTCTTTGGGTTTTGACATACGTATCTCACCATGAATGTATCACACTGAGTAGTTTACTGCCTTAAAAATCTTCTGTGTTCAGCCTATTTATTACCCCTCACCCTTCACCCCTCACCCCTCAACCCCACCGCAAGCCCCTGGCAACCCAGTGATCTTTTCACCCTTTCCATGGTTTGCCTTTTCCTGAATGTCATATATAGTTGGTAACCTAAGGTATGCCACCTTTCCAAATTGTCTTCTGTCAGTGCATAATATGCATTTAATGTACCCCATCTGTCTCCCCGTGGCTCCATATCTCTGTCATTTCTTTTCAGTGTCGAAGAACATTCTGTTGCATGATGTATCCCAGTCTTTGTGTCCACTCACCTCCTGAAGGACATCTTGGTTGCTTCCAAGTTCTGGCAGATGTGAATAAGGCTGCCGTAAGTGTCCAGGTGCAATGGACCCAAATGAGCTCATTTGGGTCCATTGATAACAAGTATTCTGAGGGCTGGTTTGTATGGTGAGAATGTGTTTCATTTTGAAAGACGCAGCCCATGTTCACAAAGCTTCCGAAGATGGTGGCTGAGAGCATGTCAGCATACTGAAGAATCAAGTCAAGGAATGAGGTAGAATTCAAAGATGCCAGCAAGAAAGATGTCTCTGAGACAGATTCTTACCTCCACCCTCTTAGAGTTTTGACAGCTGGTCCTGAGAATTAAATGGACACAAGACAGAGTACAGGAGAGAAGCATACATATTTATTTCCCATAAGTTTTATGTGACACAGGACACCCTCCTAAGGAAATGATAAAGACCCAGAGAAGTGACAAAACCTAAATACTTTTCTATTGGGTTAAGCAAAGAGAGGTGATCGTGGAAACGGAACTACGCTATGTGGGGAGGCTAAGGATGATGAGAATTATGTTGAACAAAGTCTGTTTGTACAGAGTTCTCTCATTCTCAACTTTCTGCCCTTGATGATAGCAATGCCACTCTCCTTTCAGGGAGGGAGGACATCTTCCATGGGGGTTGGGGAAGGGGATGGATATGTCATCTCCTGCTCCATGAAGGAAAAGGGGAAAGGTCAGCACACCCTTCTTGCACCTACTGTTTTGGGGGATTTGTTTGTTTTGTTTTTGCTGTTTTTTTTAAGTGTCTGTGGCTCAGAACAATATTCTGGTTTCCTTTACATCCTGTCCTCCTGACAGGAGGAGGCACACATTTTCTCCAAAATGGTGGGCCGGGCAGGCAGAGGAGGATAAGATGGAAGCCAGCCCTGGCCTATTCTTTTCTCAAGTGTTGGGAAGATGATTCTGCTCTTGCCAGATAGGATCTGGTTTCTCCATGAACCATCAAGGTATCAGCCGAAAAGAGGAAGAGCAAAGGTCAGAAGAACATGGTGAAGAGTGATGATAGATGCTGATGTCCCCTGAGTAATGATTTCATCGGAGGCACATGAAATCCCCGATCTCTGGGCCACCGAGTCGATGGCTGGTTTGGTGAGTAGGTCATTTTGAACGTACGGTGCTATCATCAGGCCATCTTTGGGTACTGTCTCCAGCTCATCTGAGTGGTGCCGTCGAGCCAGTGTAAGATGGGGCACATCCAGGGATGGCATTGTGCCAAAGAAAGGGAGACAGCATAAGTCATTGAGCTTAAGGTATATCTAAGAGAGTGACTCTGAAGTGGATGAGGTAGAAGGAGACCAGCTGGATGTCTGTTTATTTCTTGGTTGGGTACTGGGGGTGAGTTTTGTTTATTTTCTGGATGAGGTGAAAGAACTCTCAAAGTGGAGGTGTTCGTACAAGGGGTCTGGCAGGTTAGGAGGGTTTGGGTCAGTCCATGTGCCAAGAAATCCAGAGAATCGGTAGTAGCTCAGACGCAGGCCTTGTTCAGATATAGGCAGAGTGAGGAGTTGGCTTTGGTCATCGTGAAGCTAACGGGCACCTTAGTAGTACAACAGAAGGCTCCCAGAAGGAATTAATTTTTGCAGGAGCCAGTGTGCTTGCAGCCCTCAGCTCTCACAGAGGGAGATGAGGGACCTCAGACTCCAGATAGTGTAACCTTTCATAGGAGAGATTTATTTCCTGCTTTCAGGGAGACAGAGAGGAAAGAGTTGCATGGGTCTTTTCTTAAATAACATTAATTCAAAATAATTGATGTGTCCTTAA
Organism: Physeter macrocephalus; assembly: GCF_002837175.3. NCBI lineage: Eukaryota > Metazoa > Chordata > Mammalia > Artiodactyla > Physeteridae > Physeter > Physeter macrocephalus. The sequence continues at coordinate 90,180,197 of NC_041219.1, forward strand.
GGCACATTTTCAAAAAAGATTTATTGATTTATTATTGATTTATTTTTATTTCGGCTGTGTCGGGTCTTGGTTGCGGCATGTGGGATCTTTGTCGAGGCATGTGGGATCTATCGCTGCAGTGAGTGGGCCTTCACTGTGGTGCGCGGGCTTCTCTTTAGTTGTGGTGTGTGGGTTTTTCTCTTCTCCAGTTGTGGCACACAGGCTCCAGAACCCGTGAGCTCTGTAGTTTGCGGCTCGCGGGCTCTAGTTGAGGTGTGCGAGCTCAGTAGTTGTGGCGCATGGGTTTAGTTGCTCTGCGGCTGGTGGGATCTTAGTTCCCCGACCGGGGATCGAGTTCATCACGTCCCCTGCATTGCAAGGCAGATTCTTTACCACTGGACCACCAGGGAAGTCCTTCATTAAGGCATATTTTGAAGTGACCTGCCCCGTGCCCTAACAATACATAAATACATATGAGAGAGAGACAGACAGAGAGAGAGACGGAAACATAGAGAGGTAGAGGAGAAAGAGAGAGAGAGAGGGACTGAGAGACAGAGAGAAAGAATGAACAGAGGAGAGAAGGAAGGAGTAGAAGTCACAGACTTGTCATCAATCAGTCTACATGTTAGAACCCAGTCACAATGTCCATCCACGCTGGGGGGGTGGGGATTACACAAGGATGTGTGACCAGAGGCAGGAATGCTAGGCGCAATTGTGGGCGTGGCCCACCACATAGGCCAACATGAGACACTTGGACTTGAATCTAAACATAACAGGAGGACCTGGAAGGTTGTAGGCCAGAGGGAACGATGTCTGAATTTCATTTAATTTCAACCCTCACGCGGCGGGGACTGGGAAACAGGCAAGAAGGGGAGTGACTTTCCCTAGACCCCGGAGCAGACCCAGGCTTGTTTCAGTTGTATTCTGTGCTACACCAGCCCTTTATGGAAGCCTTCCTTTGCTAAGTCTGTGCATGAGCTGCATGTGGTACCAGCCTACGGGCTTTACAGGCAATGTGGGTGTTTAGAGGTCTATACACCTGATGGCCTCCCTAAGAAGTAGATGCCAGAACGACCTCCACTGTGCAGATGGGGGGATTGGAGAGGCCCTGAGAGGCACATGGCTGGTCCAGGGTCACATCGCTGGTGAGGAGAAGCAGCCAGTTCTGAACCCAGTTGTGTCCTCAGAGCTGGGGCCCTAGGTGCACCCAGGCCTCCCGGGGACTGTGGGGCGCACTGTGTTGGTGACACCGTGCATGGACGTGGCATGGGATGTGGGTGAACAGTCAGCAGCCTGGAGGTGCCCTTGGGGAGTTTTGTGCAAGGAGGAAGATCGCTTACGGGGTCCCCAGGAAGTGAGCTCTCTTCCCTGGCAACACAGCTCAGCAGAACTTGGAGCCTGGGTAACCAGGTGCCCACATTCTAGGGAGGCCCCCTACCCAGCTCACTTGGTTGCAGACGCTCAAGTGGACATGTTCTGCTGTGTCCTGATGTCCCGAGGCGGCGGCCTCAGGAGAGTCTGAAGTGAGAGCCTTTACCGACGTTGCAGACACGTATGGCCATTTGCCCAGAGGGAAACAAAGGTAACACAGGGAGGCCCAGGGAAGACGAGCCCAGGCCAGGTCACCACACTGATCCTACCTGGGTAGCCCTCTGTCCCCTCCCTGTACATATGGAGGTGGGGGGTTTCTGTGGGGTGGGTCCGCCTCAAGCAAGAGTGGGCTGATGATGGGTCAGAAGCCTGGTGGGCTGGTCATGTCCACATGCCAGGTCAAAGCCGGCTGGGTGGGATGTGGAGAGCTGGGGCAGCGCCCTTCTGCCTGAGGTTTATCCTAAGCCCTCTCGGTGGATCTCTTTCCTCCCGGTTGGATACCTGAGCAGACACAGGTCTGTGCCTGATCTGGGAGCAGGTTGAGTGGGCAGAAGAAGCAGTGACAATGGCTGGGCCGAGCTCCGATACCTCCGGGCCAGGCTGGCTGCTGAGATCAGCGAGGAGCTGGTGGACAGGGACATCCAATCCATCTCCCCGAGTGAAGGGCTGGTGAGCCACACTGCCAATGAGGGCCAGCGCAGGCTCCGGGTGAGAGTGGCCCCGGAGGGTTCTCCAGAACCAGGGCCCAGAAATGAATGGGGAAGTTCTCCTGCCCATACATCACTCAGGCCGCTCCTCAGGGTCCTGTCCTGGGCTTCTGTGCAGCTCAGCACACCTGGCTCAGACCTGGAGCACCACGTCAACCTTCCCCTGAACCAGCTGGAAGACCTGGAGCCCAGCGAGGCAGAGCCGGACGGTAAGAAGGCCAGGGGTGGGAGCATATGAGTGTGTGGGGAGGGGTGAGTGCTGGGCCGCACAGGGAGGAGTCCTCAGAGGCTGGTGTTAAGGCAGAAGCAAAGACTAGCTTCAGACCACCCGTCTGGTGGACTGCAGTCAGAAAAGATACCCTGCTGTGGGTTCCTGGGCTAAGATGTCTATGGAAATTTCTGGGAAGACTTCTGTCCTTGGAAAGGCACATGGAAAGGCAGCCATTTGGGTAAGCTTTTCTGCTCTCACAGCTCCAGCACTTCCACAGGAATTAAATATGGCTCCACCTCCAGAATATATAAATTCAAAGGAGTAATGTGCAGGTGCAGAAGCCAGAGAAGAAAGAAAGGAAGACCCAGAGCCTGAGGAATATCCTGCAGGAGACCCACAGCTAGATGAGAATTCACCACCCCAGCAGGGAGAACCTGCACCTCCTCTTGCAGGAGACCCAGAGCCAGGTCAGGATCAACAACACCTACAGGGAGAACCTCCACCTGCTCCTGCAGGAGACCCAGAGCCAGGTCAGGATCAACAACACCTACAGGGAGAACCTCCACCTGCTCCTGCAGGAGACCCAGACCAGAAAATGATTCATCGCTACGGCAGCGAGAAACTGTACCCGCTCCTGAGGAGGGCCCAGGCCAGATGAAGATTCACCACTCCAGCAGGGAGCGCTTGAACCTGCTCCTGCAGGAGATCCAGAGCTAGGCCAGGATCCTCAACTTGTGCAGGCAGAAACTGCACCTTCACCTGCAGGTGTTCAGAGCTAGAGGCGGATTTACCACTCCAGTACGGAGAACATACACTGGCTCCTATAGGACATCCACAGCAAGATGAGTATTTACCACCCCTGCAGGGAGAGCCTGCACCTGCTCCTGCAGGAGACCCAGAGCTCGAAGAGGATTCACTACTCTGTCAGGGAGAACATGCACCTGCTACTCTAAGAGGCCCAGAGCCAGATGAGGATTCACCACTCTGGTATGGGGAACGTGCACCTGCTCCTGTAGGAGACCCAGAGCCAGAGGATGACTTTCCACCCTGGCAGAGAGAACCTGCTCCTGTTCCTGCAAAAAAATCCACAGCCAGGTCAATATCCATAATTCCTATAGGGAGACCTGCACCCGCCACTGCAGGAGACACAGAGTCAAATTGGATTCACCACTCCTGCCAAAATATCCTGCACCTGATCCTGCTGGCGATCTAGAGCCAGATGAGGACCCACAACTCTTGCAAGGAAAACCTGCACCTGCTGCTGCAGGAGAACCAGACAGAGGAGGATTTACCACCTCAGCAGGGATAACCTTCTCCTGTTCCTGCAGGAGACCAAGACCCAGATGTGGATTCACCTCACCAGCAGATAAAACCTAAAACTACTCTAGCAGGAGACACAGAACCATATTGGAATTCACCACCCTGGTGGGGAGAAACTGCACTTGCTTCTGCAGGAGACCCAGAACCAGATGAGGATTAAGCCCAGTGGTAGGAAAGCGTGCATGTGTTGCTTTAGGAAACACAGGGACAGATGAGGGATGAGGACTACAGGACGGAGGACCTGCACCTGCTCCTGCAGGAGACCCAGAGCCAGATGAGGATCCACGACTCTAGTGGGGAAAACCTGCACCAGCTGTGCAGGACCCAGAGCCAGATTAGAATTGACCACTCTAGCAGGAAAACCTGCACCTGTCCTGTAGGAAACCAAGAGACAGATAAGGATTTGCCACTTCTGCACGGAGAACCTGCTCCTACTCCTGCAGAACCCCAGGCCATGTGAGACATCGCTGCGGCAGGGAGAACCTGAACCTGCTATGCAGGACCCAGAGCAGGATTAGACTTCATGAATCTGGCGGAAGAACCTGCATTTGCTCCTGCAGAAGACCAAGAGCCGGAAGAGGATTCACCGGTCCAGCAAGGAGAGCTTGCACCTGATTCTACAGAAGACCCAGAGCGAGAGTAGGATACAACAAACCTACAGGTAGAACCTGCCCTTGCTTCTGCAGGAAACACACCTATACCTGCTCTTGCAGGAGACCCAGATCCAGATAGTATTTAAAAACCCTAAAGTCGAACCTACTCTTGCTTTTCTTTTTTTTTTTTTTTTTGCGGTACGCGGGCCTCTCCCTGTTGTGGCCTCTCCTGCTGCGTATCCATCAGGTTCACCGTCTCCGTCCCTCCAGGACCAGGGGCTCATCATCGACAGGAACCCGAGAAACCTGCTCTCCCCCTCATGCTCATTTAGACCACTAACAGCCTGAGTTTCATTTTTTTTTTAACTTGGAAGCCATGTCATGACAGTGCCCCTCAGTACTGAGAAACTTAGTCACCACTTCAAGAGAGGGACCTATCTGCTGTGTCTGAGAGGAGACTGGACGAGATGGAAGGCAGGATGTGGAGCTGGAGGGCGCCTCAGTGGCTGGGCCTCGGGCAGCAGGAAGGGGGAGGCGGGGAGAGAGAGGGGGCAGAGCTGCCAGGGCCTGGGTCGAGGCAGGAGGAGCGGCGTCTAGGGGCTCTCGGGACCCCCCCTTCACATCCCGCCGCTCCTGCCACAACAGGGGAGCCTGCTCCCCACGCTGCATCACACCTCCAGGCCTCCACGTGGCTGGCTCCTCCACCAGGAACCCCTTTCCTCTACTCATCAGCTAGCAATGCCCCTTGCCCTTCAAGACCCTGTTCTTCTGCGGGATTTGTCCCTGACCCTGACTACCCTTCTCCCTTTGGAGGCTCAGCTTCTCACTGTAAAGGGGTGTGGCAGTGGCCACCTCACAGCAGCACTGAGCAGGTTGAACTGCCAGAGGTGGAGCTGGGACCGGGGACTGTTGCCCTCAGTGCTGGTCCTGGGACTGTGGCCCTGGCATGGCCAGGCTTGGCGGAAAGCGTGGATGCAGTGATGCATGAGGGAGTGTGAGACGGGCAGAGGTTAGGGTGCAGCTTTGGAGTCAGATGACGTGGCCTTCCAGGGGACACTTTCCAGAGCCCCTGGCCCTGGGCCTCTCTCAGCCTCACCCCCCTTCCTGGCTGCGTTCGGAGGGCATGTGACGAACCCCTCCTTTGAGGGCTGCACTCTCAGCCCATTTAACCTGCCCACCGGGGGGGGGTCAGGGCAGGCCCCACACAGCTGTGGCCCTCATGTCCCTTGTGAAGAAGTGAAGCTCCGTGGGGCTAGAGTGAGGATTACAAACTCAGATGTCTCCAGGGGCCAGGCAAGGAGAGGCAGGAGGAGGGCCTGGGCCTGGGGGTGCTTAGGGTGGCCAGCTGGGGGCACAAGTTCCATCCAGAGGGGCTCCCACTCAGCCCCGGAAGAGCTTGGCCCTGAGGGAATGTCACCCAGGAGGCCAGAACTTCTTATTTCATATGAAAACAGACAAATCTAGAAGCGTAGGTTTTTGTCTGAAATCTTCTATAGTTTTTAAACGTTAGAATTAATTCAAAAAAGTCTAGATTTGTTCTTGGTCCCTAGTTCGAGGCCCTTGGTTTAAGATTCTTGACCAAGGGTGGACTGCGTGGCCCCCCTAAGGCAGGGTCCAGACTGGATGCTCTGTCACTGCACAGCCCCCATGCTCGTGTCCCCATCAGGTGCTTCCTCATGGAAGTTCAGGGGACAGCTTCATCTCCCAGGAACTAGACCCCGGTCAGGGTATGGAGGGGACAGGGCGCTCTTCTGGGACTGCCCTTCCCTTCAGCCAATCTGCGGCAGCTGGAGCTTTGACACCACCCATGCCCTCATCACACACACACACACACACACACACACACACACACACACACACAGCAAACCAAATAACAGCAGATGAGAAGGCAGTTGATACCGAGGGCTTCAAGGAGAAGGGAGGATACATCGAATAGGGGAGGGAAGCCAGTGACTGGGGTGGCCTCAGAACATTACCAGATGTGATCTGGTGGGGACAGGGTCCAGGTGTGCTTGGTGGAACAGCATGTACAAAGGCTTGGAAGGTGTGGGCAGTAGAGGGGATGTGAGCCTGTCCCTGTAGCAGGCCTTCTTCCCCCCTTCCTCTGTAATGACGGGGCTGCTGATGAGAGCAGCTCTCAGTGAGCCCTCCTGGGTCCCTGTTACTAATTCTCTACTACAGACGAGGACACCGAGGCACAGAGAGGGAGCAGGGAAGCCCTGCTATAACCCAGGCCCCACGGTTAGTGTCTCTGATGACCGGCTCCATGCTGCCCGCAGCTCCCAGGCCTGGGATGGATGTTGAAATCAGTCTGACCTCCAGTGCCCCATGGGGTTCCAAGTCACCCTCAGGAAACACCCCTCAATAGCTATTAGAACACTCCTAGGAACAGGGACCTCATTGTAGTACCTGGAAGCTGGCTGGGCCTCCCTGTGGATTGGCTTGGACAGCCCAGGAGAGACTTGGGGCAGCCACAGGCCCCCTGAGGCTCCCTGTCCCTGGCTAAGCTCTGGGTCCCCTGACTGTCCTTAGCAGGGGGACTGATGGAGGTGACAGTCGTGCAGCCAGGCATGCTGTGGAGATGAGTAAATGGTGGGCACAGTGCATGTACATGCAGATGTTCAGGTGTTCATTCAATACATATTGATTCAGGCCTTGCAGTGTGGCTGGCCTGGGCCTAGGCCTAGGTGTCCAGCAGTAAATAAAACGCAGTCCCTTGAGCTGCCTGCCTTCTGGGAAAGCAGTGCTCAGAGAAACGGGCCCCCAGTGCCCTCGTCCTGCTCCCAAGGAATAATCACACTGAGATGAGGCTGTGGCCATGGGTCAGTGCAGGGTAGAGGGAGGCAAGGGTCACCCAACACGGGCACGGAGCACAAGCCTGGATGCTGGAGCCGGATGGCCTGGGCTCCATGATCTGGGGCGGTTACCTCACCTCTTTGTGCCTCAGTTTCCCATCTGCAGGAAAGGGTGATAATACTGGTACCTACCCCATAGACTTCCATGAGGATTAAGTGGGTTCCTACTTCTAAGGCACGTAAGACAGTGCCGTTCACCTTAACAACAGTCTGTCCCCATTTTAAAGATGAGAAAACCAAGGCTGAGAGGGGTTATGAGACCAGCTCGGGCTCACCCCCTCCTCATGCTGCACTCACGTCCCCTTCCTGCCCAGCTCTCCTACGTTCACCTCATCTCTCTGTCCCCAGTAAACCGCCAGCAAAGTAGGTGCTAAGAGTCTCTGAGCAGATGAATGAATGCACGAAGACAAGCCCTGCTCCCCACCTTGGCTCTCGGGACCGAGGGCTGGACTGGGGCGTCGGCCCCCCAACCCACCGTCCAGGAGGCACGGCACGTGCACCACCTCACACCCAACACGGAGAAGGTGTGCGGGCCAAGGGCCAGAGGGTGCTGGAATATCCCCTGGGAGGGGGATGCTGAGCAGTCAGGGGGTCGGCACAGAGGGGCCTCTGGAAGACAGTTGCCAGGCATCCGAGGTGCAGGCAGTGAGGATGCCCAGGAGGGGCAGAGGACAGAGTCCAGCCTGGCACCGCCCCCTACTGGACACCGAATGGGGGTGAGAATCGGGACAGGCCCGGCCCCCACGGGGTCTCCTCCTCATCCAGCAAAGAGGAGAGGAAAAGATAAGAAGACCAGTACAGCTGATGCCACAGCGGTCCCTGTGTGCTGGGCGCTGCTTCAAGGATCCTGTAGGTTCCTCAGAATGTCGCGAAGTGGCTGCTGATTTCAGCCCCGTGCGGACAGGAGAATGGAGGTATGGAGGACACAGTGACTCACCCAAGGACACAGCCAGGACTCAGCCCAGAGCGTGTGTGCTGGGCCCCTTGCTGAGAGCAGCCTATGGGCATCGTGGGCTCAGGAAATGCTCCATCCTCCCTCTTAATGGCGTCCTGGCTTGTTAGACAGGGAGGCCTCCCAGCTCCGATACCTGGGCCTCTCTGAGGGATGCTGACATGTGGGATCATGCTGGCTCCTGGGAAAGTAGAGAGAGTGTGGGCTGGGTGTCAGGTCTGCCTCAGACTCCAGCACCGCCCCTGTCAGCTGTGTGACCTGGAAATGTTCCCTGCAAAATGACCTCCCTGTGCCCGGCTTTCCAACCCTGACTCAGAGGACTGCTGTGCTTGGCACATGGTAGGCCCTCAACTGGAGGAAAAGGCCAGTCTTTCCCAAAGAACTGCTGCTCTTACGTGCCCACAGCAAAGCACGTGTGCCACACGTTACAGAGCTGATCCTTGTCAAGCAGGGCAAATGCAATCCAGCACCTCCTCCCATCCCTGCCTGAGGTCTCTCCCTCCTCAGCAGGGACAGTGGCTTGGAGCAGGTCTCAGCATCCCAGGAAGTCTGAACTGAGCTTTTGTGACTTGGGGGAGTTCCCTCTCTCCACAACTTGGTTTCCAGGTCCTTCCAACAAGAAACAAGAGCATCTGCTCAGCATTTATTTGCAAGGTCCTCCCTTTACAAATTGCCCCATCACTTTTGGGCTGGGAGATGTGAGTTCCAGAGCACGTGGCCATCCAACTGATGAATTCACAGGCATCATGCCCACCCACCACTGCACTCCTCGTAGCCAGCCTTCTAGAAGAGGGATCAGCGATTCACACCCGTGTAGTTTTATTGGAACAAAGCCCCACCCACTATTGGAAACACTTGTGAAAAACAGAGGATTCCCGAGTGCCTGGACCCCTATCATCCAGAAAGCAGAGGTTGGGACAATAAACAGAAGGGGAGAAAGTATCTTCAGATCGTATGTCTGATAAGGGGTTAATACCCTAAACATATAAAGAACTTCTACAACTCAACAGCAAAAAAGCAACCAATCTGATTCAAAAATGGGCAGAGGAACTGAAGAGACATTTTTCCAAGGAAAACGTACAGACGGCCAACAGACATATGAAAAGATGCTCAACATCACTCATCATCAGGGAAATGCGAATCAAAACCACAATGAGATATCACGTCACACCTGTCAGGATGGCCGTCATCAAAAATACGTGAGAACAAGTGTTGGCAAGGATTAAGGCTGGAATTGGCCCCCTGACCCCTGGGCACCCCTCAGTTCTGGGATGTGATTGTCTCAGAATCAGAGAACCTTAACTGGGGGTGCTGTCCTCTCAGTCATGGGCACACCTGCCCACGTGTGCACCCACGGACTGCAATCCCCTCATGCCCGGCCCCAGGTCATAAGGCAGGAATGACACATCTGTGGGGTCACACGTGTGCCCTCTGCAGGGATGAGCATCATGGAGAGAAGAGGCCTCCCCATTCAGCAAGCAACCTGGCTGGAGGTAGGGGGACTGCCCCACTCTGATGTCATAAACTGGAGGTTGGATTGGGATCCCACCACCCCCAAGTCACCAGCAAGCCCCTCACCCATATCCAGCTTCTGTTTTCTCCTCTGTAAACTAGAACCCAGTCACCCTCGCCCTCAGATGTGGGGGCCCCGTGTGTAAATTACAACACAAAGCCCCGGGTTGTTTGGGCACACTGGGGTGTGTAGGCCAGGCAGGGAGCAGGTGGAAGAGTAGAGGTGTGGGTGTAGCAGGTGTGACAGCAGAGCTGTCTAAGAACTGGCTGAATGTGTGCGTTCTAATATCCAGAAACAGGTAGCTGCCACAAGCAAATCCATTAATTAAGGCCACGTTTCTTCTCTCATCAGTTACAATCATCTGTTTGAACAGAGTTTATTAGTGACATTATTGCTTATCCCAGAACGGCTCTGCTCAGCTCCTAGGCACAGGGGCCTCCGCACACCATGATTTTCCATGTTCTTGCTCAGTGCCTCTCAGTAGCTCCCCATTGCCTAGGGCCTGCCCCGCTCCAGGCAGAAAATGCCATGTGAGGCCCTGCCCACCTTCCCCACCTGTGCTGTGTCCCTGCAGCAATGCACCCCCAGTGATCCTGAGCTTCCCGGTGGTCCCCTGCACCTCTGCACCTTTGCATGTGCTGCTCTTCTTGCTCTCCTGTTCCCTTCTTTGAACCCTCAGCTCCCTTGTCATTTCCCCTTGATGGCAGCATGGTGTTGGTTGCTCACCCAGAAACCTTTGCCCAGCCCACCCTGCCCTTCTTCCTTTGCATGTTCAATGTGGAGAAATCATGGCTGGTCCACGCTAGCCATGGCAACTGCTCCCCCTGCTGGTGATTGGTCAGGACAAAGACTCATGACCTAGTTCTGGCCAATGGGACACTAGAGGAAGTCTACAGGGGCTTCTGTGAGAGATTTTCCTTCCTGAAAAAAAAGAGATGGGCAGGGAAGAAGATGTCCCCTTGCTTCTGGCTTGAGCCCTAATTATGCAAAGTTAGTTAGTGCTGGAGTGGAGGCAACCACCCTGCATCCATGAGGGAGTGACACCAGCATTCTGGTAATGGTGGAGTAGAGAGGTGAGTGTTTTCTGAGTCACTGATGACATTGTTGGGCCACCAGACCACCTCTGGACCTCCCATCTCTCACATTGTCTTTAAACATTAAATGTTAAAATACCTATATAGTTTAAGCCACTCTCAGTAGGGTTTTCCATCACTTCAGCCAAACACATAACTAACTGATACAGCCTTCAAGTCTCAGTTGAAAATTTTCTGTCTTTAACTAGTTCACCATCAAATTTGGGTCTCTGCCTCTGCCTCTACCCTTCACCCATGAAAGCAGCTCACATACTAGGGTGCCCTGTCTGCCTGTCTGGCTCACCTATATTTGGTCTATGAATACCTCCGGGGCAGGCCTCTGCCTTTTCTTCTCTGTGCACCCTGAGCCTGCACACAGTGGGCCTTCAGAGCCTCAGGGAACTTGCCCCACCCCCACCATGGCCAGAAACTTCCAGCCATCAAAAAACCTATGGATTCACTTCAGTTCAAGCACTGCTTCCAGACCCTGGGGGCTTCTACAGCCTCTACAGCATGAAGAGTGAGCTCCCTTGTAAACAGAGCTTCCCAGCTGTCAGATCTTGCCTCACGTGTGCCTTCCAGTGCTGAGCTGTGGATTCATTTTCAGCTTGATCTCTCCTGTGGCCGCCATGGGGACCACAATGTGGAGAAAGGAATACAGGGGCTCAGTTTCAAGGGAGATGTGGAAAGAACAGTGATGGATGCATCCTGTTGCAAACTGAGTGAGGTTCTCTGCATATTCTGGAAAAGGCCTCTGGTGTGCAAGTGGGGAGTAGGGTCCCCCAAGGCCCAAAGGAAGGACAGGTCTCCAGGTGTGGTGAGGGCAAAGACTCTTGGCATCCCCTGTAGCAGATGGCAACCCATGAACGGAGGACTGCCCATGTGATCACATGAGCATGACTCTGTAATTTTCATGCAAAGTAAGAGAAAGGGATGCAGGGTGTTGGGGAGCCAGAGGGTGTGGTGCTGCTGGTGAAGGAAGGTCCCCCTCCTCCCTTCAGTGTGAATTGCTTTTGTGAGTCTCAAAGCAGTTGCATGGCAGTTACCAAGTTTCAGGCACCCACAGTAGCCGGCGTGGGGCTGGGTGCCTAAGCCCCATCAAATAGACAAGCCACACCACGTGGTTGGACAAGCTGCACCATGTGGTTTCCCAGAGTTCAAGCAGCAGGATCTGGGATTTCTATCTGGTGTCACACTTCCTCACTATAGCCCAGTTACCGCCCTCCTCTGAGCCTCAGTTTTGTCCTCTAAATGGGGACATTGGTTGCTACCTTAGCAGGATTAATCCTGTGAGAATTAACTTGGGTAACATGAGTGACTCAGACTGTAGATGGCCACTACAGATACTGCTTGAATCCATTCAGATCTCCAGATTACACTGGAGTTCTTCCTTGAAGCTAGCCTAAACCCACACTGTTGCAGTTCCAGGGTCTCCATTTAGCCAGCTGGAAGTAACAGTCAGAATTTTTTTGAAAGTCAGTGATGGAAAACCCAAAGTGGCTTAAACAAGCTAACAAACAAGATAGGAGAGGATGACTTATGTAACTAAGAAGTCCACAGGCAGACAGCTTCAGGCAGGGCTGTACCTGGAGCTCAATGATGTCAGCAGGGATCGTGTCTCCCGACCTCTGGGCTCTGCTTACTGGTGTCATCTTCACTCAGATGGCTCTGCCTTTAGGAAAGCAAGATGGCCACTAACTGCCACAGGCTGACATCACATCCCCTCAGCTCCCAACAGAAATAGAGATTCTCTTCCCCATGATTCGAGCACAAGGCTCTACCCTGGGACCTGATTGGTTGCCCACCCAGCCCTGAGCCAATCATGGTGGCCAGGAAGGATGGAGCATTATGATTGGCTAGATCAAGGTCATGTGACCACCCTCTGCAGGAAACTTGTGAGCTGTTCACCCTGTGTCTGGGGTGGGAGACAGTGTGATGCTGCTGGGTCCTCTGTGTTCAGTTTCCTGGGATGTACCTGCTTACATCCTCTTCCCACACCCCATTGTCCTCTGTTTACAGAAAAATTCCTGATGCACCTCTTCCATTCTCAAGCCCCATTTCACCCACCCACACCAAAAAGGAGCAAGACCTCCTGTTTGAAGACAGGACTGGGGATTAACTCCCAGCCTCAAGACTTGCTTTTTTGTCCCATTACAATCATTTGTTCAGTCAACAAATGTCCACTGAGCACCTACTACGTGCTGCTATGGGTTCTCAGGTCTGTTAGCTGTCCAAGTCCAAGTTTTGTCTGAGGAAGCATCTGGAGGTGAGCTTCCAGTCCCACTCGGCCACCCACTGTGTGGCCCTGAGGAATTCCTCCCCCTCTCTGGCCTTCTGCTTTCTCATTTGCAAAATGAGGCAGTAGGGAAAATGAGGTCCTGGAGCTCCCTCAGCTCTGACATAATGTGGTTGGTGTCTTAAAACATGTCTCTCCAGCTGTGAGTCAGCCCTTGAGCACCATGGACAGTGACCACAGCACTCCCAGGACAGAGCTGGGCAGAGATGAGTCCACAATCACACAGTTGTGCATCTAAATCCTTCCCCTTCACGGCTGCTGAGGGCACCCAGGGCAGTTGAGGATCAGGGCTTTCTGTGCCTGTGAGGACCCTGGGCTCTAGGTCCCCATGAGGTTGCCCAATGCTGCTGCTGCTACAGAAAATCTTCTTGGGGGCATTTGTGATTCTCAAGCCCTCCCACTGAAAGTCAAGTCTGAACTCTGAAAGTAGAGGGAGACCACATGGAGGGGAGAGAGGATGATGTAGAGGTTTCATAGAGCCCGTTCATCATCCACCTCCCTCTCCCTCCCAGCCTCCTCTCCCCACACCCTTTCTCTGTCACCGAAGAAATTTGTCATGGCTCCCTAGAAGAATAGAGACCCCTGGTGTATTGGTGGGGAAGGGATGGATCCCTCTGAGGCAAGCCGAGTAGAGAGACCTTTTTCTTCCGGACGAGTCTAGTTTCTCTTCATTCTTTGAACATTTGGGGACGTGAATTAATTTCCCTGGTCATTCTGTCATTTATTGTCAGTTCACTCAGCCACTCACCACCTTGTTAATCCATTTGTTCCCTCCTTTATTTATTTGTTACTATTATTTTTTCTCTTTAATTATTGTTTATTTAGAAAATGCTTATCAGTTTACATGTCGCTATTTCCTTGTTTGCCTTTTTATTTTTTTGAATTCAGCACAGAATTGAGATAATCCCACCCCTAAATTCATGGTATACTATCATCAGCAATCATTATCTCCCCTTGCAACTATAATTTCCAATTCTTTTCCTCTCTATCCTGTAAATACTATCATTTAGTTTATAAATTATTTTCTACCTGTTGTTTCAACATTTATGTAAATGTGTTTTATATTTATACACATCCTATTTTCCATACGTGCTTTTGAAACCATTTCATATTGTTTTGTGCACAAATAATTAAGTGCTTTTAATGTTATGTAGATACTATGAAAAATACGTAGCTTATTTTATTTACTTATTCCCCTGCTGATGGACTTCAGATTGTTTCTCTCTGCCTGCTAACATAAACAATACTGAACATTTTGGTACACCCCCTTCTGCAATTTTCTTCTGGTCCATATAATGAAAGAGTTATTGATGGGTCACTCACACATAGATTTTTTACTTTAATATACATTTTAGACTTGCATTGAGTTTCTCAAAAACATGCATTCTCTAACACCCTTCTGTGTCATTTTGGGCATTTCACTAACAAATAATTACTTTTAAAAATAACCTTTGAATCATATTCACAAAATTTTCTGCACTTTGCCTTATCCATTGAACACTTACTTCAATACCTCTAAGCCCTCTATATCAATTGACAAAGTTTTGATATATCATCATTTATTTATTTATTTATTTATTATTTTTGGCTGTGTTCGGTCTTCGTTTCTATGCGAGTGCTTTCTCTAGTTGCGGCAAGCGGGGGCCACTCTTCATCGCGATGCGCGGGCCTCTCACTTTCGTGGCCTCTCTTGTTGTGGAGCACAGGCTCCAGATGCGCAGGCTCAGTAGTTGTGGCTCACGGGTCTAGTTTCTCCGCAGCATGTGGGATCCTCCCAGATCAGGGCTCGAACCTGCGTCCCCTGCATTGGCAGGCAGAATCCCAACCACTGCGCCACCAGGGAAGCCCCATCATTTTTTTAAACATCTTTATTGCAGTATAATTGCTCTACAATGGTGTGTTAGTTTCTGCTGTATAACAAAGTGAATCAGCTATACATATACATATATCCCCATATCTCCTCCCTCTTGTGTCTCCCTCCCACCCTCCCTTTCCCACCCCTCTAGGTGGACACAAAGCACTGAGCTGATCTCCCTGTGCTATGTGCTGCTTCCCACTAGCTATCTATTTTACATTTGGTAGTGTATATATGTCCACGCCACTCTCTCACTTCGTCCCAGCTTACCCTTCCCCCTCCCTGTGTCCTCAAGTCAATTCTTTACGTCTGCGTCTTTATTCCTGTCCTGACCCTAGGTTCTTCAGACCATTTTTTTTTTTAGATTACATATATATGTGTTAGCATACGGTATTTGTTTTTCTCTTTCTGACTTACTTCACTCTGTATGACAGACTCTAGGTCCATCTACCTCACTACAAATAACTCAATTTCATTTCTTTTTATGGCTGAGTAATATTCCTTTGTATATATGTGCCACATCTTCTTTATCCATTCATCTGTCGATGGACACTTAGGTTGCTTCCATGTCCTGGCTATTGTAAATAGAGCTGCAATGAACACTTTGATACATGACCCTTTTTGAATTATGGTTTCCTCAGGGTGTATGCCCAGTAGTGGGATTGATGGGTCGTATGGTAGTTCTATTTTTAGTTTTTAAGGAACGTCCATACTGTTCTGCATAGTGGCTATATCAATTTACATTCCCACCAACAGTGCAAGAGAGTTCCCTTTTCTCCACACCCTCTCCAGCATTTATTGTTTGTAGATTTTCTGATGATGGCCATTGTGACTGGTGTGAGGTGATACCTCATTGTAGTTTTGATTTGCATTTCTCTAATGATTCGTGATGTTGAGCATCCTTTCATGTGTTTGTTGGCAATCTGTATGTCTTCTTTGCTTTTAAGTTTCATTAGGTCCCATTTGTTTATTTTTGTTTTTATTTCTTGTTTTATTTCTCTAGGAGGTGGGTCAAAAAGGATCTTGCTGTGATTTATGTCATAGAGTGTTCTGCCTATGTGTTCCTCTAAGAATATTGAAGAGACTGTCTTTCCTCCTTTATTTAGCTCATGCTTTTTGTTTAAGCAAGAAGGGAGATTTAGTAGAAGAAAACTAAGAACAAATTATGGAACCATAAAAGACCCAGAATTGCTAAAGCAATCCTGAGGAAAAAAAACAAAGTCGGAGGCATAACTCTCCCAGACTTCAGACAATACTACAAAGCTACAGTAATAAAAACAGTGTGGTATTGGTACAAAAACAGACATATGGATCAATGGAACAGAATAAAGCGCCCAGAAATAAACCTACACACCTATGGTCAATTAACCTTTGACAAAGGAGGCAAGAATATAAAATGGGAAAAAGTCTCTTTCCCAGCAAGTGGTGCTGGGAAAGTTGGACAGCTGCATGTAAATCAATGAAGTTAGAATACACCTTGACACCATACACAAAAATAAACTCAAAATGGCTTAAAGACTTAAACATAAGACATGACACCATAAAACCTTTAGAACAGAGCATAGCAAACCATTCTCTGACATAAACCATACCAGTGTTTTCTTAAATCAGTCTCCCAAGGCAATAGGTATAAAGCCAAAAATATACAAATGAGACTTAATCAAACTTACCAAGTTTTGCACAGCAAGGAAATCATAAAAAAAAAGAAACAAAAATGAAAAGACTACCTACAGAATGGGAGAAAATATTTGCAAATGATGTGACAGACAAGGGCTTAACCTCCAAAATATACAAATAGCTCATACAACTCAACAACAAAAAAACAAACAACCCAATTGAAAAATGGGCAGAAGACCTTAATAGACATTTCTCCAAAAAAGACATACAGATGGCCAGTAGGCACAAGAAAAGATGCTCAATGTCACTAATTATTTGAGAAATGCAAATCAAAACTACAATGAGGTACCACCTCACAGCAGTCAGAATGGCCATCATTAAAAAGTCTACAAATAACAAATACTGGAGAGGCTGTGGAGAAAAGGGAACCTTCCTACACTGTTGGTGGGAATGTAAATTGGTGCAGCCACTATGGAAAACAGTGTGGAGGTTCCTTATAAAAACTAAAAATAGAATTACCATATGATCCAAAAATACCACTCCTGGGCATATACCTGGACAAAACTATAAAAAAAGACACACGCACCCCCTACGTTTATAGCAGCACTATTCACAATAGCCAAAACATGGAAACAATCTAAATGTCCATCGACAGATGAATAGTTAAAGAAGATGTGGTACATATATACCATGGAATACTACTCAGCCATAAAAAAGAATGAAATAATGCCATTTGCAGCAACATGGATGTAACTAGAGGTTATCATACTAAGTGAAGTAAGTCAGAAAGAGAAAGACAAATAACATACGATATCACTTATATGTGGAATCTAAAATATGGCACAAATGAACCTATCTACAAAACTGAAACAGACTCATAGACATAGAGAACAGACTAATTGTTGCCAAGGTGGAGAGTGAGGGAGGGAAGGACTGGGAATTTGGGATTAACAGATGTAAGCTATTATATATAGTATACATAAACAACAAAGTCCTACTGTATAACACAGGGAACTATCTTCAACATCCTGTGATAAACCAGAATGGAAAAGAATATAAAAAAAGAATGTCAATATGTGTATAACCGAGTCACTTTGTTGTACAGCAGAGATTGGCACAACATGTAAATCAAGTTTACTTCAATTAAAAAAAGATAAAAAGATAACATCATCATGGTTTCATAGTGATGCTTCTAGTTCAAATGCAGAACTATGTAGGATTTTAATTTAACCTCATCAATCTTATATCTGCTTCTCCTTTTCACACTCTGAAGTTTTCAGGGTCGGACTTTCCTGGTGGCACACGGGTTAAGAATCTGCCTGCCAATGCAGGGGACATGGTTCGATCCCTGGTTGGGGAAGATCCCACATGCCACAGAGCAGCTATGCCCGTGCGCCACAACTACTGAGCCTGAGCTCTAGAGCCCGCCAGCCACAACTACTGAGCCCGTGAACCACAACTACTGAAGCCCATGAGCCTAGAGCCTGTGCTCCACAACAAGAGAAGCCACCGCAATGAGAAGCCTGTGCACCGCAACGAAGAGTAGCCCCCACTCGCCTCAACTAAAGAAAGCCTGTGCACAGCAATGAAGACTCAATGCACACACCATACACAAAAATAAACTCAAAATGGATTAAAGACCTAAATGTAAGGCCAGACACTATAAAACTCTTAGGGGAAAACATAGGCAGAACACTCTATGACATAAATCACAGCAAGATCCTTTTTGACCCACCTCCTAGAGAAATGGAAATAAAAACAAAAATAAACAAATGGGACCTAATGAAACTTAAAAGCTTTTGCACAGCAAAGGATACCATAAACAAGACCAAAAGACAACCCTCAGAATGGGAGAAAATAGTTGCAAATGAAGCAACCGATAAAGGTTTAACCAGCAAAATTTATAAGCAGCTCATGCAGCTCAATATCAAAAAAACAAACAACCCAATCCAAAAATGGGCAGAAGAACTAAATAGACATTTCTCCAAAGAAGATATACAGATCGCCAACAAACACATGAAAGAATGCTCAACATCATTAATCATTAGAGAAATGCAAATCAAAACGACAATGAGATATCATCTCACACCGGTCAGATTGGCCATCATCAAAAACTCTAGAAACAATAAATGCTGGAGAGGGTGTGGAGAAAAGGGAACCCTCTTGCACTGCTGGTGGGAATAATGTAAATTGATACAGCCACTATGGAGAACAGTATGGAG
>NC_041219.1:90198796-90201786 GCF_002837175.3 Physeter macrocephalus
GTCCATTGACAGATGAATGGATAAAGAAGATGTGGCACATATATACAATGGAATATTACTCAGCCATAAAAAGAAACGAAATTGAGTTATTTGTAGTGAGATGGATGGACCTAGAGTCTGTCATACAGAGTGAAGTAAGTCAGAAAGAGAAAAACAAATACCGTGTATTGTCACATATATATGGAATCTAAAAAAAAAAAGGGTCTTGAAGAACCTAGGGGCAGGACAGGAATAAAGATGCAGATGTAGAGAACGGACTTGAGGACACAGGGAGGGGGAAGGGTAAGCTGGGATGAAGTCAGAGAGTGGCATGGACATATATACACTACCAAATGTAAAATAGATAGCTAGTGGGAAACAGCCGCATAGTACAGGGAGATCAGGTCGGTGCTTTGCGACCACCTAGAGAGGTGGGAAAGGGAGGGTGGGAGGGAGACACAAGAGGGAGGGGATATGGGGATATACGTATACGTATAGCTGATTCACTTTGTTATACAGCAGAAACTAACACACCATTGTAAAGCAATTATACTCCAATGAAGATGTTAAAGAAAAAAAGTAAAATCTGTAAGATATGAAAATGATTGATTCAGACAATCAGGCCTCTGCTATCTGGAGAAAGAAGACATGACAGTGTCTGGGATGTTAAAGTGATGCTTCATTAAAGAGGTTGAACGGCAATTCGAGGTTGGTGAAAGAGTAAACAAGAGTCTGGAAGACAGAGGACGGATGATCCTTCACCCCATGGTGAGAAGAAGTTTAGCAGAAGCAGAGTTCATGGCAAAGAGCAGTAAGACATAAGGTTGGAAAGTAAAAATGGGAAAAACTGTGAAGAAAACGAAATGTGATGTTGGGTATTTTTCTTGAAGGCTTCTCAGTCTTTAGTGTGCATGTGAATAACCAGGAGAGAAAGATGCAGGGCTCTATTTCCTGAATTTCTGATTCAATAGGTCTGAGGTGGGGCTCCAGATATTTCATTTGTAACAAGTGCTATGGACTGAATTGTGTCCCCCCAAATTCATATGTTGAAGTCCTAATCCCCAATGTGACTGTATTTGAGATGGGGCTTTTAGGAAGTAATTAAGGTTAAATGATGTCATATGGCTGCATTCCTAAATTGATTGGATTGGTGGCTTATAAAAAGAGGAGGAGCCAGGAAGAGAGCTCTCACCAGAAAGCAAACTGGCCAACACCTTGATCTTGGACTTCTAGCCTCCAGAACTGTAAGAGAACAAACGTCTGCTGTTTACTCCACCCATCCTGAGGTATTTTGTTGTGGCAGCCTGAGCAGACTAGTAGAGAGTTCCCAGGTGATGATGAAATTGCTGGTCTAGAGACCACTCTGAGAACCATGTCTGTGGGCAATGGAAATCCATTAAGCCCTGCAACTGTTTTTCTGTTGACCTTCACTTATCACAGCCTTTTATTTTTTTTAATTAAAAAAATTTTTTTTTTGGGCTTCCCTGGTGGCGCAGTGGTTGCGCGTCCGCCTGCCGATGCAGGGGAACCGGGTTCGCGCCCCGGTCTGGGAGGATCCCACATGCCACGGAGCGGCTGGGCCTGTGAGCCATGGCCGCTGAGCCTGCGCGTCCGGAGCCTGTGCTCCGCAACGGGAGAGGCCACAACAGAGGGAGGCCCGCATACCACAAAAAAAAAAAAAAAAATTTTTTATTTTTTAAAAATTGGATCCTGTTTCCAGTTCCAGAAAAGTCAACCAAGGATTATAGAAAATCTGGGGCACTAGGCACAATTAATGAGTCCCGTCAGCTTGTCTGCATGCAGTTTCATGAGTAAGTGCTTCTTGTCGAAGTTCATTCCAAAGATTTCAGTCAGTCACTCTCCAGTCCTGGAGGGGATGGCGGTGAGTGAAAATTACTAGCCAGAAAAATAGCTTGGTACCATCAGCTTTATTTTCTTCCATTTTTCTATTAAACTCCAAAGTCAACTTTTACTGTTTGAATTTTACTCTGGTGGTTAAAAAACAAATGCAACTTCCAAATAAGTTTAACTCCCAGTTTGGGCACCAGGAAAATTAGGTTGGAGGTAAGAGAAACAATTTGCCTTTAGTGCTTCTGGTCTTGTAGTTCATTTCTTCCCTTTCCTCATTGGTACCCTCTGTCTCTTCCCCCAGCCACCATGCAGCCTCACACACTTATTACCCTCCTATTGAAAACACAGGATGTCCAAAGCCTGTGTTTGGGCCTGTGTTTTGGAGGCCAGAGAGAATAACTAGAACAGCCCACTCTGCAGTTCTGTCCAGCCAGACTGTTGATTATATTTAGTATCTCACAATTTTCATAAAAGCATATTAATCTAGTGATCTCAAATGTTAAGATCAATTAGTCTTTCTTCTTAGAGGGTAGCTGTGTAAAGGTCTCTAGAAACCAAAAATTTAATTTTGTTTCATGTCAAAACTTCAAAATGATAAGGTGGTCAGAGCAGCAAAGTCACGAGGACCAATATTATGAGGTGCTCAAGTCTACGGACAGACAGAGGTTTCAGCTCTCTTAACCAGCTATGCGTTTGCATAAAGAGAACTGATAGAATACAGTAAGTCCCCTACATATGAATGAGTTCCGTTCCTGGAGCGTGTTCGTAAGTACAATTTGTTCTTAAGTCCAACAAAGTTAGCTGAGGTACCCAACTAACACAATCGGCTATATAATACTGTACTGTAATATATAGGTTTATAATACTTTTCACACAAATAATACATACAAAGCAAACGCAAAAAATAAGGAAAACATTTTTAATCTTATAGTACAGTACCTTGAAAAGTACAGTAGTACAGTACAACAGCTGGCATACAGGGGCTGGCATCGAGTGAACCGGCAAGAAGGGTTACTGACTGAAGGAGGGAGAGGAGGTGGAAGATGGTAGGGCTGAAGGATCGTCAGCAACAGGAGACGTAGGGCAAGCTGCAATTTCACTCACGCCTGACGTTGATGGAACGCATGCTCGCATCTTTTTTTTTTTTTTTTTTTTTTTTT
>NC_041219.1:90202430-90205347 GCF_002837175.3 Physeter macrocephalus
GTGGCCTCTCCTGTTGCGGAGCACAGGCTCCGGACGCGCAGGCTCAGCTGCCACGGCTCACGGGCCCAGCCGCTCCGCGGCATGTGGGATCTTCCCGGACCGGGGCACGAACCCACTTCCCCTGCGTCGGCAGGCGGACTCCCAACCACTGCGCCACCAGGGAAGCCCTATGCTCGCATCTTTGAAGGTTCACAACTTGAAGGTTTGTATGTAGGGAACTTACTGTAATTTATAAGGTTTTCATGTTAACATAGGAAGTATTAAGGAAATAATGCCAACTAGAGCAGAGAAAAAAATGTGTCCTTCGTGAATGAATAGTCTTTGCACGTAGATCTCCTAAACTGGCACAAAGCTTTTAAACTGGGCATCACTACGCATACATTATCCAAGCTAACAAAAGGTGGCAAAAAGGTGAATGAATATAGTAGATGATTTTAAAATGAATATTTGGCTTTGGAATGTTTTAACATAATATTTAGATATGAGTACCCAATATCTAAAAATGTACTCTAAACATGATATTGAAGTTCAGGATATTCAATGGCAATGACTTCTTCCTCCTTCTGTCCCTAGGCAATTTATTCTTCTTCTTTCCAATCTTGGAATAGATATTGTTCAGATTAAACAAAGCACCCACAGTGTCGTCTGTCTGTCTCTCTCTCTATTTTTTTCACCCATTGGGGCAGGTACCAGTGCATATGTCTCTGTCTCTATAGTAATGTATCTATATGTGTTTTAAATACATAAATAACACACACACACACACACACACACACACACACACACACACACATACACACAACCTCCATGGTTCCAAAAATAACCTAGTCAAATTGAACTCTTCTATCAAACTGTCCCTGAAATGAGAAACTGGTTAGTTCTGATAGGCTTCCATACTATATGTCACAGACTTCTTTTCTTTAAAAAAAAATCAAGGAACTAATTAATTTTTGGCTGCATTGGGTCTTCGTTGCTGCACACAGGCTTTCTCTAGTTGCGGCAAGTGGGGGCTACTCTCCGTTGTGGTGCGCGGGCTTCTCATAGCAGTGGCTTCTCTTATTGCAGAGCACGGGGTCTAGGCGCCCGGGCTTCAGTAGTTGGGGCACGCGGGCTCTACAGCGCAGGCTCAGTAGTTGTGGCTCACGGGCTTAACTGCTCCACGGCATGTGGGATCTTCGCAGACCAGGGCTCGAACGAATGTCCCCTGCATTGGTAGGCGGATTCTTAACCACTGCGCCACCAGGGAAATCCCTATGGCACAGACTTCTTGAAAGTAACGATACACAGAGCATATTTGGAATGCAAATGAATCAAATTCCGTATATGGAATAGGTGTCTGCTATTAAAGTTGACAATGGCATTTGTGGGGAAAATAATCAGGCTGATTGGCTGTAACTTACTAAATTGATAATTATAAGTGAATTTAAATTAAAAGTGACAGAGGTGGAAAAAATTAAAACTAAATGTTACCTGACACCATACATCTGAAACCAGAGTATTTTACCAACAGAGATATATTCAGTGGGGAGGGGTTGGCTTTGGTCAAATATGAGAGATAAATATCTAAAGTAACATAGACCAAATACAAATTTAAAAATCAGCTGGGATAAGAATAGTGTGAAAATGTATAACCAAAAAAATTTTAATCAGTTTTTCTACTACCACTCAGAATTGCTGTTATCCTGTCTTGAGTATCACCTCAAGATAGGAACAATGCAACTCAGGAAAAATGTAGAAAATATGTGCAGGCATAGTTCAGAGAAATAAAAGAAAGCATAAATGACCTGAGGAGGAGAGATATAAGTGGAGTTTTACATGTAGGAGAAAGGTCTATGAAAATGAAGTCCTTGAGAAAATAAAAATGTTGAACCACCTTGGAAATTTCACTTTTAATGAGAAAGCAGAAAAACAAAGAAACTGGGCTTCACTTATATTAGAAAGGATTTAGTAGAGATTTTTATCTGAAGCAACTTCTTAGGATAGTACAGTATAGATGAAACGCTTGCCTATGCATAGAAGTTTCAGAAAGGAAAAGAAACTTAGCTTGCTGCATCAAATTCTGGGAGCTGAAATTAGATCACATGGAGATGTCTCAAAGGCTGTCTCTCAAGATATCTGACGTTACCTTAATGAGTTTTCTACGATTCAAAGTCAGATTCTTATGATAGAACTTGATTTATCAGCACGCTGTAGTTTGATCTCAAATATAATCAGAGTCTGTAACATTGAGATCTAAAATCAAAATGCCAATATATTAATTAACAATGAGAAGAGTAAATGCTGAAGGGATAGGATGGACTAGCCAGCACATTCTATGCAGGCAAGGTATGTGGAGAGCCAAATTATAAACTCTACTCAGTGCTCTGTGGTGACCTAAATGGGAAGGAAATCCAAAAAGGAGGGTATATATGTATACGTATAGCTGATTCACTTTGCTGTACAGCAGAAACTAACACAACATTGTAAAGCAATTATACTCTAATAAAAATTAAAAAAAAAAAAGATGTGAGTACTTATATCCAGACCTCTGTCTTCAAGGGTCTGCTTCCCTGGTTGTGGTTGTTATAAACCTATTCTAAACCAATTTCCTAATGATGCATGTGTCTATCCTGGGCCCCTTTCCTGTACTTTCCTTCCCTCCTCTCCCAGCCGTATCTTAGATATAATGCACCTGTTAACCCAGTCCCAAACTTTAATAGTTTCATTATTTTCCCTTCCTTTGTCTCAGAACTCAAATATTTTTATTGCATATTTGATGTAATTTTTAGAGAATATAATGTCATTTTCTTTCTGTAACTCTTCTCACATTCTTGCATTTTAACTTTTTTTTTTTTTTTTTTTTTTTTTGCGGTACTTGGGCCTCTCACTGTTGTGGCCTCTCCCGTTGCGGAGCACAGGCTCCGGACGCACAGGCTCA
>NC_041219.1:90205401-90220628 GCF_002837175.3 Physeter macrocephalus
ACCCGTGTCCCCTGCATCGGCAGGCGGACTCTCAACCACTGCGCCACCAGGGAAGCCCTTGCATTTTAACTTTAAGCTGTATATTTTTATTTCTGGAAACAGAATTTTGGCCAAAGAAATGTTTAACCCAGTTCGGTAAAGGTCAGTTCCCCACTTTAAGCCATAGTCCATGCTGACTACAGCAACCTCACTGAGCTCTTTAGTAGTGGAATTTGGTAGTAGTGTGCTACTACAAGGCTTTGGTGAAAATTCCTCTGCTCTGACCTTCCAAATTCAGCTGCTTCCCCGGTGATTGCTTTTTTTTTTTTTTTAAATATTTATTTATTTATTTAGCTGCATCAGGCCTTAGTCGTGGCATGCGGGATCTTCACTGTGGCATGCAGGCTCTTCGTTGCCGTGCGCGGGCTTTTCTCTAGCTGCAAAGTGCAGACTCCAGAGCGCGAGGGCTCGGTAGCTGCGGTGAATGGACTTAGCTGTCCCCCGGCGTGTGGGATCTTAGTTCTCCAACCAGGGATTGAACCCACGTTCCCTGCATTGGAAAGCGGATTCTTAACCACTGGACTGCCAGGGAAGTCCCCCTGGTGATTGCTTTTTGATCTGAAGCAATCACCCTCTAGTCTACCAGGTTGCACCATTCCGTAACCCTACCCTAGTAGTAGGTTTGACTTACATTCCAGTCACCAAAGCCATTTGTTTGCCCTTCACACCTATGTCACTAATAAAAGTACCAAGGCCCTCTCCCTAAGTGGTCCACCATCTTAACTCTCAGGAGATACAGTTAATCTTGGTGCTCTTGTAGCCTTGCAAGAAAGGCCAGTCAATCCTTTCTTAGTAAATTCAATACTAATTTTCAACTTATTTTCTATAATGGCCATATATTAATCAAATACACCCTCCCCCAATCTGATTTCTATAATGTAAATGCAGTATCAGACACTTTGCACAATAAATTTAACCCTCCCCTCTTCAGGGACACTTTGTCCTTTACAAACCAGTTCCAGATTCTCCATCTCCATCGCTGCTTAGAGGATAACATCCCAGTGTTGTCAGGAGTCATTTAGCCCACCGATGGGATGGCGCAGTCACTACATCTGCTCCCAAATCAAGGGGCGGATTAACTGCATTCTAGCTCTTGGCAACAGTTAGAGTAGATAATAAAATTAGTTAGAGTAGATAATAAAATAAAATAAAATAAAATAGGGGTCAGGCAGGAAATTTAGATAAAACTGCTTGGGAAATGTAGCTAAGCAAGATCATCTAACTTATAATTAATCCAGAACCTCAGGCCTACCATCCCTAAACGCTGCTTTTTTTGCAGAGAGATAAGTGATACCATCCAATAGCAGATGGTACTCTTGTACGAGTGCGAGTGAGTGATGGACACTTCTTACCTTAAGAGTGGCCTGCTCAGAGTTTGGTTTAGAAATTCCTATTGGCACTAACTCACCCACTTAATAGTTCATTATTTCTGGATGTCATCTATTCCTTTGGGCTAGTGCAATTATTACATTAAAAAAAAAAGAGTTCTGGAAAATTTCAGTAATATCTCTATAGGCTTATTGGCCTCTATCATCTGATTACCTAAAACTACCTAGCAAATTAACACAACCTAGGAAAGTCAAAACCCGATTAATTTGAATACGACTCCAACAATTTTTGCTACATTTCAATTTTATTCCTTAAAAATTCTATGCTATACTTCATTTTGTAGAAAAGAGAAAACTATTCAAGTCTAGAAGTGTGATTTTTGCCCCACTGAATGCTCCTGCTTCAAAGGCCCTTGCATGTGGCTCTGTAAGCAGCCCTGTAATTACAACGTTGTTTTAAAAAATAGCTAAATGATATCCCCTAGGTTCAAGAAATGTACTGTGGAGAGAGGGTGACCCAGTACCACAAAGGGTTTATGGCTTCTGTTTACATAATAGGCAAGGTTAAATATGATGGAAGTTCTAGTTTGTTCTTTCCTTCGTTCTATAATAGGAATTTTATAGGCATCTTAGATTGCAGAAAGTAACCTGGCCAAAAACCTGCTGCCTGTAGGAAAAGGTTTTCAGTTGTGTTTCTCACATGAAGTGGTGTCCTGGAATTACTAGTTTGTATACTCTTGGTATGTATAACCACAAAGGAGTTTAGCTTTTAAAACCCTTTCTTTCTAAATGTAGACTTGTCATTTATTTACCCTTTCATCCATCCTGCAACTCTTTTATTCTTTGTACCAAGATTTGCTGAATATCTATGCTATGTAAGTTATTGATTTTTTCTAAGTCCGTGGAGAATAAAGTTCAGTTTTCTGATAGCAAAATCTGTTTAATTGCTAAGATATCAAGAGCGTATTAAACTGATATAAAATTTCCATTTTATTTTGGAGGTTGAAAGGCATAGTAGTGAAATAATTTAAAACAGAAAAGGTTTTGTACAATCACATGTATACACAAATATATATAATTAATATATAAGTGTATATTTATGCATGCATAGGTAGATGTAGTTTTATATATAGATAAAATTTTAGTAGTAAACATGATTTCCCATAATTACTTTAATGATAACAACAACAAAAAGATGACTCAGAAGATTTCCATTCATAAGACGGTCAAGTAATTATTCATTTTTGGAATACAAGGAGAACAGCCATAACAAATTACCTTAAGCTTTAGATTAGGGCTTCCTAGCTTTTTTGGGATTGATAATGTTAGCTCCATAAGAACAGGGCTGCTGTCTTTGTAGTTCATTACTGTATTACCAGCGTTTAGAACTGTGCCCAGCATATAGTAATAAACATTACCATAATAAACATTAGTTCAGTGATTGATTGAAGGACAGAATGCAAAACCCTTTCAATGATCTGCAAAAACACATGAAGCATCTCCACAGGGAAATGACACGGGTCCGCACACCATTCTGTGCACATTTCAGGGAAGCAATGGGCTCTCTTAACCCTCACCCACAGCTGTCAGGTTAAGAACCCCAGCCTTAGCTGAAAGAAAAGAAAAAAGACAAGATGTACACAAAAGAACATCAGCCCAAAGCAGAGAGCGCACCTGCTGTCCTGGGCCAGGCCATCCCTGAAATGTCCGTGTGATACTAGGAGGTATTTTTTATCTACAGTAGATTTGCTGTGAAGTAATTTATTTTTTAAATCAGCTGTAAGTGCTATTCCAAAATTATACCAAATATTCAGAGTAAATACAGTGGGAGAGGGAGGAGCTCATGCTTTGAAGGACGGGGGCACAGATAGTGAGCGATGTTTAACATCATCTTTCACCTTAAATAATACCGTAGGGAAAAAAAATAATACTGTAGGGGAGAAAACTTCTCTATTAAAGTATCATTTTGTTCCTTCTTAGGATTAAAATCATTTAAATATTTGAAAATATTGAAATTTTTCCTACATCCCCCCAACAATGTAATTTGTGTCCCTCAAATTCATCTGTTGAACCTTAAACCCCAGTCCCTCAGAATGTGACTGTATTTGCAGATAGAACCCTTACAGAGGTAATTAAGGTAAAATTAAAATGAGGCTGTGGGAGTGGGCTCTAATCCAGTATGACTGTTGTGTTTATAAGAAGAGAAGATTAGGACACAGAGAGACACCAGAAATGTGCACAGAGGGTGGACCACGTGAGGGCACAGCAGTAAGATGGCCATCTGCAAGCCAAGGAGAGAGGCCTTGAAAAAAACAAAACTGTCAGCACCTTTATCTTGGGCCTCCAGCCTCCAGAGCTGTGAGAAAATCGATTTCTGTTGTTTAAGGCACCCAGTCTGTGGAATCTTGTTATGGCAGCCCTAGCAAACGTATATATCATCTTTCATCTTATAGCTCAATTAAAAAACAAGAATAAGATTTATCATCTTACTTCAAATCCTGTGGCTTTAATGTCCAGTTCCTAAGACTCTACTTAGAAGAGCAGCTACTTTGAAAGTTATATTGTGAATAAATAATACCATGATATTGTTAAATTTCCTTTCCATATACAAGGGAAAGAAGGAAAATATTAAACATATAATATCAACTCTTTGCTAGACAACTTCATGTTATCTGTTTTATTGTTTAAAGAATGTTAGGAGGTAGATATTGTTAGTGATATTATATGGATAAGAAAAACGAGGTTCTGGTAGGTTTAGAATGTGTTAGTAGTGCCATTAAGATGCTAACTGGCAAAGCCAGTGCTCAAAGCCACACTTGGACTCTGACACCACACTCTCGTTTGGACACCACACTGATAATTTCTCTGGGTCATCCTGTTCTAAAGTATACCCGAGATGCTTGCTTGTTAAAGTGAGATTGGAATGTTAGTTGTCACTTAGTTTTAATGTGTGAAGTGATGACACTGGAAATGTAAAAGCAGGTTTTCTTTTCTATCTGTGATGACACCCAAAAATTAACGTTTTTCATTTTTTTCCGTACGGAGAAACATACCCAGCAATTAATGTAAAAAGGAAGAAATGTGACTATCCGGATCCATTCTTGCATTTGTACTGAAAGGTCAGAGAACACGTAGTCAAGACTAATTGATTAAATTGTTCATCTTGCCCCTAAGAAAGATGATCAGTTCAAAAAAGTCAATTTAGCACAAGATAATTTTTAATAGTTAAAAGATATAGGTTTAGCATGTTTTATCAATGTTTATATTCTTATATACCTCACAATTACAGTAAGAATATTGTGGAATTGTTTATCATATTCTCTGAGAACAAAAATTGCCTGCTTCTAAGTCTAGAGAAGTAGAACTTAATGGGTGTTACACAAGTTCTTATAGTTTTTTTTTATTAGCACATATGTCAAAGTTCCCAAAAATCAACATAATGGTTGGTATTCTTTTGATGTAATGCAAGCACAGCTCCAATTTTATTTCTCTGGAAAAATTTTTTATATATTTGAGGAATTTTTTAAAAAGATATAACAGTACTAACTAATCTGGTTGGATAAAATTTCTTGATCCATTTTATTCATTCTCCCTCAATATGGTGATTTCTCAACATATTCTAATACTTACAATTGTCAAAATCCTTATCTTGACTTTACAGGGTCTTTCGCGGTCAGACCCCTGACTGTATCTGGCCCAATCTATTGCTCTCCTTGTTGCTTATGCAGCCAGGAGCCGCAAAACGGGGATTCAAATCCGGTTCTATGTGGCTCTGAACCCAGTGCTCTTAGCCAATGCCTACACTACCTTTGTAAGCTCCTCACCTCTTTGGCACAGAGTGTAGGTGCCAGGTGGCCCACAGGTGTAACTCCAACTCCTGTCTTCACCTCAAAGCAGCTCTTTTCTTGAAGTGTAATTTTGTTAAAGTATAATATCCATTGAGGTGTATGTAAAAATCATAGCTGTAAAGCTTGATTACTTTTCACAAAGTAAATACACTCAGGTAACCAGGAACCAGACCAAGAAAAGAAATATTACTGTGTCCCAGCAGAGCCCATGACCACCCTTCCAGAGCGTATTTCCCCCAGGGCAACCACTTTACTGAATTCTGAAACCACCAGCGTTTTCCTGTTGTTGAACTTTATAGGACCTCTTCCTTTGCTCTCAGTAGCAAAAACTGGCCCTTTAGCTATAATCACACACCAAAGAGCTCCATTTTTCAAATTATATCTCATAAAGTTAGTGTCCAAGGATGTTCATTTGAGAATTTAAAAGTTATTTGTTCAAAATAACTAGGTTGATTTACTTTACTGTAATAAACATTTTGAATTCCTTAGAATGCAATATGGAATATGTCTTAAAATGTTTCCACAGAACAGCTAGTAACACGTGGAATACTAATATTCATCATGATATGGTGGGTGAAGCTTGACTCCGGGGATTTTCTGTGGGGTTTTCAAGAGTTCATCCTCACACTTTATTCCCTTCCCCGTTAATTAGATCCTCTGGCAGTGACCCATTCCCTGCTAAAGGGAAGGGCAGGCTAACTCGAATGGAATGGCCCCAAGTTAATGGACCAGTGTATGCTTGTCCCTGGATATGGGCTACACATGCTTACAGGACTGGTGATTTAACCTTCCCTTCAGCTCATTAACCACAGCAGATAGTATGAAGGACCATTTAAAGGGGGCTGTTGTTTTCCCCCACATTAAGGGAAGCTCACTGTGTCTCCTTTTTGCAGAGAATTCATTAGAGAATCAGATATTGGTCTGAGGCAAATGTTGGTTTGGACACTCAAGAGATTTTTTTTTTTTCCTGCTAACTGAAAAATTTTTAAAAATTTTTTAAAAATTGAAGTATAGAGCTTCCCTGGTGGCGCAGTGGTTGAGAGTCCGCCTGCCGATGCAGGGGACGTGGGTTCGTGCCCCGGTCCGGGAGGATCCCACATGCCGCGGAGCAGATGGGCCCGTGAGCCACGGCCGCTGAGCCTGCGCGTCCGGAGCCTGTGCTCCGCAACGGGAGAGGCCACAACAGTGAGAGGCCCGCGTACCGCAGGTTATTACAAAATATTGAGTAGAGTTCCCTGTGCTATACAGTAGGTCCTTGTTGGTTATCTAGTTTATATATAGTAGTGTGTATGTTAATCCCAACCTCCTAATTTATCCCTTCCTCACCCCCCTTTCCCTTTTGGTAACAATAAGTTTGTTTTCTATGTCTGTGAATCTGTTTCTGTTTTGTAAATAAGTTCATTTGTATCATTTTTTTTGATTTCACATATAAGCGATATCATATATTTGTCTTTGGCTTACTTCACTTAATATGATAATCTCTAGGTCCATCCATGTTGCTGCATATGGCGTTATTTCATTCTTTTTTATGACTAATACTGCATTATATATAAAAATACCACATCTTCTTTATCCATTCCTCTGTTGATGGACATTTAGGTTGCTTCCATGTCTTGGCTATTGTAACTCGTGCTGCTAGGAACATTGGGGTGCATGTGTCTGTTCCATCCAGCAGGGTTGTGGGGACAAAAGGAAGAGGCTCAGCTGGAAAGGGAAGAAGGAAGTTTGGGGAGAACTCTCCAGAAAGAGGGCACACACGGAAGAACACAGCCTGCCCACCAAAATACCACCACCTTTACATGTTCCAAGTTCACGTCCACCTTCCCTGTTTTCCACATGCCACCACTCACGCAGGCCTGCAGCTTGAAAACTGCAAGCACAAGACTCAAGCCAGGTATTTCTGGGTCCAGAGTACTGCCTCTGGAGAAACAAAAGGCAGTCAGACCGCACACAGCCTGTGAGGCTGTCTGGCCACTGGGCCACTCGACCAGGCTGGAAGCGCCCCCATCAGATGATAAAGGCAGACTTCTGTCCCCTCTGTGAGGCGAGACAATGTGGGTCGGAGAGTCAGAGGCGTCCGGTAATCAGCCCCTCTCCTCTGGGCACCTCTTTGGGGTCTGCCAACCCCATCTCCGAGGCTGGAAATCGGGTCCCAGAGCCTCAGGTGGGCTCCGCCGGTGCTCCGGTGCCCTCTAGTGGCCATCCGCTAGAATGCCAACTCTCGGGCCTTCTGCCACCCTCTCCAGCACATCTCTCTCTCCCTTTCCTGCTACATCCCAGACCAGAAGAGCTCCTGCCAAGGTGTGTTGCTCCCTAGAGGTGCTGATGGGTTGGACCAGGCTCCTGAGGCCATGCCCTGGGGTGATCCCAGGCTGCTGGGCACTTTTCTTTTGTCCACATCTCTAGCCAGCTGCCTGCCACTGGCCGGATGAGGAGTTTGCAATGAGGTGGGCTCACGTCTGGGATGATCCTGAGGAGGCCCACCCGTGGGAGGAGGGTCCTGTCTGTCCCGCCCTCCGATGGGCCCCAGGCTCCAGGCGGGAAGCTCTCAGCCAGTGTCTGAACACAGGACGCTGCGTCCTCATTCTTTGTAAACGCTTGGAGTTACCTCAATACCATTTTTTAAATGGATCTCCCAGTCGGCATATTTATGAGACAAAGAATTTCCCTCATTAAAATTTAGGAACACCATATTATTAGAACGAGCAGGAAGACACAGGATGCTCCCTAATGATCTATTACTTGGAGGATTTAAAAATTCTAACGAGAAAACACTCACTCTCTTCCCCCTCTTGGGCATCAGCACGAGGCAAGAACTGGCTGCACGCTTTATCCCTCTGATTTCTCCAGAACCTGTCCTTCGAGGAGAAGTCTCTGGACTCTGCGGGGACTGTGACTGGTGACAGTCAGATAACTCTGACACTGAAAAGCTGGAGGAAAAGAGACAGGCGAAGGAGATGAGAAGTGGTGACAGGGAACAGCAGGGGCGTCACGTTCAGTCTAAGGCTGAGTCTGGGTTAATCTCCAACGAAGGTAACTTGCAAATACTGTGTGTTCTTCCGGAGGCATGCTGAAGTCCCCAGCCTTTGAGGGCAGAAATGGGAAGTAATCTGGGTTCAAAACAATCCAGCACTCACTCCTTGAGGGTATTGAGGATGACCAGTGTCCACCCCTCGGTTGCTGTGGGGTCTGAAATCCCCTTATCACGTGGGATGGGAGGGGCCACGCAGGTACCCCACTGGGCAGCAGGGGGTTTGGCTGGTGGGCTACAGACCATTATCAGATACACGATTTGCAAACATCTTGTGCCATTTTAGATGGCGGATTATCCTTTTCTTTTCTCCAAGAGATCCTAAACCTCTGTAGGGCACTTCGTTGCACTTAGAGGGAGAGGAGGAACGAAATCAGGCTGGCAGGTGCCCAAGGCCAGTGCAGCCCCTAGGGCTGGGGAAGGAGGCAGGAGGAAGGGCTGAGCGTTGGCATTAGAGTAGATGGCCACTAGAGGGCGCCAGGGCACCAGTGGAGTCCACCTGCGGCTCAGGCTGGCTCTCCAGGCTTGGGGGTGAGAGGAACAGGTGGAGAAGGCTTTCCGCTTTCCATAGCTTGAAGGTATTCGCAGCGCAGCGCTTAGAATGAAGGCATAGGATGCCACAATCCACAGGAAGGGGGCCAGTGTCAGGAAACCTGAGATGCTCGCTCCAGCTCCCCACATGACCCCCACATCACCATAGAATAGCCCTACAATTGGAGCAAACTCACAGAAGTAGTGGTCGATCTCCCTGCTGCCAGGGCAGAGAGGCAGAGGGGCTGCCAGGGCCAGAGTGAAGGCAGAGAAGGAGAAGCCACTGCACTAGGCTCCAGGCAGCCATACAACCAGCTGCTCATCAGGGCAGGGTTGCGAAGGACGTGGCAGATGGCCAAGTAGTATCATGGGACGTGGCAGACAGTAGCAGGCACTCAACTGCAGTCAGTGAGGCAAACGAGTAGAACTGGACCAGACGGTGACCAGCGAGATGGTTTCCTGACCATCCAGGAAGCTCTGCAACAGCTGAGGCACGATGTTTGAGGTATAGCCAATCTCCAGCAGGGAGAAGTGGCAGAGGAAAAAGTACATGGGTGTGTGAAGAGTCTGACTGGAGGCCACAGCCAGCACGATGAGGTTGTCTCCCCTGACTGTTACCACATAGACGACCAGAAAGAGGGTGAACGGGAGAAAGCCCAGGTGTTGCAGCTCCTGAAAGTCCTCTAGGATTAGCCAGGTGGTCTGGTTCTTGCTGTCACTACTGGGCTGCTTTCTCATCTAGATTTGTCCTCAAGAGAACAGAGGAAGGTAATATTAACCAAGACTGTATTATGACCACACACCATGTTTGGCTTATGAATTTATTCATCAAGCAAGCACTGGGTACAGGCTTTATTGTCTCCTGTTTATAGAAGAGAAACTGAGACTCAGTGAGTTTAAGTCGATTATTCAAGGTCATTATGGTGGAGTCATGATTTGAACCCAAGTTTGCTTGACTCCAGAGCTCCTAACTACTATCCTACAGTGCTTTTTGAAATCCTTTCTGAGTGATAGAAATGTCCATATCAGAGGGCAGTATAGGGCTCTTCCAACCAGCTATTTACCTGACAATCTTCGCTGAGCGTCAACAGGAGAACCATCCCTGGTAAACTCTTCTGGAAGGGTAGGAAGAGGGCCCAGGACTTCTTGGGAGGTGGTCCTGCTCTAGGTCATGCACATTCCCGAAAGCAGTCACTCATCTCAGACTATTTTTTTCCCTTTCCAAGAAAATGAGACTTGGAAATCCTGACAAAAAATGTATATCATCTACTCCATGAGAGATGCCATATAGAAAGATCTGAATTAACCTAGATCCCACTCTCCTGGGAAGCCATTCTTTTTCCTTGGACAAGTGCCCTGGTGACGGTTGGTAAAGCCATTTTCAAACTTTGCCCAGTCTCTAATCAGTTTGCTGGAAGCTGGGGATACTTTCCTTTTCTTGATTCTCCTGCCTTATATTCCCTATACAGGCCAAAATGTTCAGCTTATCTCACCTAACTGTAGATTCTTTAGAAATTTCTACCCTGGTTTGTTTTCTCTCAGTTATTGCAGGAAGATAACACCAACACACAGGAAGATCTTGATAAGTACTTGTGGAATATATGAAAAAATAAATAAATGAATTAGTTATAAGAAATTTCCAATAGTAAATTGCCACGGAAAATTTCAGCATCTGAAATTAATGCTTGGGCTAGAGAAAGAGACATTTAAATGATTACCAAGAGAGAAGGAATCTCTGGTCCCTCCCCTAACTGAGGGAATATTGGAATATTGCTACTCAGAGCTTGAGATGGAACCATGATTAAGATTGTAGGTGGAAGTCAAAGAGATGAGCGTGTGTGTGTGTGTGTGTGTGTGTGTGTGTGTGTGTGTATGTGTTAAGCTGAAGAAACCAGAAAGCCCAACACAATATAGAGTTTTCTCATTTTTAAAGTTAAGAAAGATGACTTTCCACGTTGGCAGATGGCAGCAAGAACACAGGGTTTTTGCGTTCTTTTCCTGGTCCTACCTGTTCTTCTGGACTTGAGCTTACACCATGCAGACACACATTGGTCACATGGGCGGTACAGACATAGAGCAAATAGAGTACTTTCATATGTTTTTGAACATATTTTGTCTTCTATGTACTAGTGACTTCTTAAAGAACTAGGAAGAGACTTGAAATGAGAGTGGAATAGGACTCCGGATTTAGCAGAGAGATGGAGCAAGGGAAGAAGCTAGTAAAACTAACCAAACCAACAAACCAGTCAACTGACCCCAAACGTTTCAAATCTGGACTCTGAATCGATGCTTATGATCAAAAAGTTACTATCGTTCTTGCTAACCAGTGAATTTGACCTGGTCCCTGTTAAAATTCTTAAATAGATGTTTTACAGAACATTTGGCATTCTCATAAGGAGATATCATTAGGAACTATATAATGCGAATTACAGTGTGAAACCTCACATAATGTCTTTCATTGATAGTATTAATAATTTAGTAGATCAGGAGAAAGGGGTAGGAAAAGGGCATATTAATTTTAGTAAACCTTAACAGAAAACATGATGACTGCGAGCTTAAAGAGAATACTCTTAGTTTGTTTACCATATAGCAAAAGTATTCATTAATGACCCTCGGAAAGTCTGAGAAAGATGTCTAGGGAAAAGGAGAAAGTTTTGTAGATCTTGTTTCATTCACCTACCTAGACATAGCAAATATGCATAGCTCATCAAACTTCAGAGGATATGAATCAAAGAGGGGTAGCCAATATTATAGGTGCTAGAATTATAACTCAAAATAATCTTGTCTTTTGGAATGCTAAAGACAAGATGAAATTTAACAAGGGCACATATAAAATCTGCAGATAGGCTTTAACAATCAGTTGAAAAATTACAGGAAGGGTAAGACCTGACTTGGTAGCCACTTCTGTGAAAATGATTTGAGATTTGTTTTTTGGACCATCATGAATTAGGACTTAGTAGGTATAAAGTAGGAGGAACATATGAAGAGTGTGGAGATGTTTAACCTGGAAAAGACTAAACTAATGGAAGACTATGATAGCTATTTTCAATATTGGAGGGATTCTTATGAAGAAGAGGGATTAGAGTTATCCCGTAGAGGCTCAGAGGACAGAACAAGGACCATGGGGGTGGTGGTGGTAGAAACCCCATACCCACCTACCTGTGCTGGTTTCACAGAGGGGATTCTTATGGGGTTAACAATTGTTATTTACAGCATGATTTTTGGGGTACGAAAATAAGGTAAGGCTCACTTTAAGAGAGGGTAAGAGTGGGGACAATGAAGTTTCTTCCTAGAGCCTCTAGAAGTTTGTTGGCAAATATGGGCCCCATTCATTGGAAGTACTTGGAACAAACACAAGACATTAAAAAAAATATGGCATGCTTTCGAATTTGTTTAGGCTGTGTCAGAGGTGGTCCTCTCTGGAGGCAGAGAGTAGTCTGGGCCCAGATAAATTCTAGATACTCAGGTTCAGTAGAGAGGGGACATGACCTGCTTTGGGCTTGGAGTCAATGCCTTCTCTCCTGGTTGTCTTACCCCTGGACTAAATTCTTCTGCCAGCTTACAGGTCTGTGGACTTTCTGCTTCTCTCCTGTGAAGGCTCCATGTTATTGGCTTCTCCCCACTCCAAGGTACTCATGGAAGACTGTTGACGCTATTCTATATATGCTGCTATGGACACTACTGCCTTTTCTAGAGCAGGACAGCCTCCTTCCCTTCTGGGGGTTGAAGAAGAGCCTCCCTAAGGAGGAGATGTATCTTGGAGTCAACCAGATCAGCTGCATCTATGTTTTTGTTCCAGGGAAATGTTTTGGTTCATTCATCAGGGACCCCACATCCATATGTTTCACTCAAATCTAATGACCTCTTCCTTATGAGATAGGGAAAAACCGGAAAGACATAAGAATATCCACGATTAAAACCAATATTTAATACTTTATAATTCATAAAGCAAATATTAACTTATTTAATAAATATCTGATACTCAGAATGAACCCCAATGTGAAATGCGTGTATGCTATCATTTGTTCTTGCATCATTGGGATGGATTATCTAGAGTATGACCTCTAAGGGCTAGATTAGCAGTCTTCCTCCTCTGGCATGGGTCAGGACCTGGGCCCTGCTTTAATCTCTAAGCAGGGAGGAGGCAGGAGAAAACAGCCATATAATTCTTTTTTAAAAAATATATCTTTATTGGAGTATAATTGCTTTACAGTGTTGTGTTAGTTTCTGCTGTACAACAAAGTGAATCAGCTATACGTATACATATATCCCTATCTCCCCTCCCTCTTGCGTCTCCCTCCCACCCTCCCTATCCCACCCCTCTAGGTGGTCACAAAGCATCGAGCTGACAGCGATATAATTCTGTAGATAATTTTTTCTGTTTAGTTTGATATAGTTTTTTTCTTTTCTTTTTTTTTTTTTTTTGCGGTATGCGGGCCTCTCATTGTTGTGTCTTCTCCCATTGCGGAGCACAGGCTCCGGACGCACAAGCTCAGTGGCCATGGCTCACAGGCCCAGCCGCTCCGCGGCATGTGGGTGTGGGATCTTCCCAGACCGGGGCACAAACCCGTGTCCCCTGCATCGGCAGGCAGACTCTCAACCACTGCGCCACCAGGGAAGCCCTAGTTTGATAGTTTTTAACATCACAGATTTACATAAACCAGGTCAGTCCTCTTAAAGAGAGTCCAGGCAGATAGTAAAATGCAGTTAAATGACAGATATAAAGAAGAAACCTTGCTGCAGGAATACAGCACTGAGTTCCTTCCATATGAAAGCAGAGAGGGGACCTAGGCCAGAAGGAAGACAGCGCAGGGCCACAGCAGAGGTTGGATTTTTCCTAGTAACAGACTACAATGGCTCCTCCTGGAGGAGACTGGACAAGTGTCTTACTTTGACAGCTGAAAGGCAGAGTGGAAAGACTTGGATGAGGAAAAGGTGACCTGCAAGGAAGTAACTATAAAATTGTTTTTGAGAGAGTAGCTGAGAGTAAATATGGCTGCCTCAGTCTTGGGTTGCTGTAAAGAGCCTGCGAGAGATGCCAGCTGAGAAACAGAATGAGAGACTTTTCCAGGTAGAAAGGAAGTCCAGTGTTTATTAATGTAGAATTTATGATAATAGTAAGAAAAATATCCAACTTGTGTTTAAAAGTTTAACTTCAGCTTTTTTTCCCCTGAAGTGTTATCTGTGAGTTTAAAGTGGAAATGAAGGGTCTACATGCTGTTTCCTAGGTATTAGAGTAGTTTTTGTATAAAACCGTGCCATACATTAATTAATTCAAGAAATATTGTACTTACCAAGTATGTATGACCTGTTCTAGACTCTAGGTATAAGGCAGTGAACAAAACAAAATTTGGTTAGCGGAGTTATCTGAACTACTTTCAGTTACCCGCGTCTTGATGATGGATACATATTACCCTCATCAGAAACCTCTTTCATCCAGAGCTGGCTTTCCTGAATGCAGAAATCCTGCCTGGGAAAAAAAATCATCTTCAAAGGACTAGCTTCCTGTGTCCCTCATATCAACTAACTGATATAAACATCAAGAATGAATGGAGAGAATATAAAGAGGAGGATGTGTTAAGACCAGAAAAAAAATAACGATACTAAAAGAGATCATTTAGTGAATATCTCTTATGTGTGAGGCACTCTGATAAGAGTTTTACAAAATTATCTCACTGAAGCCTCACAAGAGTTGAGGAAGGTAGTTATTATCATGAGCTACAATTTACATATATCAGGTAAGTATAGCATAGAGAGATTGAGTACGTTGTCCAGGATCATACAATTGGTAACTGGTGAAGCCAAAATTCAAAGCTGACATTCCACAGTATTGCCTTTGGATAATAGAGAAGGGTAAATAGAAGATACTAAGAAAAAGAAGAAAACTGTGATGGGTTGGACTGGAAATATGATTAAGTTGGTCCATAAAAACTATCTTCAGACGCTTGCTACCTCCAAAGTATTGTGGAACAGACACACAGATCTACAGACATACATGAAATGTACCCTAACTTGGCTCCTATTTATTGTCAAAATTTCATCCTGGAAAAAATAAATAAAGTGGATGTTATCAAACAATGGCTTCAGTCATTAACAAACAAAGTCTCAATAAAACACTCTTACAATACCTCACTATGACAGTAAAACTTCCTGGTGAACTCATCAGGATAAACTTGTTGCACCTACATGAACTAATTTTCTCAATAAGACTGTTAGTTTGATCCAGTAATATGTTGGAGGATATTTAATAAAAATAAAGTTTGGCTTTTGGAATTACTGATCAGCCTATGTCATCCTTCATGAAGGTAGATAGCCAGGCCAACTGTCTTTCAAGACTAATTTTGGATCATGGCAATAAAAACATGTGAACAGCACATATACATTAAAATAACTCCATCACCAAATATTTTTTTCCTCCCAGTTTTTTTTTTTTTTTTTTTTTTTTTTTTT
>NC_041219.1:90220794-90225596 GCF_002837175.3 Physeter macrocephalus
TGTGGGATCTTCCCGGACCGGGGCACGAACCCGTGTCCCCTGCATCGGCAGGCGGACTCTCAACCACTGCGCCACCAGGGAAGCCCTACAGTTTTTTAAAAAATAAAACTATTTATTATTTATTTATTTTTGGCTGCGTTGGGTCTTCGTTGCTGTGCGTGGGCTTCTCATTGTGGTGACTTCTCTTGTTGTGGTGCACGAGCTCTAGGCACATGGGCTTCAGTAGTTGTGGCACGCGGGCTCAGTAGTTGTGGCTTGTGGGCTCTAGAGCACAGGCTCAGCAGTTGTGGCTCATGGGCTCAGTTGCTCCGTGGCATGTGGGATCTTCCCAGATCAGGGCTCGAACCCGTGTCCCCTGCATTGACAGGTGGATTTCCAACCACTGCGCCACCAGGGAAGTCCCAGCATTTTGTATTATTTCTTCATTTAAAATAATCATACAATATTCATTATGTAGATACAGCACCATTTGCCTAACCATTTTTTCATTGAAACTTTGAGTCTATATATAGACCATATATATAGACCATATATATTCCAACCTTCCACTAAGTGGGAGGGTCATTTATCTTCTTCTTATATATTTCTACTGATAAGAAGACAATATATTTTCAGGTCTCTCATTTATTCAACAAATGTAGTTTTGAACCCCATGACATGTAGGGCATTATTGGTTGGTCAAGACACAGAATTTTCCTGTAGATAACTATGGTACAGTATGGAATGGGATAACTGCCGCAAAAGAGCTACATAGTTTGTTGAAATTATAGAGAAGGGAGTAAAGGAAATGAATGGATAGAGTGGAATGTGAACTAGAATTTAAAGGATAGCAAAAGTTTTAGAAAGTTAAAAATGAGGGTAAGTGTCTTCAGCTTCCACCTCTTAAGGAGTAAACTGGTACCAGATTAGGTCTCCTAATGTAAGCAATTACATAATGGACACAATATATCAAGTATCTGTTTACAGCTATTGGAAAACATACAGCACAGGACTGTAACCCCTGAGAGAAGGGAAACCACTGAAGTGAGCTATGCCACCACCTTGGCTTTCTGTCTTCACACACTTTTGAGACCCAAGATCAAAGAAGGGGCAAGGCAGGATTGTCTCGCTGAGTTGAAGAGACAGAGATCAGAGTTTGGGGAGGCAGAGATAGTTTGAATCTGTGGGCAGCAGAGGAGGGAGATATGCAGAAACAGAATTCTAGAAGCCTGTATATGGATACCCACAAGACTTTAGCTACGTATTATTAGGCGTGTAAATTGAGTAACTACTCGAATTCACACAGAGTGGGAGACCTTTAAGGTCTAATCAACCAGAGTGGAGACATCTCATTGAAAACTGGGAGCATTCAG
The DNA here is from genome assembly GCF_002837175.3 of Physeter macrocephalus. Taxonomy (NCBI): domain Eukaryota; kingdom Metazoa; phylum Chordata; class Mammalia; order Artiodactyla; family Physeteridae; genus Physeter; species Physeter macrocephalus. The sequence continues at coordinate 90,222,147 of NC_041219.1, forward strand.
TAGACACCTCAGAAAGGCTACACTTGAATAGGGTTAAATTAGCCCAAGAATAAAGGCTAATCTTGACCTGCTCTCACAAAGTTTAAAAACAAGTCTTAAAAGATTAAACTGAACATTAAGTATCCTAACTGTCTACCAGTACAAAGCCAAAACTCTTTAAAGGAAGACAACAAAATTCAGATGCTCAATAACAGAACACCCATAATGTCCAGCATCCAATAAAACAATTAGTAGAAATACAAAGAAGCAGAGAAATGTGACCGCTAGGCAGAGAAAAATGAGGCAATAAAGGACATCAGCAAGACGGCAGAATAGGAAACACCAGACCTTCCTTCACCCATGGAGACAAGAATTTAACAATATATGAACAAGTTGCTTTTGTTAGAAAATCAGAAACCAGCTAAGAGATTCCTGCATAGAGATCTTCCTGTTAGATTTTGGGAGTTCAGATTCTTTTTCTGCTTCAGCTACTAACTGGCTGCCCTCTTCGCCTTTCAATAAAATGATGAACTGAAACAACGTAGAGTAATCCAGTGCTTTACTTCATTAAAACTTGGCAGGTCCCAATGGTATGGGAAACCCTGGTACTCCTCAGGTTTGGTGAGTGGGTAAAATATCCTTCCTCAACTCTCCTGCTGGTGATTCCATGAGACTAGCCTGCAGGTTTTTCCATCATAGCTGGAGACAGAACTGCCCTGAGTGTTGAGACGGTGGTACCAAACTGCTCTTCAAATGGTTATGAAGAAAGGTATCTTCCATTCCTCATTTCTTCTTTTTTTTTTCAATTTATTTATTTATTTCTGGCTGTGTTGGGTCTTCGTTGCTGTGTGTGGGCTTTCTCTAGTTGCTGCGAGCAGAGGCTACTCTTCGTTGTGGTGCACAGGCCTCTCACTGCGGTGGCTTCTCTTGTTGTGGAGCACGGGTTCTAGGCTCGTGGGCTTCAGTAGTTGTGGTGCGCGGGCTTAGTTGCTCCACGGCATGGGGGATCTTCCCGGACCAGGGATCGAACCCGTGTTTCCTGCATTAGCAGGCAGATTGTTAACCACTGTGCCACCAGGGAAGTCCCAATTCCTCATTTCTTATATCAGAGGAAGAACTGTGGATATTTGTAAGAATAAGTCATTTGTGGTTTTCTGAAAGTGAACACCTCAGATTTGAAAGCTTATGCCAATTAGGTGTATTCCTGAAAATGGGTACAAACTGTTATGTCTAATCTTTTAAGGCCAGCAGACCGTAAACAGGGGTAAACAGAAAATAAATATTTCTATTTTTGGCCTGAAAGTGGTAAAAGCTATTTTGTGTTTAAAAGAGAGAGAGGGAGAAATTTCTGCACCCCAGGCAAGCATGAAGCCCAGCAGGAAAATTCTTGCATTCATTCACCAGAGCACTTCTCCTCAGCACGGCTTGTCATGATTAAGAGAAACCTCCAACTCCTGACTTCTTCCTCGGGAGGGAATGGAGTGGAACGTATATCCAGTGTTCTTTTTGTGGTGCTGCCAAGGGACTGGTTTCTGTCTTACCTGAGTCTAAGCACTGAGAGGAATGGGATGTCAGGTCATAGAGAACAGAGGCAATCAAGGTGGCTTGGCCTAGCACCAGAGTCTGCACAGATAGACACTAGGTGGAACTCCAATACTGCAACTTTCTACAGTACCAGAGAGGCTGAAGTATTGCAGACAGACACAAGGAAGACATCTTAAGTAGAAACTGGTAAGCCTCTTAATTAGGAGATGACACGTGCAAACCCAAAGAGGATGCATACCCAAAAAAGGCTTGAGAGGTCTCCACATTCTCTAGCTGGGCTGATTGGAGAAGGTCCTTCCTGTGGAAACCAGACCACAAAGACTGAGAGAGGTAGCTGAGTTTTCAAATGCTTAAGTCCCAACACACAAATAACACAACACACAAAGAAAGAGAAAAACATAGCCTATTCAAAGGAACAGATTAAACCTCCAGAAACCAACCCTAAAGAAATGGCAATATGTGAATGACCAGACAAAGAATTCAAAACAACTATCATAAGATGTCCATGAATTAAAAGAGAACACAGATGGACGACTAAATGAAATCAGGAAAATGATGCATGAATAAGATGAGAATACCAACACAGAGATAAAATTATAAAGAAGAACCGAACAGAAATTCTGGAACTGAAAAATACAATAACTGGATTGGAAAATGTACTAGAAGGACTCAACAGCAGACTTTACCAGGCAGAAGAAAGGATCAGCAAATTGAGGAGTTTTGAAATTACCGAGGCAGAGGAGCTAAAAGAAAAAAGAAAGAAGAAACATGAAGATAGCCTAAGGGACTTATGGGACACCATCATGCAGAGCAACATATGCACTATGGGAGTCACAGAAGGAGGAAAAAGAAAGAAAGGGGCAGAGAGCCTATCTGAAGAAATAACAGCTGAAAACTTCCTAAATCTGTGGAGAGAATTGTACATACAATTTCAAGAAGCTCAAAAAACTCCAAGTAGGATCAGTCTAAAGACACCTACATTGACATATCATAACCAAAGTGCCAAAAGTTACAAAGGAAGAATCTTGAAAGCAGTTAGAGAAAAGTGACTTGTCACATAAAAGGGAGCTCCTACTATATTATCATCCTATTTCTCAGTAGAAACCTCACAAGATAGAGGGAGTGAGATGATATAGTCAAAGTGCTAAAAGAAAAAACCTGCCAACCAGAATACTGTATCCAGCAAAACTATCCTTCAAAAACAGAGAAATCAAGACTCTCCCAGATAAACAGAAACTGAAGGAGTTGATAACCACTAGACCCGCCCTACAAGAAATACGGAAGAAGGTCCTTCAAGTTGAAGCAAAAGGATGATAAACGGCAACACAAAGCCATACTAAAGTATAAAATGCTCTGGTAAAGGTAAATATATAGACAAATACAGAATCCTATAGTATGGTAATGTAGGTGTGTAAATCATTTTCAAATCTGGTATAGAATTTAAAGAAAAAAGCATAAAAAGTCATTATAAATCTATGTTAGTAGATATACTATATAAAAGGGGCATTTTCTCTGACCACAGGAGAGTAAATTAACAATCAACAGCATTATTAATCATTAGAAAAATGCAAATCAAAACTACAATGAGATATCATCTCACACCGGTCAGAATGGCCATCATCAAAAAATCTAGAAACAATAAATGCTGGAGAGGGTGTGGAGAAAAGGGAACACTCTTGCACTCACTGTTGGTGGGAATGTAAATTGATACAGCCACTATGCAGAACAGTATGGAGGTTCCTTAAAAAATTACAAATAGAACTACCATATGACCCAGCAATCCCACTACTGGGCATATACCCTGAGAAAACCATAATTCAAAAAGAGTCATGTACCAAAATGTTCATTGCAGCTCTATTTACAATAGCCAGGACATGGAAGCAACCTAACTGTCCATCAACAGATGAATGGATAAAGAAGATGTGG
>NC_041219.1:90225840-90235415 GCF_002837175.3 Physeter macrocephalus
TGAGGTGGATGGACCTGGAGTCTGTCATACAGAGTGAAGTAAGTCAGAAGGAGAAAAACAAATACCGTATGCTAACACATATATACGGAATCTAAGAAAAAAAAAATGTCATGAAGAGCCTAGGGGTAAGGGCTTCCCTGGTGGCGCTGTGGTTGAGAGTCCGCCTGCCGATGCAGGGCACACGGGTTCGTGCCCCGGTCCGGGAAGATCCCACATGCCGCGGAGCGGCTAGGCCCGTGAGCCATGGCCGCTGAGCTTGCGCGTCCGGAGCCTGTGCTCTGCAATAGGAGGAGGAGGCCACAACAGTGAGAGGCCCGCGTACCGCAAAAAAAAAAAAAAAAAAAAAAAAAAGAGCCTAGGAGTAGGACGGGAATAAAACACAGACCATGGCCTTGAGGATACGGGGAGGGGGAAGGGTAAGCTGTGACGAAGTGAGAGAGTGGCATGGACATATATACACTACCAAACGTAGGGTGGAAAGCTAGTGGGAAGCAGCCGCATGGCACAGGGAGATCAACTCGGTGCTTTGTGACCACCTAGAGGGGTGGGATAGGGAGGGAGGGAGACGCAAGAGGGAAGAGATATGGGAACATATGTATATGTATAACTGATTCACTTTGTTGTAAAGGAGAAACTAACACACCATTGTAAAGCAATTATACTCCAATAAAGATGTTAAAAAAAAAAAAAATCAATAGCATTGCTCTTCCAGGCGGCGGGGACGGAGGTGGGCCTGGCGGGTCCGCGCGGCCTTGGGGCCGGATCCCGGGTCCCCGCCCGCCCCAGCGACCGCCGCCGGCCGAGCCCCGCGCCCCGCGCCTCCGTCTTGGGTCGCGTTGGTCGGAGGTGCGCCCGAGTCCGCGGGACAGGCGGGCGCAGAGGTCGCTTGTGTGTGGGGGTGGTGCGGCGAGGTTCCGGTGCCTCCGCGGAGCATTGCGGGTCTGGGGTTGGGGGCGCTGCGGCTTGCTATGCTCTCCGCACTTTCCCGGCTCTGAAGCCTCGAGAACACGGCTAGGCAGCAGTAGTTTAACGGGGAGTTGGCCTGCTGGGAACTAGGGGCCTGCTGGGGTCTCAGTTCTTGGCTGGCCCCGGAACACGAGGTTGCCAGGCGTGTGACGGCAGCAGGTAGGAGTGAGACGCTGGTGCAGTAATGAGCAGGGAAGGAAGGACACTGGCTGTTGGCCTGTGAACGTTCTGGGCGGGCGCCGGAACACGAGGTTGCCAGGCGTGTGACGGCAGCAGGTAGGAGTGAGACGCTGGTGCAGTAATGAGCAGGGAAGGAAGGACACTGGCTGTTGGCCTGTGAACCTAGGCAAGAATGACCAGCCAACACAACACAGACCAAGGTCCGTGGGCCCAGCTCGGTCCTGTGCGGCTGGCTGGTCAGTGGAATAGACCTTCATGTGTGTCTCTTGTCACTCTAGGACTGGCTTCAGGACAGATCCTGCTGATGAGGCCAGGGCACCGTCCTCGGTTCTCCAGGAGAGCGCGCTGGAGTGGAGCCAGTGGGGTGTGCCCGACTCAACACTGCGGCCACGCAAGTACGGTCTGCTGGCAAGGGCAGTGGGGAGCCGGGGGAAGTCATGGCATTGGGAATGTCCTCTGATGAAAAAGAACCTGCAGGCTTATAAAATAACTTTTGTGTGGAACGTTGGTGTGTTGAAAAGCAGTTCTGTGTGCTTTTCCCCCTTGCTGTGGATCAGCAGTGCTGAGGCAGCAGGCGTGATACAGAAGTGTGAGCAGAGACCGTCTGGAACCCCCAAACTCCAGGGAAACTAAAGGTGACAGCCAGCCTAGTGAAGAGGACAGGAGTTGGGGGTGGGGGCGGTGGCGGCAGCCCAGCAGGTGCCCCTCATCTCAGGGCCCTAATCCTGACTCCAGCCAGCTGGCCAGGGGCGCTGCAAGGTCTTCTGGGCGAGCAGAGACCACAGTCCTGAGCTGTTCTTTGCTGTGTTTGGGTCATCTCCCCCCATCCAAGGGGAGAAATCTAGATGAGATTTAAGAATTAGTGCTTTAAGAATGTGGATCTCATAGTTGAAACCTCGGAACACGTGTTTTCAGCACAAGTTTTCATAGTTGAAACCTCAGAACACGTGTTTTCAGCACAAGGTGTTAAAGTGAACGGAAGGATTCAACCCCTTTTCAAGGAGGGTGTCTCCATATGGGCAAAACTAGAGAATAAATGGGTCTTGAATTAAAAAAAAAAGCATTAAAATATCTAGGAACATCTCTAAATATTTAGAATTTAAGCAACATACTTAAAAAATTGAGATATAATTGACATGTAGCATTATATTAGTTTCAGGTGTACAACATAATAATTTGATATTTGTATATATTGCAAAATGATCGCCATGGTAAGTCTAGTTAATATTCATCACCACACATAATTACAAAAATTTTTGTGTGTGTCATGAGAACTTTTAATATCTACTCTCAGCAACTTTCAAGTGTTCAGTACAGTATTATTAACTACAGCAACATATTGTTAAATAACTGAAGTGTAAAGGAAGACATCACAAGGGAAATTAGAATATATCAAAATGATGCAGTGAAAGCAGTGCTTAGAAGGAACTTTATATCTTTAAATGGTTATATAGGAAAAGAAAATTTTAAAATTTTAATCTAAGCTTACACCTTGAGAAGCTAGATAAAAAGAGCAAGGTAAACTCAAAGAAATAGAACAAAGGAAATACTGGAATACAAAATGAAATAATGGAAATCAATGAAATACAAAAGGAACCAATAATAGAGAAAAATCAACAAAGCAAAAAATTAGATCTTTGACAAATCAATAAAGTTGATAAATATTCAGCTAGATTGATTAAAAACAGATTAAGCACAAATTATTAAGATGAAAGAAGAGGAATCACTGCAGACCCTTAAAATATTAATGGAATAAAAAGGTAGTATTATGAACAAACTTATGCAAATAAATTTGACAATTTAAATGAAATGGAAAAATTATTTGAAAGATACCAGTGACCAAAACTGGCACAAGAATTAATAAAAATCTGAATAGGTGTATATCTACAAAATAATTAAATTCACAATTGAAAACCTTCCCACTATGAAAACTCCAGATGCAGATAAGTTCACTGGTGAATTCTATAAAACTTTAAGTAAGAAATAATAAATAATACTGGCCCTTCAGATACTCTCTCAGAAACTAGAGGAGGAGGGAACACTTTATAACTTATTTTGTGAGAACAGAATAATCCTAATATCAAAACCTAACAGAGACATTATAGAAGAAGAAAATCACAGATCAATGTACTTTATGAACATAGACACAAAAATCCTCAATAGAATTTTAGCAAACTAATTCCAGCAATATACAAATATGCTTATATGCCATGAGCAAGTGTGGTTTATTTCAGGAATGCACAATTTGTTTAATATTCAAAAATTAATCAGTGCTATTCAGAGGAGGAGGGAATTCCCTGGCCGTCCAGTGGTTAGGACTCCATGCTTCCACTATAGAGGGCAAAGTAAGAGGTATAGAAATAGATGGACACATACATTTTCAATTGATTTTTGATAAAGATGCCAAGGTAATTCGTTGGGGGGAGGAGAGTTTGTCATTTCAGCAAATGTTCTAGAACAACTGGGTATATATAAAAAAACTTATAGAACAACTGTCCATATTGGGGAAAAAACCAACAAAACCAAACCAAACCCTGACTCCTATCTCAAACCATACACAAAAATTAACTCAAAGGTATTATAGATCTAACTGAAAAATATAAAATGATAACACTTCTGGAGAAAAACATAGGAGAAAACCTTGGTGACTTGGAGTATGTAGGCAAAAATTTCTAAGTTGGGCTATAAAAGGCATTAAATAAAAAAGAGAAAAGTGATAAATTGGATTTGATCAAAATTAAAAAACTTTTATTCAAATTACTCTATTAAGAAAATAAAAAGGCAAGCCATAGATTGAGTGAAAATATTTACAACAAATATATCTGAAGAAGAACTTGGATCTAGTATATACCAAAAAGTCTTCCAACTTAATTAGAAGACAACGTAAAAAAAGTGGGCAAAAGATATGAACAGGAACTTTAGAAAAGGAGGCTTAAGATTGGCCAATTGTTACATAGTCAATATTTTATGATAACTTTGTATGAAGTATAACCTATAAAAATATTGAATTAACTATGTTGTACACCTGAAACTAATATAATATTGTAAGTCAACTGTATTTCAATAAAAAAAATCATATAGTAAAAAAACCCTATAATCCCCAAAGTCATCTGCAGATTCAATGCAATCTCTATCCATATTCTAATGGCTTTTTTCACAAAAATAGGAAAAAAAAAGATGCTAAAATTTGTGTGTAATCACAAAAGATCCTGAATAACCAAAGCAATCCTGAGAAAGAACAAAGCTGGAGGTGTCACACTTCCTTATTTCAAACTATGTTGCAAGGCTACAGTAATAAAAATAGTATGGTACTGGCTTAAAAACAGATACATATCAATGGAACACAGCAGAGAACTCAAATATTAACCAATGCATACACAGTAAACTAATCTTTGACAAGGTGGTCAAGATTACTCAATAGAGAAACGATAGTATCTTCCATAAATTGTTCTGGGAAAACTGGATATTCACATGCAAAAGAATGTGAATCGGACTATCTTACACCACTCACAAATATTAACTCGAAATGGATTAAGGACTTAATTGTTAGACTTGAAATGATAAAAATTCTAGAGGAATCCTATTTTTAAAATAGTTTTCAGAATATAAGCTGCATAGCTTATTAGAATAAAAAATAATGATGATATAACCTCAGGTACACAATGGAATATTATTCAGCCTTAAAAAAGGAGGAAATCCTGCCATTTGCAACAACATGGATGGAACCTGATTATGCTAAGTGAAATAAGTCAGACAGAAAAAGCACTCACTCCCCAAATTTTATTTGCTTTAAATAATTCTAATTCGTTTATGAATTTGTCTAAATTTGGGTTTCAAGTCCAAGATCTAGCTTCATTTTTCACCTAGTGATAATTTACCTTGATTACAAGAGGAAGCAGAAAAAAGTGAGTATATTAACTGTAAGGAGTAATGATCAATATTACTGTGGAGCAAGGTAAGGAAGGTAAAAACCCACCAGACCAAAAAAATGAAGAAGAAATAGGCAGTCTACCTGAAAAAGAATTCAGAGTAATGATAGTAAAGATGATCCAAAATCTTGGAGATAGAATGGAGAAAATACAAGTAAAATATCAATCAATATTACAATCAATATTGTGGTTCTCAGGGTGTTCCCTCCAAATGGTAGCCCTGGGCTCTCTCTGTCAATTACCACTCATCTACAAACTACAATTTCAGATGATTACTGCCAAATGTGTTTTGAAGCAGATGCTTCTGGTTCCTTAATCTCTAGGAGTCCTCCATAGGACTGGTTTGAGAAACCTGGTTTGAGAAACCTTGATTTTTACCACAGCATGTGAGGGAATGAACATAGCTTCCTAGCATATTTCTGAAAAATCCAATGTGTTGCAAGTGCCTCTTCATTCTCTCAAATCAGATCTTGGCCTGCACAGAGAGCACCCTACGTCTCTGGAAAGGGAGCTTTTGGCAGGAGCTTTCCTCCATCAGCTGTTCTTATGTCTTTCCATACACTTCCTCAGTGCTGAGATCGTGTTTGCTTTACCTCTTTGGTTCATCTCCAAGAATCGACATCCTTTTCTGAAAGTTTATAATTGTTCCCATGAGACCTCTATCTTTTTTATCAGATGACCCCAGATATGTTATTTTATAAACATTTCTAGGGAGATAATGGTTCCTCTTGCCTGAGGCACATTTCTTTTCTTTTTGCACTTAGCTGTGATTCCTTACCTAGATACTGCTTCAGGGAAGGACAGAGATACAACCAAATTGTAGGCAAGCAGGCTGCTGCCATAAACCTTGACTTGGCTGGAAGCATAAGAAAGCCCTTGTGATTCCTGACTATCCTGGCCCATCATCTTATTCTATCACAGGTACTTAGTCCACAGCCCAGGGCAGGAGACATTTTACACAAGACCCCCCTATTGGAAAGCCTAATCTATAGGACTAGCATTTCTTTCTTATCCATCCCTCTTACATATGGTTCAAGGTCATCCTCACTCCCAGCCATATTTTCAACCATACTTGCTTAATGTGATGGAATTCCTATTACTATCCTTCATGTACTCCTCCAATGCCTCTGGATGGAGTGGAGGAGAAATGCAGTGGCAGCACTTCTGCTCTGTTTCTGAACATGTATCTCTGCTATCAGGAATTTCTGCTCAACTCTCTTGGCACACCAAGATCCTCCACACTTGTTTCACTCATAGTAATGATGCTGAAAACTTGACACCAGTGCTGAGTCAAATCTCGGAGACAGAGTTTTGGGTGAAGCAGAAAAGAATAGCTTTATTGCTTTTCAAGGCAAAGGGGGACACAGCGGACTCGTGCCCTTCAAAACGGTGTGTCCCAACCTGGGAGGATTTGGTGAGGAGTTTTATAGCAGTGGTTCAAGGTGAGGTTGCTGATAATACTAGGGTGTGTGCAGGGCCTGCACTTCTTTAATCTGGTCTCAGGTAGTCTCCTGATGAGCTTTTCTGGTTCCTTAATTTGGCATCAGGTGGTCTTCTCTGGCATGAAGAATGCTAACATCTTCCAATTGTTGAGGGTTTTAGTTCTATAAAGAGCTCAAAGATATTGTTATGTGTATCCCTTGAGGTGGAACCAGGACCCTGCCCCAAGTCTGCACTATTGTTTCTTGGCTGCTCCTCCCTTGTCTCTGCACCCCCTCCTTTCCCTGCTTAGCAACTTTTTGAATCTACCCTTTAGAACTCAGGGAAGGTCATGGAGGCTGGAGTCTATTCCCTACAAACAAGAAACAGGTGACACGGAAAGACTTCTGTGCCCAGAAGTCCCACTGGGTCCTGTTCAGTTTCAGTACTTCATACAGTGGTAATCCATGGTACAGAATATAGGATAAAACTGAGGAGTTTGCCTTGATTTTGAAGAGTTGTAGAATATAATGGTTTGGAATACCTTCAGTTTGGAAACCTTAAATTGTTCAGTTGAGATGGGTACCCACTGCAATATAAGAAATCAGGTTTATTCTGCACCTTTTTCCAATCCCTGCATGACTCACGACCACTGCACCTCAGACTGTTATGCTTTTTTATTCTTTATTCCCCAAAAACCTTGAGCCCCTTATCTTCATGGAGGCAAATCTGAGACGGGCTCTCCTGTCATTTGGCTGCCTTGTGAATAAGCCCTCTGTGTGCTGCAAACCTCAGTGTCTCAGCATTTTGGTTACTGCCCATCAGGCAAAACCAAGCTGGTTCAGTAACACTAGGACATCAGGAGTTCACAAGTGAATTCATCTAGAGAACTGACAAATTTGTCAAAGAGAGTTGGATCTTGGATCTTGAGAGAAGATTTTCTTCTGTGGCAGCCGTGTGGCTGACAGGGTCTTGGTGCTCTGGCTTGGTGTCAGGCCTGAGCCTCTAAAGTGGGAGAGCCTAGTTCAGGACATTGGACAACCAGAGACCTCCCAGCCCCAAGTAATATCAATCAGCAAGAGCTCTCCCAGAGATCTCCATCTCAACGCTAAGACCCAGCTCCACCCAACAGCCAGCAAGCTCCAATGCTGGACATCCCATGCCAAACAACTAGCAAGACAGGAACACAGCTTCACCCTTTAGCAGAGAGGCTGCCAAAATCATGCTAAGTTCACAGACACCCCAAAACACACCATCGGACGTGGGCCTGCCCACCAGAAAGACAAGATGCAGCCTCACCCACCAGAACACAGGCACCAGTCCCCCCCACCAGGAAGCCTACACAAGCCACTGAACCAACCTCACCCACTGGGGACAGACACCACCCTGGAAGATAAAATAGGGGAAACAACTGTGGCAGAGCAGAATAAAGAAAAAAGAATGAAAAGAATTGAGGACAGTCTCAGAGACCTCTGGGCAATATTAAATGCACCAACATTCGAATTATAGGGGTCCCAGAAGAAGAAGAGAAAACAAAAAAGAGTTTGAGAAAATATTTGAAGAGATTATACATGAAAACTTCCATAACACAGGAAAAGAAATAGTCAATCAAGTCTAGGAAGAACAGAGATCCCATACAGGAAAAATCCAAGGAGAAATATGCCAAGACACATATTAATCAAACTATCAAAAATTAAATACAAAGAAAAAATATGAAAAGCAGTTACGGAAAAGCAACAAATAACACAAAAGGGAATCCCCAGAAGGTTAACAGCTGATCTTTCAGCAAAACTCTGCAAGCCAGAAGGGAGTGGCAGGACATGTTTAAAGTGATGAAAGATTACTCTACCCAGCAAGGATCTCATTCAGATTTGACAGAGAAATTAAAACTTTTACAGACAAGCAAAAGTTAAGAGAATTCAGCACCACCAAACCACAGCTTTACAACAAATGCTAAAGGAACTTCTCTAGGCAGGAAACAGAGGAGAAGGAAAAGACCTACAAAAACAAACCCAAAATATTAAGAACATGGTAACAGGAACATACATATTGATAATTACCTTAAATGTAAATAGATTAAATGCTCCAACCAAAAGACATAGACTGGCTGAATGGATACAAAAACAAGACCCATATATATGCTGTCTACAAGAGACCCACTTCAGACCTAGGGACACATATAGACTGAAAGTGAGGGGATGGAAGAAGATATTCCATGCAAATGGAAATCAAAAGAAAGCGGGAGTAGCAATATTCATATCAGAAAAAAATAGACTTTAAAACAAAAACTATTACAAGAGACAAAGAAGGACACTACATAATGATCAAGGGATCAATCCAAGAAGAAGATATAACAATGGTAAATACTTATGCACCTAACATAGGGGTACCTCAATAAATAAGGCAAATGCTAACAGCCATAAAAGGGGAAATGGACAGTAACACAATCATAGTAGGGGACTTTAACACCCCACTCTCATCAGTGGACAGATCATCCAAAATGAAAATAAATAAGGAAACACAAGCTTTAAATGACACATTAAACAAGGTGGACTTAATTGATAGGACATTCCATCCAAAAACAACAGAATACACTTTATTCCCAAGTGCTCATGGAACATTCTCCAAGATAGACCGTACCTTGGGTCACAAATCAAGCCTTGGTAAATATAAGAAAATTGAAATCATATCAAGTATCTTTTCCAACCACAATGCTCTGAGACTAGTTAACAATTACAGGAAAAAAAATTGTAAAAAATACAAACACATGGAGGCTAAACAATACACTACTTAATAACCAAGGATAACTGAAGAAATCAAAAAGGAAATAAAAAAATACCTAGAAACAAATGACAATGAAAACACGATGACCCAAAACCTATGGGATGCAGCAAAAGCAGTTCTAAGAGGGAAGTTTATAGCAATACAATCCTACCTCAAGAAACAGAAACAACTCAAATAAACAACCTAACCTTACACCTAAAGCAATTAGAGAAAGAAGAATACAACAACAACAAAAAACCCAAAGTAGAAGAAGGAAAGAAATCATAAAGATCAGATCAGAAATAAATGAAAAAGAAA
>NC_041219.1:90235467-90238347 GCF_002837175.3 Physeter macrocephalus
ACTCAAATCAATAGAATTAGAAATGAAAAAGAAGTAACAACTGACACTGCAGAAATACAAAGGATCATGACAGATTACTACAAGCAACTCTATGCCAATAAAATGGACAACCTGGAAGAAGCAGACAAATTCTTAGAAAAACACAACCTTCCGAGACTGAACCAGGAAGAAATAGAAATATTAACAGACCAATCACAAGCACTGAAATTGAAACTGTGGTTAAAAATCTTCCAACAAGCAAGGGCTCAGGAACAGATGGCTTCACAGGCGAATTCCAGCAAACATTTAGAGAAGAGCTTACACCTATCCTTCTCAAACTCTTCCAAAATATGGCAGAGGGAGGAACACTCCCAACCTCATTCTACGATGCCATCACCCTGATACGAAAGCCAGACAAAGATGTCACAACAAAAGAAAACTACAGGCTAATATCACTGATGAACACATGCAAAAATCCTCAACAAAATACTAGCAAACAGAATCCAACAGCACATTAAAAGGATCATATGCCATGATCAAGTAGGGTTTATCCCAGGAATACAAGGATTCTTCAATATACACAAATCAATGTGATACACCATATTAACAAACTGAAGGATAAAAATCGTATGCTAATCTCAATAGATGCAGAAAAATCTTTAAACATAATTCAACAACCATTTATGATTAAATACTCTCCAGAGAGTAGGCATAGGGGGAACCTGCCTTAACATAATAGAGGCCATATGTGACAAACCGACAGCCAACATTGTTCTCAATGGTGAAAAATTGAAACCATTTCCTCGAAGATCAGGAACAGGACAAGGTTGCCCACTCTCACCACCATTATTCAACATAGTTTTGGAAGTGTTATCCACAGCAATCAGAGAAGAAAAAGAAACAAAAGGAATCCAAGTCAGGAAAGAAGAAGTAAAACTGTCACTGTTTGAAGATGACATGATACTATACACAGAGAATCCTAAAGGTGCTACTAGAAAACTACTAGAGCTAATCACTGAATTTGGTAAAGTTGCAGGATACAAAATTAATGCACAGAAATCTCTTGCATTCCTACAGAAAGTAATTAAAGACGATACAAACAGATGGAGAGATATACCATGTTCTGGGATTGGAAGAATCAACATTGTGAAAATGACTCTACTACCCAAAGCAATCTACAGATTCAATGCAATCCTTATCAATCTACCAATGGCATTTTTTACAGGACTAAAACAAAAAATTTCATGATTTGTGTGGAAACACAAAAGACCCCGAATAGCCAAAGCAATCTTGAGGAAGAAAAACAGAGCTGGAGGAATCAGGCTCCTTACTTCAGACTATACTACAAAGCTACAGTAGTCAAGACAGTATGGTACTGGCACAAAAACAGAAATATAGATCAATGGAACAGGATAGAAAGCCCAGAGATAAACCCACGGACCTATGGTCACCTTATCTTTGATAAAGGAGGCAAGAATATACATGTAAAAAAGACAGTGTCTTCAATAAGTGGTGCTGGGAAAACTGTACAGCTACATTTAGAAGAATGAAATTAGAACACTTCCTAACACCATACAGAAAAATAAACTCAAAATGGTTAAAGTCCTAAATGTAAGGCCAGACACTATCAAACTCTCAGTGGAAAACATAGGCAGAACAGTCTATGACATAAATCACAGCAAGATCCTTTCAACCCACCTCCTAGAGAAATGGAAATAGAAACAAAAAAACACAAATGGGACCTAATTAAACTTAAAAGCTTTTGCACAGAAAAGGAAACATAAACAAGATGAAAAGACAACCTTTAGAATGGGAGAAAATATTTGCAAATGAAGCAAGTGACAAGGGATTAATCTCCAAAATTTACAAGAAGCTCATGCAGCTCAATATCAAAAAAACAAACAACCCAATCCAAAAATGGGCAGAAGACCTAAATAGACATTTCTCCAAAGAAGACATACAGATTGCCAACAAACACATGAAAGGATGCTCAACCTCACTAATCACTAGAGAAATGCAAATGAAAATTACAGTGAGGTATTACTTCACACCAGTCAGAATGACCATCATTAAAAAACCTACAAACAATAAATGCTGAAGGGGGTGTGGAGAAAAGGGAACCCTCTTGCACTGTTGGTGGGAATGTAAATTGATACAGCCACTATGGAGAACAGTATAGAAGTTCCTCAAAAACGAAAAATAGAACTACCATATGATCCATCAATCCCACTACTGGGCATATACCCTGAGAAAACCATAATTCAAAAAGAGTCATGTACCACAATGTTCACTGCAGCACTATTTACAATAGCCAGGACATGGGAGCAACCTAAGTGTCCATCGACAGATGAATGGATAAAGAAGATGTGGCACATATATACAATGGAAAATTACTCAGCCATAAAAAGAAATTAAACTGAGTTATTTGTAGTGAGGTGGATGGACCTAGAGTCTGTCATACAGAGTGAAGTAAGTCAGAAAGAAAAAAATATACTGTGTGTTAGCACATATATATGGAATCTAAAAAAAAAAAACAAAAATAAACGGTTCTCATGAGCCTAGGGGAGGGACAGGAATAAAGACACATATGTAGAGAATGGACTGAGGACACAGGGAGGGGGAAAGATAAGCTGGGACGAAGTGAGAGAGTAGCATTGACATATATACACTACCAAATGTAGAATAGGTAGCTAGTGGGAAGCAATGTATTGCACAGGGAGATCAGTCAGTGCTTTGTGACCACCTAGAAGGGTGGATTAAGGAGGGTGGGAGGGAGATGCAAAAGGGAGGGGATATGGGGATATATGTATACTTATAGATGTTTCAATTTGTTATACAGCAGAAACTAACACAACATTGTAAAGCAGTTATACCCTAATAAAGATGTTAAAAAAAAAAAAA
>NC_041219.1:90239570-90272927 GCF_002837175.3 Physeter macrocephalus
CTATTTACAATAGCCAGGACATGGAAGCAACCTAAGTGTCCATCGACAGATGAATGGATAAAGAAGATGTGGCAGATATATAGAATGGAATATTACTCAGCCATAAAGAGAAACGAAATTGAGCTATTTGTAGTGAGCTGGATGGACCTAGAGTCTGTCATACGGAGTGAAGTAAGTCAGAAAGAGAAAAACAAATATTGTATGCTAACACATATGTATGGAATCTAAAAAAAAATGGTTCTGATGAACCTAGGGGCAGGACAGGAATTTAGACAGAAACATAGAGACTGGACTTGAGCACATGGGGAGGGGGAAGAGTAAGCTGGGACGAAGTGAGAGAGTGGCATGGACATATATACACTACCAAATGTAGAATAGGTAGCTAGTGGGAAGCAATGTATTGCACAGGGAGATCAGTCAGTGCTTTGTGACCACCTAGAAGGGTGGATTAAGGAGGGTGGGAGGGAGATGCAAAAGGGAGGGGATATGGGGATATATGTATACTTATAGATGTTTCAATTTGTTATACAGCAGAAACTAACACAACATTGTAAAGCAGTTATACCCTAATAAAGATGTGTTAAAAAAAAAAAAAGAAATCAGGTTTAGACATTGAGGTAGAGGTAATGACCCCCTGCATGAAGGAAGCTAACAGCTATTGGCACCATGACATGAAGCTTGATGCCAGCAAGTCGAAGGAATCATTAGAACTAGTATTCTAAACTCTACTGCTCAAGAACACTGATCTGAAAGCTCAGATCCAGAATCTTGTTTTATAGGCTCTAGATATATACTACTCCAACCTTAAAGTGCTTGAAGTCCAATCTTCCCACTGGCTTGGGTCACTCTTTTTTTTAATATTCTGTGGCCAACTCTGAAGCTTTCTACAAGTTTATATGTTTATGAAAAGTCTGTTACAAGTTATTACTTTTAGGTTTACAATATGTTATCTGGTTATTTAGTGGTAGTGGTGGTTGGATGTGGGGAGGCTGATAATATCTCATAGGGTAGCTAGATACTGTCATACACACTTTTCGAGTCCTCCATTTTTGTGAAATAGGAAGTCTCTGGGTCCACGTTATATCTGATTCTCAGTCTATGTTGCCATATTCTATCTCTATTCCTGAGCCCTCAGGCACGAACTGGCATATCAAAGAATTCTTCCTTTGTTTCATACCTGGGTCGACTGGGCAAGTGCCAGCTCTGATCCTGGAACTATGACAAGTGATGATATGCACTCCTTTCCCAAATTCTGTATTTCTCTAAGGAGAAGGGGGAGTTGGCCATGGACCCTTTTTGTATTTTCTAATTGCTTCACTCGTATTACCCCTGAGTCCTCCTTTGTTCCTGAAGTAGGTTGGGGACATCCTGCTTCCTAGAACCAACACTACAAGAAATAAAGGTATAAACAAAGCCAAATGGGAAACAGGATCATGCTTGTAACTCTCTCTGGACAGGTAACAATACCTGGTATTGTCTAGAGATTCTGGGAAGGAAAGGAATAATGGGGTGAAATTACGGAAGGAAGCTGGCAGGCTAAATGTTTCTTTGTTGGCATGACCAAGTCTCTCTTCATCCTCTTCCTGGATGTAGGGCTTGATGCCAGGACCCCTGAGGCTTTCTCCACAAATAAAAGGAGGTGAAGTTGTGTGGTGACCCCATTTCAGAATCTTGGGAGCAGCCAAAATGATGTCCTTTGTCTCTCTGCTCCTGGTGGGCATCCTGTTCCATGGCATCCAGGCCGAACAATTAACAAAATGTGAGTTGTTCCAGAGGCTGAAAGACCTGGATGGCTATGGAGGCGTCACTTTGCCTGAATGTGAGTTCCCTGCAATGTTGCTTTGTTCCATACTTCATCTTCTGTTTTCCCCACCCTTCTCTTCCTCCTCTTTTTTTCTCTACTTTTAATTCAATTATCTAATAATCCTCTTATCTGCTCATCTGTTTACTCTCATTACATTTATTCACCTATCTCTCCTTTCTCCCATTGTCTGATCATTTTTTGGAACTCTTAATCTTATCAGGATACTCTGTGGTTGGCCGTATTTGGAGATTGGCTGGAGAGCCTTTTCCTGTCTGGGAATACAGGTCCTCATTTATGCTATATGTGGACATCCCTGTGATATCTCTTTTTCATCTTTCTTTCAGGGGTCTGTACTGTATTTCATACCAGTGGTTGTGACACACAAACCACAGTAAATAACAATGGCAGCACAGAATATGGACTCTTCCAGATCAATAATAAAATTTGGTGCAGAGACAACCAGACCCCTCACTCAAGGGACATCTGTGGCATCTCCTGTGACAGTAAGTGACCACTTTTACCATGTTCCTGTGTTTTTTTGGAGCCTACTCCTGGGATAGTCTCCTTTTTTGGCATCCAAGCGCACCTCTAACTTCACTGCCTTGGACTCCACATCAACTGTGGGACTTCAATGGATAGTACTGAGTAAGAGGCTGTTAGAATTTTTCATTATCACCAAATCCTCAGACAGTCCCTTAAAGTTCACGGGTAGATGATATGAGCTGTTTGGGGATCTTGAAGTCTAATACCCTGCATTTTCAGAGTAAGTCAGTTGATGAAGTTGATAATTCTTCTAGAGATGCACCCAGAGAAGCGAAGGGAGTCCTTACCTAGGGGGAGGTGTTATTGTACTGGATTTCTCATATAGAAAGGCAACAGGCATAAGCCTCTAGATCAGAGAAGGACCAGGCAAGAGGGAAACTCATTACCTTTCTGGGTAATTCTTAGCTCTCTCATTTTTCCCCCTGTAACTCCTGCCAGAGTTCCTGGATGATGACCTTACTGATGACATTATGTGTGTCAAGAAGATTCTGGATAATGTAGGAATTAACTACTGGTGAGTCCCCATTCTATTTTCTGCTTTACCCTTCTCCTCCTTCTTCTCACCCCTTTAGTCCCAGCACCATTCCCCTTTCTCTCTGTTTCCTGGTCTTTTAAGCTAGAATGTAGTCTTCAAAACAAAACTCATCAAGCAGACTCAGGTTTTCAATTTTCACGCCTCACTCACTCCACTCCTGTTTAGCAATTTTCCTAACAAGTGTTCCCTAATAGAGGGCTGAGCCCCAGGATTTCCTTCACCTGGATTTGAATATTTAATTCTAAAGCAAGCCCTTTGTACCACTGCCCTACAATTTTCTTGGAGTTTAAAAAAATGGACCTTACTCCACTAGGTGGCTCAGTGTCCCTTGCCATCTGGCTAGGAAAGTGTAATTTTCACCCATACTCTTCCACCTCGTCCCTCCTGGGGATAAAGCTAGATGGAAGTTTGAACTAAGATCCGGCCAGTCAACTTGCCTTGTCTCTTTCTTCATGATCAGGTTGGCCCATAAAGCACTCTGTTCTGAGAAGCTGGATCAGTGGCGCTGCGAGAAGTGGTGAACACCTGCTGTCTTTGCTGCTTCTGCCCTCTTTATGTCCCTGGAACTCCTCTTCCCTATGGCTACCTTGTTTTGCTTCTTTGTACCCCCTTGAAGCTAATTTGTCTCTGAGCCCTGAGCCCTGTAGTGACACCATTGGACATGCAAGGACTATTCTCCAGGGATGAGTGACTGGTGCTCTGGACTTTTGACCCTTGCTCAGTGCCCCCAGTGGCACTTTCATTACAACGGTGGATTCTACCTCTATCCTGAATAAAGGGCCTGATTTTGAGTGGCTGGCTGTATTTTCTTCCTGGAGGGAGAGGGAGGAAATAGGGTGAGTAGGTGGACATGGCCATGGGTCACAGCCACCTTCACCTCTGCTAAAGAGGAAATAGGCTGAACTTATAATAACTCAAAAGTACAGATTACTTTCTGTATCAACTCAATTCAACGAACATTTATTGATCACCAAGCATATTAAAAAACTATGGAGGGGAACTAAATTTGGCTAAAAGCATCTGTTGCCTCAAGGACTCATAGGAAAGATAAGATAAACATTAATAAATAATTATAATACAAGAAAGAGTGTCATAAGTATGATGAGAGAGGTTAGAAATGTGCCCTGAGTATTCATAAGAGGAAAGATAATTTATACTTGGTGGAGGGCTGTGGGGAAAGGGCTCAAGGAAAGATTCATGACAGAAGTGACATTTAAGCTTGTTTGAATTTTGACAGGTAGAGATGTAGGGTGGGAAAAGAACAACAAGTGCAGGGGCTCCAAGAATCTGAAATGGGTGACTTGAGGGGGGTTGAGGTATTTCTTTACCCCTGAGATAATGAAATACCTTTCACAAATTGCTGTGAGAGGAACTCTTTCTAAAAACAATAGATGAGAACAGCTCAGCAATTGAAGAATCTGGACACCTGGGGCCTTTTTGTTGGGACCCTGCACTCCATTACCTCTTCTTGCTGCTTTGCTGGTCTTTAAGGAGGAATTTTGCAGAACTATATTCTAATTTGATTATGAGAAATGTGAAAGAAGGAGAGTCAGGAGATTTGATTTCTAAAGTCTGTTTCTGTTTCTCATTGATGGTCCAAAGCTGGGTAAGTCACCTCTGTCTCTGGGGCTCAATTTCCTCATCTTTAAATGACAGTTTTAGTCTAGTGATTTTTCTGAGATCTCTTCCTGCTTTGAGAATCCAGCATTCCAAGACTCCAATTTGAATTACCCCATTTCTGTATTAGCTAAGTTATATCTTCTAATTCCCTCCTCCTACCTTCTATACCCCCTGGGGCTTTAGGCATTCAGACCATATTTCTCTTGTCCCAGAGACCAGCAGCTCCCAAATGAATCCCCCATGGCCTGTTTAGGGACCTATAGGGCCAGGCAAGGGGTGGACAGGCCATCCCTCTCCTATACTTAATGAAAACAAACTCAGGAAATAACTTGGTATTCATCATATGATTTTAGTCTGAATTTGAACACAATGTGACACATCTCCCAGGGGTATTGCATGGTATTCCCTCCCTAATTATGGGACAAAAGGCTTTTCCCCAAGTCTACAGGGTTTTAGGGATAACCCCTGTGCATGGTCGTGTGTGGGAGGGCAGGACTGAAGGGCCACTCCTCCCACTGATCTCACACATCTACTTACTACTTTGCCTCAGTTACACCCACAGGAAGGTATATGCTCTGGAAAATATAAGGGACCAGCTCCACCAAGTGGGCAGAGCAGAAATGCAACTAGAGCTGGGACTGTTTTGCTCAGCTCCATAGCCCTGGCCTTTGTTCTATAGAGAAATATCCTGATCTTGGAAATTTCACCTGTGAATGTTCCATATATGAGGCCATGATTTTCAGAGGGTTTTGCTGAAGGAAACTGGCAATTGCAGAGAGGATCTTAGCCTGAGGGTCAAAGGATCAAGAACAGGTAGAAACTAGGGAGCTGGCATGGATGTGGTCTTGACTGATGCAGACCTCTCTGCCTTTGGGTAGAAGCAGGACAGAAAACTGCTGCTGTTCTCTTTCAGAAAACCCTCTTGGGAGCTGAATGGGAGGTGGGATGGTAGCTGAGAATTTGTTCTGCTTTTTCTAACTCCTTCTCCTTCCTCTAGGCCTGGAAAAAGTCCTGAACCAGGCAGGGATCGGAAGTGGCCCCGGCTAAGGTGGGTGGGGGAGAGACTCAGGGCAGGGGCTGTCAGAGTGCACACGTTTCACCGAGCTCTGTGTGAAGAGGACCCTGGATGGTGTCCCAAAATATGGACTCTTTTTCTCTCTTTCTATCCTGATCTCTCCTCCATGCTACTTTCCTCTGTCATCTATATTGTCATGAAGGCAGGAATATTACTGGACAAAATTGTTTCTTTTCATACGTTCCTTTTCTCACCCCCTCCTTCTCTCTCATTCATTCTTGTTTTTCCCACACTAATTGAGAGCATATTAAGTGACAGGACATACTAGACACTGGGGATACAGAATCTGTTAGGGGTTTTGCTCTCAAGACTTACACTTTAGAGGAGGATACTCCCTCCTATTTCCTAGAATCATGCAACAGAAAGGACTCTTCAGACAGATCCATCATTCATTCCTGCATTCACTCCTTAATCAACAAATAGTTATTGAGGATTTATTATTTGCTATGTTCTATTTAGGTATTACTTGTTAAGAACAAAGACAGCAGGAGACACACTTATTTTATTTCATTTCTTTCTAAGTTACTCTGGAGCTGTAGATTTTGCCAGAGATTTTTTGGTATGGGAACAAAGGAGGAATTGGGTCTCAGTACTAAGAAGGGACTCTCCCAGAATTAAGTGGGATATTTACTAGTGGTCAGATAGATTGATTTACACTTTGTGCATAGACAAAAGTAAAAGAGTGCAGGAGAGGCAAAAGGGGAGGGGTAGGAAGGACAAGAAATGAGAGGAAAAATCAATAGCTGTGGAAATGGCTGGTGAAGCTGTGAAGATTTTCTTCTTTTTTCCCCCAGTTTTATAGAAAGATAATTGACATACATTTCTGTACAATTTCAAGGTATATAGCATGATGGTTTGATGGTTTTATATATATATATATGAGTATTGCAATAGGTTCAGTTAGTATCCATTATCTCAAAATTCCTAATTAGGAAAATCCTGAAAGTTCCCTCTGATGGAGAAAATTTTCACACATTGAGGTATGGGGAAGTAATTTTGGCTTATACATTGTTCAGCCTGAACTTTGTGTGAACTAGAACAGCGTGTTAAACACACACAGCACATCTGCTTTAACAATTAAGGTAAAGAATGTCTGCTTTGAAGATAAGGATAAAAAACTCCCTTCTTATGACATCCATATTAACACTCCCTCAAAGATAAGGTTCTCTTCCCAGACACCAGGGTCCCGCTGCCTCACTCTATATATACTAAACCTGTCTCTTTTGGAAACTTGAAGGCATATACCCCGTCATGTTTGATGTATGCTCTTTGTTCTGATAAGGTATGTGACTATGCTAAAAACCATGCTGCAATGGAGCAGTTTCTCAGAGTTATCTGAGAGGTTGTCTCTTGGGTTACAGTCCTCAGTTTGGCTCAAATAAAACTCTTTTCTATTCCTAAAAAAAAAAATCCATCATCTCATGAAGATATAATATAAAGAAAAGAAAGAAGAAAAAGAAAAAAAGAAAGAACTTTTCTCCTAGTGATGAGAGCTCTAAGGATTTACTCCCTTAACAGATTTCCAGTGTATCATACAGCAGTGTTAACTATAGCCATCATGTGGTACATCACATTCCTAGTACTTACACTGGAAATTTGTACCTTTTGGTCACTTTCCTCCAATCCCCCTTCCTCCCACCCTCCACCCCGATCTCTCGCATGTCTGATCTCTTTTTCTATTAGTTTGGTTTTTCCCTAGGTTCTGCATATAAGTAAGATCATATTGTATTTGTCTTTCTTTGTATGACTTGTCTCACTCAGCATAATACCTTCAAGGTCCATTCATGTTGTCAAAAATGGTAGAATTTCCTCATTTTTATGGCTGAATAATATTCCATTGCTTTGCTCATAACTTCTTTGTCCATTTATCCATTGATGTATGCTTAGCTTCTTTCCATGTCTTGACTACTGTAAATAATGCTGCTATGAACATGGGGGTGCAGATTATCTTTTTGAGTTAGTGTTTTCATTTCCTTTGGATATATTCCCAGGAGTTGAATTGCTGGATCATATGGTGGTTCTGTTTTAGTTTTTTGAAGATCCTCCATACGTTTTTGAGAGGATTTTCTTGTGTAGTGACTGGGTTCCCTGTGGATGGGTGCTATCAGTTCTGTGGAGGTTTGCCCATCTCGTTTGACTGGGGGAGGGAATTGGAGTCAGAGGAACTAAGGCTTCTGTTTTGGACAAGAATTCATGCTAAGATAGCTTAGTGGTGATAGCTCTTTCTGTCTCCTCTTCCTTTCCATAACTTTTCCTCCTATTATGAGGAGTCAGTAGAGCCTGACTTAGAAGGTAAGCCTGGGATTCCTGCCCAGCAACCTCCCCAGAGCTGCCTTCCCCTCCTGGTTCTTCAGAACTGTAGATAAGGTGCTTTAGCAGCGGGGTCACCACACTGTACTGCACTGACAGCACTTGCTCCAGGGCTGAGTCGGAAGCTGGAGTCATGTACCTTGAAAGGAATTGCACAAAGGAGTAAACTGAGCTCAGGACAGTGGTCACAATGCTGTTGGCAGCCACAGTCCACCCCATCCCAGACTCTGCAAAAAGTGTCCTCAGAGCTAAATCAACCACTAATGGTAGAAACATCTAGAAATGACTGAATTATCAGTGAGAAGTCAGTCATTTCTGCCTTCAAACGCCTCCATACATGATCTTACATAAAACATTATAGGAGCTGCCCCGAGGAAAAAGGAGGTTCTGCAGTATATCAAGTGCTACAGGTCAGAACTGAAAACAATTTCATACATTTCTGTAGCACTTCATACTTTTGAAAGTGTCTTTCCTTAATAGTTATTATGATAATATGAGGATTTTTTTCTCTTCTTTTCCCTATATATACAACTATATGTTCCCACCTTGTGATGATTGTTCCTTATAAAACTGTAAGCTAGTCCAATAATGCTGTCATTTTCCCTAACATTTATGGCTCTGGGAATTACCCCAGAATCACAGCACATTATTTTTATAATGCTTAGTGGAATAAACATTTGTCATTTTAGATGCATTTTTCTTTGGCTTAGAAAAGAAACCAAGCTTTGTAAATAAAGTGAAAGATAAAAATGTGTTTAGCACAAAATGTGAATCCAAAATAATAAGATTAAATTTTTGGATGCATCTTGTTAAGTGTCACTGGGAGTATTTCCCAAAGAAGCATTAAATTTTTCTTGTTGTTGTTGTTGCAATTGTGCTATTATCATTGGAACATTCTTTGTGGGTTCTGGTGTGCTTGGTTAAAAAGATATTCATTTTACTGTCATTTTTTATCTTTTAATTTAGCCCTCCTAACATTTCTGTGAAGTAGGTGGGAGAAATCTTATCATCCCCTTATGGCAAATGAGGAAACTGAGACAAAGAGAGCTGAAGAGATTTGTCCACAGGCTCAGGTGAGCTCTCCTGGACAATTCCTTATCCTTTCCCACCCCTGACTTCACTTCAAGTAACAAGCAGGTGAAAAAATTATAGAGCAATTTGTGCAAATCCATCTCCAGCTCACTAGTAGAGAACACAGACCATTAGCTATTCTGTTTCCTGGTAAGTAAGGACTCATCAACTAGAGCTGTTTATGTTTGAGAGAAACATGGTAGAAAAGAGCATGAGGTTTCAAGTCAGTGAGACTTGGTTTACATTATGGCTCCATTCTTAGAATGGACTTGAGGACACGGGGAGGGGGAATTGTATGCTGTGATGAAGTGAGAGAGTAGCATTGACATATATACTCCACTCAGTGTAAAATAGGTAGCTAGTGGGAAGAAGCTGCACCGCACAGGGAGATCAGCTCAGTGCTTTGTGACCACCTAGAGGGGTGGGATAGGGAGGGTGGGAGGGAGAGGCAAGGGGAGGGGCTATGGGGATATATGTACACATATAGCAGATTCACTTTGTTTTACAGTGGAAACTAACACAACACTGTAAAGCAATTATACTCCAATAAAGATGTTAAAGAAAAAAAATACTGCACCGTATACTGAAAAAGAAAAAGATGAAGAGAGTAGCTTCATATTCATGGGTCGATGTCCTTTTCTGCCTGGATAAGTGAAGAATTGAGCCAGAGAGGGGAGTAGAGACAGATGGCAGGGCACAGGAAGTGAAGTAGGGGTAGAGTGACAACAGAGGAGAGGCCTGCAACCCAAGATATGGTTTTCTAAAAATGTGTGAGTATCTGGTGCATCACATGGACACTCAGAAGGTATCTGGGTTTGAACAGGTATACCTCACAGACACAGGATAAATTCACACCCAGTAGAGTAAACATTCTTACCCTTATCTCTTTTTCTTCCCCAACAGTGGAGAATCTACAGCTTAGAAGTGGGAGAAGAAAAAGATGTCCGAGAGACAGACAAGGCCACTTGTCTCTATTTCGAGTGCTTTGAGTGGGACGAGGAGCAGAAGAGTGGAAAACCCTCTGGTCCACTGCACCTTCCCCAAAGCACAGGTCAAGTCTATGCTGGGGGAAAGGGAACAGGTACAATGTGCATTGAGTCTGAGATTAAAATATTTGTGTGCACAGACTTTTAATAATTGAAAGTAACTGGGAAGTTGTGAAATAATTCTGAGGGATCATTAAGGGATGGAAAAGGAATATTGGATAAAGCAAGGGGGAAAACAGAGATTGGAAAAAAATTAAGTTTTGAGTTAAGACTTGCTTGACAATATAGTCATATATATATATATATATATATATATATATATCTCCCACCCACTCCATCCATACACACACACCAAGCTTGTTTTAAAAACATTTGGTGACGGGCTTCCCTGGTGGCGCAGTTGTTGAGAGTTCGCCTGCCGATGCAGGGGACACGGGTTCGTGCCTCGGTCCGAGAAGATCCCACATGCCACGGAGCAGCTGGGCCCGTGAGCCATGGCCGCTGAGCCTGCGCGTCCCGAGCCTGCGCGTCCGGAGCCTGTGCTCCGCTACGAGAGAGGCCACAACAGTGAGAGGCCCGCGTACGGCAAAAAAAAAAAAAAAAATCTTACAGCAATATACTTCCATTTATCCCCTGACAGCCTTTGTGCTATTGTTGTTGTATGTCATAAACCCCAAATACATTATGCTTTGCATTAAATAGTCAATTATTGTTAAAGGGGATTTAAGAAGAATAAAAAGTCTTTTATAATTATCCATGTAAATATCATTTCTGGTGCCTTCATTTCTTTATGTAGATCCACATTTCCATCTGGTATCATTTTCTTCTCCTGAAGGACTTTGATTTAAATTTCTTACAGTACAGATATACTGGTAATTAACTCTTTCAACTTTAGTATGTCTCAAAAAGTCTTTTTTCTAAAGTATTGTTTTATTAAATTTAAATATTTAAATTATTCTACCTTTATTTATAGCTTTGTTTTAAATTTCTTAATTTTTTTAATATAGCTAGTGCTTCAAGAGTGGAGATGACTTGGGTATATATAACAATCAGGAGAAGTTGTATGACCACCCCCCCCAAAGCAACTCCCTAGTCAGGAAAGAGTTAACTCAGCAGGCCTGGGTTTCTTAAACCATACATATTACAAAGAAAGGCCTATCTTCAGGACTGGTCCTTGGCTGGCTCCTGGGAGATGATCTCTGAACCCTTGGAATATTCTGCCTGATAAGAGTGTTTTCATAGCCTGAGGCTTTGAGTCATGTTGTACCCGTTTAACCAGATAAGTATATATTTATGGCGAATGTTTTTGATCTGGAGGGGGCTTGAGTCTGAGTAGCTGAGGTCAGTCATATGGGCACTACATGTGACTGACTTCCAATAAAAATGCTGCACCACATGGCTGAGGTGAGCTTCCCTGGTTGGCAATGTTTGACACCTGTTGTAACACCTCATTACTGGGAGAATTAAGTGTGCCCCATGCAACTCCACTGCGAGGGGACACCTGGATGCTTGTGCCTGGTTTCTCCTGGACTTCGCCACATGTGCCTTTTCCCTTTGCTGATTTTGATCTGTTTCCTCTTCCTGTAATAAACTGTAACCATAATTATGACAGCTTTGAATCTTGTGAGTCTTTCTGGTGAATCATCAAGTCTGAGGGTCTTGGGGACCCACAACAAGACCCCCAAACCTCAGTGGCTTAAAACTGGAAAAGTTTAATTTTTGTTCACATTACATATCCTTTCTGGATGGGTTTAGGGGAAGAGCTCTGTTCTGTCATCCTCACTCAGGTAATCAGGCTGAGGGAGGTTCTTCATGCTTTAGCAATTTCTGAGGTAGGAAAACAGAAACATGATAAATCATGTTTGTTTTTAAAACATCTTCCCTAAACTGACACATAACTTCCACTCACATTTCATGGGCCGAAACAAGACATATAGGCACTCTTAGCTTTGAGGTAGCTGAGAAGTTCTGTCCCACCATATGCTCAGACAGAGAACTGGAATATTGGTGATAGCATTACTAATTATCGATACCACAGTGTCTGCAAGCTTGAAAAGTCCTAGCTTAAGACTCCCATATTTTAGACAGCAGGACCTATTAAGCAGAGGAGAAGTATTACAAGAAATATGAGGAAACTCAGAAAGTGTGATTTTTATGGTATTCAAGCATGTGAAGAAATCAGAGGAAGAAGAGGTAGTTAAGATTTGCCAAGAATAAGATTTTGGTGCATAAACAGTATGCAGCTCCTGAAGAGGAGGGTAGATGAAAGCCAGCTAACAAAGGTGAAACTGATAGGTGTTGTTTCAGTGGGGCTCCAAGGAGCTCTGGTCCTTTATGTTTCGGTGTAGGAAGAATTCAGCGAGAGGCAAAGTAATAGATAAGAAGTGATTTATTAGAATAGGACGCTTGTGAGGCTTACAAGTAGGCAGGTGAGAGGGTGCCTGTGCCCCAAGAACTTAGTGGCCTACAGTTTTATAATCAAAGGAAAAGTGGAGAGGGGGAAAAGACCACCTTCTTCCTCATTCTTGAGTAGATGTCATGCTTCCATCATCAGTTCCTCCTCCAGGTTGGGCAGGGGAGTTTCCCTACATGGTCAAGCTAGGACTGTCATGTTACTCTGGAAAAATCATTTCAGGTCTCAGTACAATGAGTGTCTTTCACTTTGAAATATCATCTTTCCATAAATTATCATTTTTTTATGTGTGCAGAGAGCATAATCCCCTAGTGGGATTATTTAATTACCTAATTTGCCCCTTTACTCTGTCCCGATCATTCCCCCCTCCAGGTGTTTACCTTTTATGCTTAAAAGGGGGTAAGGGGCAATGACCACTCATTAACTGCTTCCTGCTGAGATGGGATGTAGGCCTTCCTGGGGAAGGAGTAAAACACCTGGCTGACTGTCCCTTCTCTGTTGGAAAAACTGTAAACCAATGTCACTTTGCTAAGTATCATCCTTTTAGCCCTCTTGGATGTTATACGTCAGAGGATGAGTTTACAAAAGATATAAATGAGAAGAAATACAACAAGCATTAGAAGAGTCATTAAAAGAGATTATAAGTGATATTTTGGAAATCTAAATCATTTTTCCCAAAACAGTTTCCAAATTTGGAAAAGGGTCACTTAAGGTCTCAATCTGTTTGTTTTTGGCTAGGCCCAGAATCCCAATGTTTTGTACTTCAGGGTCTATTAAGTCTTTTATCTCATTTTATATATTTAATCTGTTCTTCTTCATTTTCTGTTAAAATCATTTGGTGGTGAATATGGTTTCCTTGTCCCTAGAGGAACAGAGTGGCCCCTAACTTAATTAAAAAGTCCCTTCCCATTAAAGGGATAGGACAATCAAGCACAAACAAAAAGGAATGTAAAAATAGCTGGCCGGGGTGGAGTCAAGATGACAGACAGAATCTCCACACAACTAAGACACCTACCAGGCACTGGTGGGGTACCATGGACACCTAAGGAGATGAAAGGAACCCCCAGCGACCAGGTAGGATGTGGGGGGGAGTGAGGGGGGGGGAGAAGTGGAGGTGGGATGAGACTGGCACCCCTGAGGGGTGGCTGTGGTAGGGGAAGGGATCCCATGCCCAGAGGGGGAAAAGGGGGGACCATTGGGAGGACAGAGGATCATGGCCAGTGTTTTCCCTGCCCCTTGGGCCCCTGGGAGTCTGCTGAGATCCTGGGCCTGATCCTCTGCCCACCGAGGCCCCTCCAGCCTCACAGGTCCCAAGGGAGTGGGAGGGAGGAAAGGAGGAGCAAAAGTAAAGGCCAGACCTGTGGGACCAGTACCCCTGACGGGTGGCTGGGGGAGGGGAGAAGTTCCTGCACCCAACACACCCACCCATGTTTAGAGGTCCAGTGGCAGTGGGGGAGACCCATGGGGGGGAGGTAGGAGGAATGGAAGGGAGTGTGGCCAGTGCTTTCCCTGCCCACTTGGGCACCCAGGAGCCTATTGGGCTCCTGGGCCTAATCCTCTCCCTTGGAGCCTCCCTCCTGCCATGAAGAGCCCAAGCCCCGCCCCTACACCCCCACCCAGGGGCCTATCTCTACACTCCGAGACCCCCTCCAAAGAGCTGGGCCTAAACCACACCCACACACCCTCACTCAGGGCCTTACCTCCAAACTCTGGAACTCCACACTCTGGAGGCCCTCCTCTGGATGTGCTGCCTCTCCCCTTCTGAGCATGTCCTAAGACTAGGACCTGCCCCATGCTTGAGCAAGTCCTACGCCTAGGCACCGCCCCATGCATGAAAGTTGCCCTGCCTATCCCCTCACCCCCAAGGCCTTTTCCAGCTGCGTGGGTCCTGAGCCTAGGTCCCGCCCCACCCTAAACCCCACCCCTGCCTAAGTTCAACCCCCACCTAAGCTCCACCCCCTATAGCCAAGGCCTTTTCCAGCCTTTTATCTTTTCATTATATATATATTTGTTTTTTGTTTGGTTGGTTTTTGCTTTTTTTTTTTCAGATGTGCTGCTATGTTTTAATGATATTCTGATAGTGTTGTAAACCTAGCGTACACTTACAGAGAGGTTTTAGGTAGTCCTATTCGGGTGAAACCAGAGGCTTCTCTGCAACGTGCTCAAGTTATGGAAGTGGGAACTATAATGGTGACTATGTAGGCAGTGATGGGGGCTTGGACATGACACAGCCCTGAGTTTAAGTTCCAGCTCAGCACATTTCTAGCTTTGTGATACTGAGCGAATTACTTAATCACAGTTATAAACGAGGATAAAAAATACTTATCTCATAGGGTTGTTGTAAGAGTTAAAACCCAGTAATATATGTAAAGTGCTATTGTGAAAAACTGAGATTATGCATTGGTTTTAAAGCAATCTGTTGAAGTCACTTAACTATTTTACTGAAAAATGCCTTTAGGTTTGTTTCTGATTTTAGAAGGATATGCATAGTCTTTCTTGCTGGTTAATTAAAAGTAGACCAAAGAAATTGGTTAGTAGGTTAATTATTCGTAAGACTCACGAGAAAAACCAATCTCTTAAAACAAACATGGTTACAACTTTAAGTGAACAAATATAGTTCTCTACCACAAACTTTCTAAAATCTGTAAATTCTTATAACAAATAAAAGGTTGTAAAGTCAGAAGTTCTTGGATCTATCAAAATAAAACTTTCAATATTCTATCGCTTTTCCCATTATTAAGCAGACTCAAACATATCATTTGCAAATACATTCTCCCACTCAGTAGGTTGTCTTTTCATTTTGTTGATGGTTTCCTTTGCTGTGCAAAAGCTTTTGATTTAATTAGGCCCCATTTGTTTATACTTGCTTTTGTTTAGCTTGTCTGTGGAGACAGATCCTAATAATATTGCTAATTCTTATGTAAAAGAGTGTACTGCGTGTATATTCTTCTAGAATTTTTTTGGCCTTTGTCTTATTTTTAGGTCTTTAATACATTTTTAGTTTATTTTTGTATGTGGTGTGAGAAAATTTTCTAATTTCATTCTCTAACATGTAGCTGCCCAATTTTCCCAACACCACTTACTGAAGAAACTGTCTTTTCCCTATTGTATATTTTGGTCTCCTTTGTTGTAAATTAATTGACTGTATGTGCATGTGTTTATTTCTGGGCTCTGTATCCTGTTCCATTGATCTATATGTCTGTTTTTGTGCCAGGACCATACTGTTTTTTATTACTGTAGCTTTGTAGTATAGTCTAAATTCAGGGAGCCTGATACCCTCAGTTTTATTCTTTTTTGCTGAAGAAATGGCTATTTGGAGCCTTTTGTGATTCCACACAAATTTTAGGATTATTTGTTCTAGTTCTGTGAAGAATGTCATGGGTATTTTGATAGGGCTTGCATTAATTCTGTAGATTGCTTTGAGTAATATGGACATTTTAACAATACTAATTCTTCCAATCTATAAACCTGGAGTATCTTTCCATTTATTTGTATCATGATCAATTTCCTTCACCAATGTCTTCTAGTTTTCCGAGTATATATAGGTCTTTTACCTCCTCGGTTAAGTGTATTCCTTGATTAAGTTTATTTCATTCTTTTTGATGAAATTGTAAATGGGATTGTTTTCTTGCTTTCTCTTTCTTTCTGATAGTTCAACATTAATGATAGAAAAGTAACAGATTTCTGTATATTAATCTTGTATGCTGCAACTTTACTGAATTCATTAATTAGTTCTAATAGTTTTGGGGTGGAGACTTTAGGGTTTTCTATATATGACATCATTTCTTCTGTAAATAGTGACACTTTTTCTTCTTCCCTTCCAATTTAGATGCCTTTTATTTCTTTTTCTTGTCTTGTTGCTGTGGCTAGGACTTCCTTTACTATGTTAAATAGAAATAGAGTGGACATCCTTGTCTTGATCCTTATTTTAGAGAAAAAGCTTTCAGTTTTTCACCATTGAGTATTATGTTGACTGTGGGTTTGTCATAAGTGGCCTTTATTTTGTTGAGATATTTTGCCAGTAGACCCTCTTTGTTGAGAATTTTTATCAAGAATGGGTGTTGAATTTTGTCAGATGCTTTTTCTGTATCTATTGAGATGATCATGTGATTTCTATCCTTTGTTTTGTTAATGTAGTGTATCACATCAACTGATTTGTGGATATTGAACAATCCTTGCATCCTTTGAATAAATCCCACTTGATCACAGTATAATCCTTTTTATATATTGTTGAATTTGGTTTGGTGATATTTTGTTGAGGATTTTTGCATATATATTCATTAGGAATATTGGCTTGTAATTTTCTTTTTATATAGTGTCTTTGTCTACTTTTGATATCAGGGTTATGGTGGCCTCATAGAATGAAATTGGAAGTGTTCCCTCCTCTTTAATTTTTTGGAATAGTTTGAAAAGTATAGGTATTAACTCTTCTTTATATGTTAGGTACTGTCCCCCTGTGAAGTCATCTGGGCTTGGTCTTTCGTTTGTTGGAATTTTTTGATTAGTGATTCAATTTCAGTACTAGTGATTGTTCTGTTCACATTATCTATTAATTCAGTCTTGGAAGATTGTATGTTTCTAGAGTTTGGTCATTTCTTCTAGGTTGTCCAATTTGTTGGCATATAGTTGTTCATAGTTTCTTTTATGATTGTTTGTGTCTCTGTGATATCAGTTGTTATTTCTCCTCTTTCATGTTTTATTCTGTTTATTTTGATTCTCTCTCTTTATTTCTTAATGAGCCTGGGTAAAGACTTATCAATTTTGTTTATCTTTTCAAAAAACCAGCTCTTGGTTTCATTGATCTTTTCTGTTGATTTGGGGACCTCTATTTTATTTATTGCCTCTCTAATCTTTATTATTTCCCTCCTTCTTCTGACTTTGGGCTTTGCTATTCTTTTCTAATTCCTTGAGATGGTAAATTAGGTTGTTTATTTGAGAGTTTTCTTGTTTCTTGAGGTATGCCTGTGTCACTACAAACTTCCCTCTTAAAACTGCTTTTGCAGCATCCAATAGATTTGGGAAAGTTGTGTTTTTATTTTCATTTGTCTCAAAGTATTTTATGATATTTTATTTGATTTCTTCATTGACCAATAGTTTTTTTTTTTTTTACTAGTATGTTGTTTAGTCTCCACGTGTTTGTGTTTTTCCCATCTTTCTTCCTGTATTTGACTGTATTATAGTCTCATACCTTGTGGTCGGAAAAGATGCTTGATATAATTTCTGTCCTCTTAAATTTGTTGAGATTTGTTTTGTGGCCTAGCATGTGCTCTCTCCTGGAGAACATTCAATGTGTAATTGAAGGGAATGTGTATTCTGCTGTTTTTGGATGTAATGTTGTATAGATATATTAAGTGCACCTGGTCTACTGTGTCATTTAATTCCAGTGTTTCCTTATTGATTTTCTGTCTGAATGATATGTCCATTGATGTAAGTGGGGTGTTAAGTCTCCTAGTATTATTATATTAATGTTAATTTCTCCCTTTATGTCTGTTAATATTTGCTTTATGTATTTAGGTGTTCTGATATTAGGTGCATATATGTTTACGAGTGTTATATCCTCTTTTTGGATTGACCTGTTTATTATTATGTAATGCCTTCTTTGTATTTAATTATAGACTGTTTTAAAGTCCAATGTGTCTGATATAAATATTGCTACCCCAGTTTTCTTGTTGTTTCCATTTGCATGAAATATTTTTTTCCATCCCCTCACTTTCAGTCTGTGTCTTTAGCTCTAAAGTGAGTCTCTTGTAAGAAGTATATAGATGGATCTTTTTTTTAATCCATTTAGCCACCCTGTGTCTTTCAATTGGAGTATTTAGTCCATTCACGTTTAAAGTGATTATTAATTGATATGTACTTCTTACAATTTTGTTACTTGTTTTCTGTTTGTTTTTGTAGTTCTCCTCTGTTCCTATTTTCTTCTTTTAATTTTTTCCCTTGTGGTTTGATGATTTTCTTTAGTGATATGCTTATACTCCTTTCTCTCTGGTTTTTGTGTAACTGTTGTAGGTTTTTGATTTGTGGTTATCATGGGGTTCATATATGTTGACCTATAACCATATGTGCTTGTTTTAAACTGATTGTCATTTAAGTTCAAACACATTCTAACAGCTCTACATTTTTTACTCCCCCATCACATTTTGTGTTTTTGATGTCATATTTTATATCTTCATATCTACCCCTCAACTATGTATTGTAGCTATAGCTGATTTTACAATTTTTGTCTTTGAACCTTTGTACTAGCTTATTTAAGTGGTTGATCCACAGCCTTTACTATATAGTTGCCTTTACCTGTGGAATTTTTCCCTTCCTATAATTTATTTCTTGTTGTAACCTTTTATATTTCACTTAAAGAAGACCCTTTAACACTCCTTGTAAGGTCCATTTAGAATTGATGAACTCTTAGTTTTTTCATGTCTAAGAAGCTCTTTATCTCTCCTTCAATTTTGAATGATAATCTTCTGGTGAAGTATCCTAGGTTCCAGGTTTTTTCCTTTCAACACTTTAAATATATCATGGCACTCCCTTCTGTTCTGCAAAGTTTCTGGAAAAAATCAGCTGATAGCCTTATGAGGGTTCCCTTGTATGTGATTCTTTCTTTTTCTCTTTCTGCCTTTAGAATTCTCTCTTTATCTTTTAACTTTTGCCATTTTAATTATGATATGTCTTGGTGTGGTTCTGTTTGGGTTCATCTTGTTTGAGACCCTCTGTAATTCCTGTACCTGGATATTTGTTTCCTTCTTCAGGTTTAGTAAGTGTTCAGTCACAATTTCATCAAATACATTTTTTACCTTTTTATCTCTTCTCCTTTGGGACCCCTATAACTTGAATGTTAGTATACTTGATGTTGTCCCAGAGGTCCCTTCAACTATTCTCATTTTTTTAAATTTGTTTTTCTTTTTGCTCTTCTGATCCAGTGATTTTCATTATTCCATCTTTCAGATTGCTATGTGTTCTTCTGTATCACCTAATCTGCTAATTCCCGCCAGTGTATTTTTTATTTCAGGTATTGAATTCTTCAGCTCTAACTGGGTCTTTTTTTATATTTTCCAGTTCTTTATTAAAATTCTCACTGTGTTCACCTATTCTTTTACCCAGTTCAGTTAGCATTCTTTTTACTACTGCTCTGAACTGTTTATCAGGTAAATTATCTGTTTCATTAGGTTTTTTTCTGGAGTTTTTTCTTGTTCATTTGAAACATATTCCTCTTTTTTCTCATTTTGTTTAACTTTCTCTGTCTCTATGAAGTTAGGTGAAACAGTTACTTATCCAGGTCTTGAGGGTGTGTCCTTGTGTTAGACCATCCTTATGCAGTCTGCATGTGCCCGGTAGCTTTGGTGGGAGTGCTGGATCTGAAATGAGCACATTTCATATCTTCCCATGGGTGGCTGACAGCCACCTGTTTACTGGAAGGTAGGGCTCGAGTTGGAGGGACCAGAGCCAGGTGCAAGATAGGGCTTCTCCTGTGCTCAGTGACTGTCACCACCCTATCAGGGGTAAAGGCAGGGCCCAAGGGGCTGGAGCAGACACTCTGAGGTAGTTGGGTTTCTCCTGGGTGTAATGGCAGTCTCTGCCTATGTTTGGGGCATGGCCAGTGCCTGAGAGCTTGGGGCTGAGTTACTTCTGTGCTGGTTTCACTACCCACCCCTTGCCCCAGTGTGCACACCTTAGTTAGAAGCTGGATAGGAGCTGGAGGGGGTGATGCCACAACACTGAGCTGGGCCTGCCCTCTCCCAAGTATGCACAGGGACATGTGTTCCTGTGATGGTGGTCTCCAACATGGAGCTAGCTTCACTCCTTCCATATTGTGTGCAAGGACGCACGAGCTGGTGATGGTTGCCTCTGTCCTGGTCAGACGCAGGGCCATGGTCTGGGCTGGCTCTGTTCCCTCCCAGTGTGCACAATCTTGTTGGCAATAGGAGGCTCCCCTTTAGTGGGGAGTAGTGCCGGAGCAAGAGTGGCTGGAGTAGTAGCCCAGTATGGGCTGGGGTGCATGCTGGGTGGTCTTGGCAAGCTGGCCAGAGCCCCAGGCAGTTTTCAATCTGCTGCCTCCATGCTGTGACCAGAAATAAACAAATCTGTGTGTGCACTCTTTAAGAGCAGAGTCTTGGTTTCTTACAGCCCTCTGGTAAACCCCATTGGTTTTCAAACCAGCTAAGGGGGCTTGTCTTCCTGGTGTCAGACCCCGGGGCTGGGGTGTCTGATATGTGGCTCAAACCCCTCTCTTCCCAGGGAGGATCCCCTAGCCTGTGATATCCTCCTTCTCTTTTTGTCCCCCCTGGTGGTTGTGGTTCCTGACCAGATCACTTCTCTTTTCTTCTTACCAGACTCCATGTGGAAATTTCTTTACAGCCCTTGTTGTAGAAGAGCTGTTTTGCTACCTCCCAAGTTGATTTTAGTGAGAATTGCTCTATATGGAGTTGTAGTTTTGGTTTGTTCATGAGGGGAGGTGAGCCCAGTCCTTATATGCCACCATCTTGATCCCCTCCCAACTCCACATTTTCATGTTACTCAAGTCTTTTCTTCAACCTCTGCCCCTATACCTGGGAGTCCTGAAAGAAAAATCTGGTAACTCTCTGTTTGTGTGTCTGCCCCAAATTTCTATTCTTCTCATGTCTCTCTGAGATCTGTAACAACTCTCTTTTTATCCCAGGCCATGGCTTCTGTGACATTTGTTGTCAAAACTTTGACTTGAAAAATAAACTTCCAATAATCAGAACTTGTCATTTTGGAATTTTACCACAAGGAGGCAGTGGTGTCCTAGCCATTAGGTCTGAACCAGCTGGCATATTTACTGTTATGCCGCCCCAGATTTATAACCTTGAGTTTTGTGTATTTCATTTACATATATAAAAAAGTAAATCTCTGTTACAATGGTTACTCAAGCACTATTTTAAAAATATGATATTTGGAATCAATGTTAAAAAGCAGTAATTTAAATGATTAAAAAGGCAGTATTTTTCTCTTAACTTATTCTAGCAACATATGTTATCTCAATAGTGCAGAAAGGCACTCGATAAAATTCAGCACTTGTTCATTATAAAGGTCTTTGCAAACTTGGAATAGTAGGGATGTTTCTTAATGTGATAGAGTAATTACAAAGCCTACAGTAAACTTTTGCTTAAACAATACATTTTAGAAATTTGTCTTCAATTAAGATAAGACAAGGATGGCCACTATCACTTCTACAATTTAATATTGTATTGAAATTCCCAGGATAAGGAAATGAAAGAAATTAAAATTTAAGAATTGGAAAGAAAAAAAAGGATTAGTTATTTGAAGATGATGTGCTTTTCTACATAGAAAATACTATAGAATCTACAGATAAACCAAAACATATACAGATTCATCACATGTGCTCTAATCTTCTGAAAAATAAATAGAATGTGGTATACCTCTACAGTAGAACACTATCTAGCAATTAAATGAATGAACTATTTCTACATATCAACCTGGATAAATTTCTAAAACATGCTGACAAAATAAAAACTAATTTCAAAATGTTTCATGTAGTGGGAGACATTTATGTAGAGTTTAAAAAACACAGACACGTGTAATAGAAAAATATAAAAGCATGCATGAAGAAGTGTATTAGTTTCCTATTGCTGTTGTGAAAAATTACCACAAATTTAGCAAGTTAAAGCAATGCCTATTTATTATCTCAAGGTTCTGTAGCTCAGAAGTCCAAGTACAGCATGCTCAACTGGGTCCTCTGCTTAGAGTCTCAGCAGGTGGAAATCAAGGTGTCAGCAGGGCTACATTCCTTTCTGGAGATTCCGGTGATGAATCCACTTCCAGGCACAGATTGATGGCTGAATTCAGTTTCTTGACATTGTAGGACTAAGGTCCCTGTTTCTTTGCTGGCTCTCAGCTGGGGGCTAGGCTCTTCTTCTAGAGGCTGGTTGCATTACTTCTCATGCTTTCTATGTAACCCTCCCCAAGAGGTGATGAGCCAGGTCTTCCCATGCTTCCACTCCTCTGTGACTTCCATTTCTACCTCAACTTTCTCATGCCAGTGAGAGAAAGTTCTCTGCTTTTAAGGGCTCATATTATTAGATTGGGTTCACCTGGATAATCCAAGATAATCTCCTTATTTTAAAGTCTGTACAAAGTCCCTTTTGCCATGTAAGGTAACATATTCACAAGTTCCAGAGATTAGAGAATGAACATCTTTGGGGGGCTATCGTGTCTACCACAGGAGACTACATTCTGACTTTAGGATGGTGGTTATCTATAGGTAGGGAGGAAGGGATTGGGAAATGTTATAAAAAGAAGACTTCAAATCTATAGTGTCCTATTTTTGAAAAATAATCTGAAGTAAATATGGTAAAAGTTAAGATTTGTTAAGTATGCATGGTGTGTAGTGGATGTTATTTATGTTTTTCTAGTGTTTATGTATATTTGAAATGTCATAATAAAAACACTTTTTAAAATAAATGAAAACAAAAAACATTAAAAGTACTGAAAATGGTGTTTTATGCATCTCAGTGTTTTAGAACAAATTCATTCTTGTGTCAGAGATCATAAATAAACCATAGAGAAGCTTTAGAAGAGTGGTTGGTGCAGAAATGGTTGCCAGGTAATATAGTTATTACTTCAGTACATTTGGGTGTGAGAAAATGCAAGAATTAAGTCAGATCCTGCAAGGGTATGTGGGACTAGGAAAGTAGTTTTAGAAAATCATATATGCTATGGAAACACACACAAATAGAGAAGATAGTTTGAATGTGCTAACTGCTAAATGTAAAAGACAAATAGAGAGGAAAAATTGAATACCAACTAGAAAAATAACAAGTTTGAGGGAACTTGGTCCCAGAGGAAGCAGAATGGAAAAATATCTAAAGCATAGGTGGAAGCATTTGTCTTGGATTGAGAAGGACATCTCCTCTACTGTATTAGCTCAGCACATATTTTTCATAGCAAAATGCCATAGTCTGAGCAGTGGAGATTGAGAGAGAGCAAGCTCTCCTGTGTCTTTTCTTGTAAGGACACTAATCCCATGATGAGGGTCCCACCCTAATGACCTCATCTAAACCTAATTATCTCCTGAAGGCCACATCTCCAAATAAAATCACATTGGGGCTTAGAACTGCACCATGTGAATTTTGTGGGACACCATTCAGACCATAGCACCTATCAAATTTAAGGAGGGAGTAAAAATAGTTCTATACAGAAGTATGTAGTCACAGATAGGTAAACATGTTCTTACATATTGGATACCAAAAAATGCATTCAGTGAAGTATCCAAGCTCTTAATCTATAACAAAAAAGGAAAGACAAATAGAAAGGTAAGGGTATCAGTGAGAATTCTAGCATACTACAGTAAAGACGTTCAAAATTAGGAAGGAAAGAAACATGCCATTTGGGAGGGGACACCAAGCCTTGCTTATTTTATTATTTTGCTTTTTTACTTACTAACATCTCTCATTTTATTTAGATACCCAATAGTAGGGGGTACTTTGTTATTGTCTAAACCATTCATGAAATACCACTCTCCTTTCCCAGATAATCAGCTTCCCAGTCTTCCATGTGACACAGTATTAGCCAATGAGTCTGAGGGGCACCCTCTAGAGGAATAATCTTTACACTCCTCTCTGACTTGAGGACACGGGGAGGGAGAAGGGTAAGCTGGGATGAAATGCGAGAGTGGCATGGACATATGTGCACTACCAAACGTAAAATAGCTAGCTAGTGGGAAGCAGCCGCATAGCAACTATGAGGGAAAGGGAAAAATATCATAGTCACACTGAAGCAATAACTTTACTTATCATGGAAATGCTGAATAAAACCCCAAATCTCATTACCCCCCCATTCCCAGACTTCTCAAGTCAAAATAAACATTCTTATGGATTAGACTATGGCTATTTAAGTTTTCTTTTATTTTCATCCAAATGCATCCTAACTGATATGCAATGCTAAGATAGAGGAAGAAACCAATCTTGGAAAAAAAATAAACTAAGACGCTTCAAATTCTTTGCATATACTTCTTTTGATAGAAATATGTAATAAGAACATCCATTGCTTTTAAAACGGTAGGGAGCAAAGAAAGTGATAAAAATTGAGATTAGAGAAAAAGCAGACAGAAGAGTAAAGTATTATAAAATATGTAAATTAGCAATAGCAAATAATAATAATAGAATAGGAATGGACTAAAATTATCAGGGACTTCCACTTCGGGTAACTACTAACTAGATCACTTGGACCAACACACATTTAAAAAATTTTTAAAAAGCTGAACAGCATATTTTTAAGATCTGCTCTAAAGATATTTGAAAGCTAAGGAGGCAGTGAGTAATTATGGAGCTGTCATCCCAAAGAAGAAGAAAACCCAGAGAAGCAAGCTTTGCATTTAGGGGTCTCTTTTTCCTGTAAGGGTATCTTGAAGAGGTGGTTGAAAATGTGAAAAAAGTTATTTTGACAGTTTCCTAAAGTTAGTGGGGAAAATGGAATTCAGGGACCACAAGGGTGGGTTGGAACCTTAAAGGGCAATACCCTGAAGTAAAGGTGGATTGGAAGCAGACCAGCTTTGTGTGGGTTGGAGCCCAGCTTCATTTCAGTCCCCAAATTACATGAGGGTCACCCAGTATTGCTGATGCCCATGGTTGTCTGACAGAAGCAAGTAAAAATGTTCTCTGGAGGAAGAGAATATAATTCAGAGCCTTAAGTTATCTCCATAATTTTTCACAATAATATCCTATTCTCAATAGAAAAAATTTAACAAGAATATGGGGAGACAGAAACTAGAGACAGTGGAAACAGATCCAGATGCTTAACTTTAAAATAAATATTTATAGAGATTAAAGAAAAGATTGAGAATTTTGGCATAATATTTCTGGAAACTATAAATAATCTTAGTGAAGATCTTGAAAAAGAAAAACTCAATGGCTGAATAAGATCTTAACGGATAAGTTTAAAGGAACTTAGTGTTGAGGAGTATACTAATAACTTATAGGATAGGCAAGAAGAAAATATATACAGTAAGGCACAGAAAGAATAAAGAAAAGAGTATGAGATATATAATGCATAGATGCAGAAGGATAACATACATTTACATGGAGTTCTAAAGAAGAGAGAGAATTAGGCAATACCTAAGAAAATAGGGCAATATGTAAGACAACAAATGAAAATATTCCAAACTGAAAAATTATATCAACTATAAATGCTAGGAATTCTGTAAATATACCCAAAGTGTGATAAATTAAAAGAAAGTCACACTTTCTCCCATCATAATAAAATTACTGAAAGTCAAAACAGAAAATATTAAGAGTGGCAAGAGGGAAAGGAAAGACAAATTAGCTCCAAAGAAGTACAATTAGATCAACAACTGACTTCTCAAGAGAAACATTAGACTAACAAGAAGACAGAAGACAATGAGTTAGTATCTTCAAAGTACTGGATTTAAAAAAAAAACAGCCCTCCCCCATTGGGATTCTGTGCCCAGTAAAACATCCTTTAAGAATGAAGGTGAAATAAATACATCACTAGAAGACTTGTACTAATCGGAAAATTAAAAGGAGTTCTTCAAGGAGAAGGAAAATGCCCACAGATGGAAGTTCTTATTTTCTTCTGGCTTATCTTCTGAGTCACCTCGTCAGCTTTGTCTAATTTGTGTTAAACTTATCCATTGAAATCTATTTTCAGGTACTGAACTTTCAATTCTAGATATAGAAAAAATTGAGCAAAAATAAAAGTCAAACATGTAGGTAAGTTTAAATGACCATTGATCATATAATAGTGATAATGTCATGTATAATAATTATGTCTTTAATGTGTATAATGATAAAACACTTGACAACATTAGCAAAATTATCTAAAGGTAAGCTATGAGTCACTTAGCTTCAATGGTAATTCCCAGAGGGATCATCCAGTAACTGTTTTTAAGTCCAAAGTATACTTCAGGCTGAGCTTTCCAGCAATCAGGAAGGACCTAGATGCCGCCTGGGCTTTCAGGTTACACCTTGCCATCCCATTGGCCACCTTAACACACAGGCCCTTCTGGTAGACCAGAGCCTCCTTTGTCAGGATGCTGCTCATAGCAGTATATCAACAGTAAGAGAGATATGTAAAGAAATGATTGTGCAGTTATGCTAGGGGAAGTATGAAAGAGGTTGCTTTATTCCTTGTTAGGAATTTGAAGTTCTCAGTTTTCCTTTTCTTTGTCATTTTATGGAGTCATAAAGGATAAGAGCAAAATGCTATCAAAGTTCAGAAGAGTTTTCTGAAGTCTTTATTTGCAGGGGCTTTTAAGGACTGAGCTTATACATTTGTCTTTATGCACAAAATGTCTAAATAGAAAAATCAATGTCAGATTACACAATGGGACAGTTATGGTGCATTTTCTATCTTGTGAATTTCTCCTGCACTCAGAGGCATGCCCACCAGCTTAGAAAACCAGGATGTATTCTGCACCAGGAAGAGAGAAACTTGGTAATATTTTCCTTCTGTTTTCTAATGTTGTTTTCCTGCTCTTGTGCTCCCCGTTTCCCCCTCAGTTCCCACCACTTCTTACCCATCCCTCATCAGGCCCCTCCTTTCTCCTGCAGTCCTATCATCTTACCTTTGTTCCCCTGGGCTGAGGTAGTGCCCCCCTCAAGTCTCTCTGACATGGTATTCATTTCTGTTACTTAGACTGTTGGTCTGTTCCTCAAAATTACTTCTTGTCCTCCTTTTGGGAAAATTAAACACTTGGGTTAGAGGTGAAGAAAAGAGAATCTAATGATTCTTCAGCACCTCATTTGTCTTCAGCACCACACTTCAGTTAGTAAGTCCTCACAACATTCCAAGCTAATTATTTTTAGCTTTCATTTCACAAATGGGACAATTAAGACAAGAGTTTCCCTATATCTTACTATACTCCTTGTTTCTGATGCTGAAAGCCCACATTATACCAGAAACCTGGAAGCTTGGGGAGGCTAATACCTGAGAACTGTCTATAAGAGGGGGGAGGAGATCAGGAAAATGATAGACTTTGGGCACCTCATGACACAAAAATAACCCTCTCCAAGCCCTCCAAACATATAGGGTCCAGAAACTAATTGTACCTTTAATTATAGGTATTCCCTATAATTATATACTCATAGGTATGTGGAAGTTGAGGGCACGAGACACTGCATTGGGGCAAACCTCTCCTGTTGGCAGAATTTTTCTCCTGTGCCCTT
This sequence comes from Physeter macrocephalus, assembly GCF_002837175.3. Taxonomy (NCBI): domain Eukaryota; kingdom Metazoa; phylum Chordata; class Mammalia; order Artiodactyla; family Physeteridae; genus Physeter; species Physeter macrocephalus. Next base: position 90,267,086 of record NC_041219.1, read on the forward strand.
CCCACAACTGGTTTCATGCAAGCTCAGGATGTCTAAATCCGTTACTGGTTCCTAATCAGATCTGTTCTCTACTAGTAGTAAAGCTCTAGACTATTCTCTTTCTGAGTTTCCTCCATTCACTTACTCATTCACTCATTTGTGCATTTATTTTAATTGTTAAGTAACATTTTTGAGCAACTCCTTGGGCCAGTCACAATGCTAGGTACTTTTGTATGTCCCATTCTAAAATGGACTCCTCTCAGGCCGTCTTTCTTTGGAAGTGATCTAGTCGGCTAACTCCACCTAATTATGATAACAACTGAAAACTTATAGTGGTAGCATTCTCAGAGCTGTTTCCATTCTCAATTTGGAATCTGAAGCATCGATTCTGAATAAATGAAGTATCAAGGACAGTGAAATTGCAGCACCAGGCAAAAAAAAATAAGTGATTTTATTTATTTCTTTGACTGCTTCAAGTAACTCTAACACAGTACACCTCTACCTGTGAGGAAGTATGGCTCCTGACAGTGTACAGTTTCTAGGTTTGTCCTTCATGAAAATGCCCTGTGCAAGATTTTCACTCTTTGGCTTTTATTTATAGAAGAATAAGTTTCCCCAAAGTTTAAGGAATTTCTAGTGCTAGTTAATAGGGCTCCATTTAGAGTTGAGTAAAATGGAGGGGACCTTTCTTTTTGCTGCCCTCCAAAATTAATAATGGGTGCTTCTCTGTATTTCATGACTTGATTTTCCTGCGTCTTCTGCCAATGATGTGATATTCTCAGGATGAATCCAGGTTGCTGTAGCTAGAGCTACAGTGGTGAGTAAAAGAAAAAGAAGTAATAATAATAGAAAATTATTATAATCCCCACATGAGAGGAAGAATTGAGGTTTTTAGAAATAATATACACAACTTACCCTTTTATTTTCCTCCTTTAGAAATCAAGGAAGAGGTCTATATCCAACAGGAATTTTCAAACTCCATCTTAAATCTGAATTCTCACACCGACATTCAAATTTAGTCATCTTCTGGATCACTGGATTTGAAAAAGTTTTTGTTTAATTCTGTGCTAGATATCGCTCAACTAGGTGAGAAATACAGGTAATGTGAACTTGATTTCTAAGATAGCTCTAATTCTGGTTGTCATTTGGATATACATGGGAGAGAAATATTGGGTGTCGGGTCTTGCAGTGTGAGCACAAAAGATAGAGCAGGTCAGGAAGGGTCGAGATGGTGGAGTCAGTAGTGTTGAAGCGTTATCCTGAATCTTTGGATGTCATTTGGATTGTCAGTTTAGAGTAGAGAAAAAGAAGACCAAACTTTAGAAAGTTAGTGGGTAGTCTATACTTACAAATGGCATGAGGCACAGACAAGAGCTGAATCTGAATAGATTACCCAAGCTGGGCATGGAGATTATGAGCAGAGTATGTTCTCATACTGGTCAGCCGTTTCTTGTGATCAGTTATATAACATCTAGGATATCTCTGTTCTACTTTCTCTCTAATTAATTCCCTTTCTCCTCACTCTGCAAATCTCCAGCCACTACCCCTCTTCACTTTCCATTAATGACCCTATTTAAATATTTAGTGAAAAAATAAAAGCCATTAGATGAGAACTGCTTCCTTCCTAACACCAAATCTCTGGACTTCATGCCTGTTTGATGAAGTGAACCCTCTCCTGTCTTTGGTCATGTTCTGCTTCTGCTCTGAGACCCAACTGCTCTCAGAGACACCGTTTCTGCAATTTTCTCTTATTCCTCCTGCAATTTCTCCCTCTCTACTAGTTTATTATCAACAGTTTACAAACATCCTCCAGTCACTTTAATAATAAAACAACAAAAAATAAACTCTAAGACATCAAAGAAAGCACAGTAAAGGTGGAGAGGGAGTTGATCTACTAGTGTTGGGATCCCACAGAAAAGATTATTACAGGTTTTAGTAAATCTAGAGACTTAGGGAAGTTTATCATTTCAGAACGTACATTTTTTTTAACATCTTTATTTGAGTATAATTGCTGAACGTACATTTTTGAGTAGGCATGAAACTTTGTGAATGGAGCAGGTTAAAACACTTGGATATTTGTTAGGCATCAGAAGAGACTTCACCAGATTTTTTTCTTGCATTCCAGAGAAAGTACTGAAGGCAATGAGAAACCACAGTGTTGTCTCTGAGTTCATCCTCCTCGGGCTGTCTGCTGACCCCCAAATCGAGGCTCTGCTCTTTGTGCTGTTCTTTGTTATTTATATCCTGACCCTTATGGGGAACCTGATGCTGCTGCTGGTGATAAGGGTGGATTCCCAGCTCCACAACCCCATGTACTTTTTCCTGGGACAATTGTCCTTCCTGGATCTCTGCCACTCTTCTGTCACTGTGCCCAAGCTGTTGGAGAACCTCCTGTCTGAGAAGAAAACCATCTCAGTAGAGGGCTGCATGGATCAGGTCTTCTTTGTGTTTGCCACTGGGGGCACTGAATCCTGCCTACTTGCTGTCATGGCCTATGACCGCTATGTTGCCATCAGTTCTCCTCTGCTGTATGGCCAGATGATGAACAGAAAGCTGTGTATGGGGCTGGTGTGGGGCTCATGGGGCTTGGCATTTATGGATGCTCTCATCAATATCCTTGTAGCTCTCAATTTAGACTTCTGTGAGGCTCAAAATATTCACCACTTCAGCTGTGAGCTGCCCTCTCTCTACCCTTTGTCTTGTTCCGATGTGTCTGCAAGTTTTACTGCCTTGCTCTGCTCCAGCCTCCTGCATTTCTTTGGAAATTTCCTCTTGATACTTTTCTCCTATGTTTGCATTTTTTTCACCATCCTGAGCATCAGCTCAACTAAAGGCAGAAGCAAGGCCTTCTCCACCTGTTCCTCCCACCTCACTGCAGTGAGCTTCTTTTATGGCTCAGGTTTACTCTGCTATCTCATGCCAAGTTGAGGATCCACTCAAGAGTTAATCTTCTCCTTGCAGTATAGTGTGATCACCCCCATGCTGAATCCTCTCATCTACAGCCTGAAGAACAAGGAGGTGAAGGCAGCTGTGAGAAAAATGTTGAGAAAATATTTCTAGTGTTTCAAATCAGAGATTAAAAAATCAGAATGATGAGGAAATTGGGTAGAATTGCAATAAATAGTGCCTGCATATTAAGGAGAATTCTCTGATATAAGGATCTGCACGATGCCATACCTCTTTTCTTGAAAATACTTAAGAAAATTTGAAGTTATTTTCTGGAATGATACGAGTTCAGTCCTAATCAGAGGAAGGTGGATAGATAAACATTTTGTCTAGCAATTTTTCTTGCAAAAATATTTAATTTATTACACACAATATGGTAGACATTGTTATTTCCTGCTTAGGCTATCTTTACCATTCTTCCAGTAACTAAACTCCATGTGTTCAATGTGGTCCCAGAGAGACTGTTAATCACAGTGTCCCCAAATCCTCCCCCTCCCCTTCTCATTATTCACTCATTCTTCCTGGCACAGTAGCTGGTACAGGAGTGAGCACATGGTCAATGCTGGATCATTCACTCTCTTAGGATATTTGAAATTGTTTATTTGACCTACATGTGTCCAATAGAAGACTACAAATAAAACATTTGTTTATCATGCTTCAAACCATTTACATAGTGGCCCACCATCTCCAGCTGTGAGGGGGCCCCATAACAAGAGAAGATTCCCTGGCTTGTACACGCTGCTGGACAAATAGCTCTGCCACTGAGCTCTAGTGGTGCTGCAGAAAAGGCAGAATGTGAGCAAATCAACAACAGAGCAAGTACAGGGCCTTTGATAAACACCAGGAAGAAACCAAAGGGCTTTTCAACAAAGGCCCTTTAGATCATGCAACACAATTACAGCACTAGTGAGAAGGAGACTTAGGTGAGGTATATGGATTAAAATTATCATGGTCAAAAGTTAATTATTATTTCTTTCTGAAATTACCTTTTAGTTTTTACTTACTTAAAAACTGTCAACTGTCATCTTCCCCTTCACTTTGCACTCCGCAGGAGCAGAGAATATAAACTCAAAGAGAGCAACGACATTTTCTGGCATCTTCACTACTTTTTCAAGAATATTAAAATAGTTTCAAACATGCTTGTTGCACAATAAATAGATTTTGAATGTATGAATCATGAGCAAGAAACAGAGAATATATCTAGGATGAATTCTCACCAGAGGGCCAAAGCAGTTTGAAATAATTCTGTGAGTAGAATAGCCTATTATGTGAGTGCCAGTCTTTTCCTTCCTGGTGAGCCTAGCTCTGGTCCATGGATTCGCAAAGAGTGTGGCCATGGCTGGGCAAGGTGGTAGTTATGCAAAGGTCAACAACATTTTCATTCACCAAGGCCGATTTGCTGTTGCCACTGGTGAAAATTATTTTGCTAAAGGTCACACACAAATTTTGTTAGATATATTATCAGATACCTTCCACTGTTTGCTTCTATTGTGAATTAACAATCCAATTACATTTACTACTTTGTTATTTCTAGGAAAGTTGTGGTATTTTGTATACAGATCTTGTATCTTGTTGAACTTGTATCTTGTTGAACTATCTTCCTAGTTCTAATGGCTTGTTTATATATACTGTTGGATTTTTAAAATTACATTTTAATTATTTTATCTTACATAAAGGGAAACAATTTTTTTCTTTTTCTATGCAATTTTTGTATATCTCATTTTTATGCACTATGCATAATTAGTGCAGTGGCCAGGGCCTCTACCACAAGCATCTTTCTATTGGGATCAGTAAGAAAGCTTCTAATATTTCAGCATTAAGGATGATTGTTCTGTTTCTGATCAATACCTTTAACTTATAAGAGTTCTCTTCTAACAATATTTTCCTAATAATTGGTGTGAAATTTTATCAAGTGCTTTTACTATTTCTATTGAGGATCAGGACTTTTTCTCTTTTGTTTACTAATGTGTAGTGTCCATCACATAATAAGCATGCAATAAATACATGTCGAATAAAAAATAAATTTATTGAAATAATCATATGGCTTTTATTGTTTAGATTTTTAATAATAAATTATATCAACAGGTGTTCTGGTGTTGAAGAATTGTTACATTCCTGAAATCACCCTACTTAGGTAGAGTGGTAAAAACTGAATTAACTTTTGCCAATATTCAACTTAGGAATTTCCTGTTGATGTTCATAAGTGAGATAGTATAATTTTTTTCTTGCTTTCACCTGGCATACTCTTTTTTTTTAAAACACCTTTATTAGAGTATAATTGCTTTACAATGGTGTGTCGGTTTCTGCTTTATAACAAAGTGAATCAGTTATACATATACATATGTCCCCATATCTCTTTCCTCTTGCATCTCCCCCCCTCCCACCCTCCCTATCCCACCCCTCTAGGTGGTCACAAATCACTGAGCTGATCTCTCTGTGCTATGTGGCTGCTTCCCACTAGCTATCTATTTTACGTTTGGTAGTGTATATATGTCCATGCCACTCTCTCACTTTGTCCCAGCTTACCCTTCCCCCTCCCTGTACCCTCAAGTCCATTCTCTAGTAGGTCTGCATCTTTATTCCCGTCTTGGCATATTCTTTTTAACAGCTTTATTGAGATGTTTCACACATCACAAAGTTCATCTATGTACAATTCAGCGGTTTCTAGCATATTCACGGAGTTGTGCAACCATTACTATGGTAACCCAATTTCAAAACATTTTCATCACCCTCAAAGAAACCCCATGCCCATGGCAGTCACTCTCCATTCCTAACCCCTAACCCTGGCCCTAGGCAATCACTAATCTACTTTTTGCCTATATAGATTTGCATATTCTGGACATCTGATCTTGGCATCAATAGTATGTTTTCTTGGGCTTCCCTGGTGGCGCAGTGGTTGAGAGTCCACCTGCCGATG